>NC_069504.1:445783142-446103142 GCF_027579735.1 Bombina bombina
CCTCAAAATGCCTATAAATACACCCCTCACCACACCCACAATTCAGTTTAACGAATAGCCAAGAAGTGGGGTGGTAAGAAAAAAGTGCGAAAGCATATAAAAATAAGGAATTTGAATAATTGTGCTTTATACAAAAAAATCATAACCACCACAAAAAAGGGCGGGCCTCATGGACTCTTGCTAATATGAAAGAAATGAATTTATCAGGTAAGTTCTTACATAAATTATGTTTTCTTTCATGTAATTAGCAAGAGTCCATGAGCTAGTGACGTATGGGATAATGATTACCCAAGATGTGGATCTTTCCACGCAAGAGTCAATAGAGAGGGAGGGATAAAATAAAGACAGCCAATTCCTGCTGAAAATAATCCACACCCAAAATAAAGTTTAATGAAAAACATAAACAGAAGATTCAAACTGAAACCGCTGCCTGAAGTACTTTTCTACCAAAAACTGCTTCAGAAGAAGAAAATACATCAAAATGGTAGAATTTAGTAAAAGTATGCAAAGAGGACCAAGTTGCTGCTTTGCAAATCTGATCAACCGAAGCTTCATTCCTAAACGCCCAGGAAGTAGAAACTGACCTAGTAGAATGAGCTGTAATCCTTTGAGGCGGAGTTTTACCCGACTCAACATAGGCATGATGAATTAAAGATTTCAACCAAGATGCCAAAGAAATGGCAGAAGCTTTCTGGCCTTTTCTAGAACCGGAAAAGATAACAAATAGACTAGAAGTCTTTCGGAAAGACTTAGTAGCTTCAACATAATATTTCAAAGCTCTAACAACATCCAAAGAATGCAACGATTTCTCCTTAGAATTCTTAGGATTAGGACATAATGAAGGAACCACAATTTCTCTACTAATGTTGTTGGAATTCACAACTTTAGGTAAAAATTCAAAAGAAGTTCGCAACACCGCCTTATCCTGATGAAAAATCAGAAAAGGAGACTCACAAGAAAGAGCAGATAATTCAGAGACTCTTCTGGCAGAAGAGATCGCCAAAAGGAACAAAACTTTCCAAGAAAGTAATTTAATGTCCAATGAATGCATAGGTTCACACGGAGGAGCTTGAAGAGCCCCCAGAACCAAATTCAAACTCCAAGGAGGAGAAATTGACTTAATGACAGGTTTTATACGAACCAAAGCTTGTACAAAACAATGAATATCAGGAAGATTAGCAATCTTTCTGTGAAAAAGAACAGAAAGAGCAGAGATTTGTCCTTTCAAAGAACTTGCGGATAAACCTTTATCTAAACCATCCTGAAGAAACTGTAAAATTCTCGGAATTCTAAAAGAATGCCAAGAAAAATGATGAGAAAAACACCAAGAAATATAAGTCTTCCAGACTCTATAATATATCTCTCTGGATACAGATTTACGAGCCTGTAACATAGTATTAATCACAGAGTCAGAGAAACCTCTTTGACTAAGAATCAAGCGTTCAATCTTCATACCTTTAAATTTAAGGATTTGAGATCCTGATTGAAAAAAGGACCTTGCGACAGAAGGTCTGGTCTTAGCGGAAGAGTCCACGGATGGCAAGAGGCCATCCGGACAAGATCCGCATACCAAAACCTGTGAGGCCATGCCGGAGCTACCAGAAGAACAAACGAGCATTCCTTCAGAATCTTGGAGATTACTCTTGGAAGAAGAACTAGAGGCGGAAAGATATAGGCAGGATGATACTTCCAAGGAAGTGATAATGCATCCACTGCTTCCGCCTGAGGATCCCGGGATCTGGACAGATACCTGGGAAGTTTCTTGTTTAGATGAGACGCCATCAGATCTATTTCTGGAAGCTCCCACATTTGAACAATCTGAAGAAATACCTCTGGGTGAAGAGACCATTCGCCCGGATGCAACGTTTGGCGACTGAGATAATCCGCTTCCCAATTGTCTATACCTGGGATATGAACCGCAGAGATTAGACAGGAGCTGGATTCCGCCCAAACCAAAATTCGAGATACTTCTGTCATAGCCAGAGGACTGTGAGTCCCTCCTTGATGATTGATGTATGCCACAGTTGTGACATTGTCTGTCTGAAAACAAATGAACGATTCTCTCTTCAGAAGAGGCCAAGACTGAAGAGCTCTGAAAATTGCACGGAGTTCCAAAATATTGATCGGTAATCTCACCTCCTGAGATTCCCAAACTCCTTGTGCCGTCAGAGATCCCCACACAGCTCCCCAACCTGTGAGACTTGCATCTGTTGAAATTACAGTCCAGGTCGGAAGCACAAAAGAAGCCCCCTGAATTAAACGATGGTGATCTGTCCACCACGTTAGAGAGTGTCGTACAATCGGTTTTAAAGATATTAATTGAGATATCTTTGTGTAATCCCTGCACCATTGATTCAGCATACAGAGCTGAAGAGGTCGCATGTGAAAACGAGCAAAGGGGATCGCGTCCGATGCAGCAGTCATAAGACCTAGAATTTCCATGCATAAGGCTACCGAAGGGAATGATTGTGACTGAAGGTTTCAACAAGCTGAAATCAATTTTAGACGTCTCTTGTCTGTCAAAGACAGAGTCATGGACACTGAATCTATCTGGAAACCCAGAAAGGTTACCCTTCTCTGAGGAATCAATGAACTTTTTGGTGAATTGATCCTCCAACCATGATCTTGAAGAAACAACACAAGTCGATTCGTATGAGATTCTGCTAAATGTAAAGACTGAGCAAGTACCAAGATATCGTCCAAATAAGGAAATACCACAATACCCTGTTCTCTGATTACAGACAGAAGGGCACCGAGAACCTTTGTAAAAATTCTTGGAGCTGTAGCTAGGCCAAACGGCAGAGCCACAAACTGGTAATGCTTGTCCAGAAAAGAGAATCTCAGGAACTGATAATGATCTGGATGAATCGGAATATGCAGATATGCATCCTGTAAATCTATTGTGGACATATAATGCCCTTGCTGAACAAAAGGCAAGATAGTCCTTACAGTTACCATTTTGAACGTTGGTATCCTTACATAACGATTCAATATTTTTAGATCCAGAACTGGTCTGAAGGAATTCTCCTTCTTTGGTACAATGAAGAGATTTGAATAAAACCCCATCCCCTGTTCCGGAACTGGAACTGACATAATTACTCCAGCCAACTCTAGATCTGAAACACAATTCAGAAATGCTTGAGCTTTTACTGGATTTACTGGGACACGGGAAAGAAAAAATCTCTTTGCAGGAGGTCTCATCTTGAAACCAATTCTGTACCCTTCTGAAACAATGTTCTGAATCCAAAGATTGTGAACAGAATTGATCCAAATTTCTTTGAAAAAACGTAACCTGCCCCCTACCAGCTGAGCTGAAATGAGGGCCGCACCTTCATGTGGACTTAGAAGCTGGCTTTGCTTTTCTACAAGGCTTGGATTTATTCCAGACTGGAGATGGTTTCCAAACTGAAACTGCTCCTGAGGATGAAGGATCAGGCTTTTGTTCTTTGTTGAAACGAAAGGAACGAAAACGATTATTAGCCCTGTTTTTACCCTTAGATTTTTTATCCTGTGGTAAAAAAGTTCCTTTCCCACCAGTAACAGTTGAGATAATAGAATCCAACTGAGAACCAAATAATTTGTTACCCTGGAAAGAAATGGAAAGTAGAGTTGATTTAGAAGCCATATCAGCATTCCAAGTTTTAAGCCATAAAGCTCTTTTAGCTAAAATAGCTAGAGACATAAACCTGACATCAACTCTGATAATATCAAAAATGGCATCACAGATAAAATTATTAGCATGTTGAAGAATAATAATATTATGAGAATCATGATCTGTTACTTGTTGCGCTAAAGTTTCCAACCAAAAAGTTGAAGCTGCAGCAACATCAGCCAATGATATAGCAGGTCTAAGAAGAAGATTACCTGAACACAGATAAGCTTTTCTTAGAAAGGATTCAATTTTCCTATCTAAAGGATCCTTAAACAAAGTACCATCTGACGTAGGAATAGTAGTACGTTTAGCAAGGGTAGAAATAGCCCCATCAACTCTAGGGATTTTGTCCCAAAATTCTAATCTGTCAGACGGCACAGGATATAATTGCTTAAAACGTTTAGAAGGAGTAAATGAATTACCCAATTTATCCCATTCTCTGGAAATTACTTCAGAAATAGCACTAGGAACAGGAAAAACTTCTGGAATAACCACAGGAGATTTAAAGACCTTATCTAAACGTTTAGAATTAGTATCAAGAGGACCAGAATCCTCAATTTCTAAAGCAATTAGTACTTCTTTAAGTAAAGAACGAATAAATTCCATTTTAAATAAATATGAAGATTTATCAGCATCAATCTCTGAGACAGAATCCTCTGAACCAGAAGAGTCATCAGAATGATGATGTTCATTTAAAAATTCATCTGTATAAAGAGAAGTTTTAAAAGATTTTTTATGTTTACTAGAAGGAGGAATAACAGACATAGCCTTCTTGATGGATTCAGAAACAAAATCTCTTATGTTATCAGGAACATTCTGAACCTTAGATGTTGATGGAACTGCAACAGGCAATGGTACATTACTAAAGGAAATATTATCTGCATTAACAAGTTTGTCATGACAATCAATACAAACAACAGCTGGAGGAATAGCTACCAAAAGTTTACAGCAGATACACTTAGCTTTGGTAGTTCCAGCACTAGACAGCGATTTTCCTGAAGTATCTTCTGACTCAGATGCAACGTGAGACATCTTGCAATATGTAAGAGAAAAAACATATAAAGCAAAATTGATCAAATTCCTTAAATGACAGTTTCAGGAATGGGAAAAAATGCCAATGAACAAGCTTCTAGCAACCAGAAGCAAAGAAAAAATGAGACTTAAATAATGTGGAGACAAAAGCGACGCTCATATTTTTTAGCGCCAAATAAGACGCCCACATTATTTGGCGCCAAAAATGACGCCACATCCGGAACGCCGACATCTTTGGCGCAAAAGAACGTCAAAAATGACGCAACTTCCGGCGACACGTATGACGCCGGAAACAGAAAAGATTTTTTGCGCCAAAAAAGTCAGCGCCAAGAATGACGCAATAAAATGAAGCATTTTCAGCCCCCGCGAGCCTAACAGCCCACAGGGAAAAAAAGTCAAATTTTTAAGGTAAGAAAAAATAATTGATTCAAGTGCATTATCCCAAATATGAAACTGACTGTCTGAAAATAAGGAATGTTGAACATCCTGAGTCAAGGCAAATAAATGTTTGAATACATATATTTAGAACTTTATAAACAAAGTGCCCAACCATAGCTTAGAGTGTCACAGAAAATAAGACTTACTTACCCCAGGACACTCATCTACATGTTTGTAGAAAGCCAAACCAGTACTGAAACGAAAATCAGCAGAGGTAATGGTATATAAATAAGAGTATATCGTCGATCTGAAAAGGGAGGTAAGAGATTAATCTCTACGACCGATAACAGAGAACCTATGAAATAGACCCCGTAGAAGGAGATCACTGCATTCAAAATAGGCAATACTCTCCTCACATCCCTCTGACATTCACTGCACGCTGAGAGGAAAACCGGGCTGCAACCTGCTGCGGAGCGCATATTAACGTAGAATCTAGCACAAACTTACTTCACCACCTCCATAGGAAGCAAAGTTTGTAAAACTGAATTGTGGGTGTGGTGAGGGGTGTATTTATAGGCATTTTGAGGTTTGGGAAACTTTGCCCCTCCTGGTAGAAATGTATATCCCATACATCACTAGCTCATGGACTCTTGCTAATTACATGAAAGAAACGTTATGTTTGCATTTTTTATAAAAAAACAAAAACGTTTTTTCCTATCAGTGTCACCAGTAACTAATGAGCCCTTTATGCAAGCTGGGATTCCTACTAAGTGTCTGAATACAGCTTACCCTTCCCTCATGGGGATATTGCCAGCCTTTTCTAGAATAAACACAGTCTGTCTAGAAAAAAAATAGACTGAACATACCTCAATGCAGTTTAGCCTGCAAACCGTTCCCCCAACTGAAGTTTTCCTGTACTCTTCAGCCCTTGTGAGAACAGCAGTGGATCTTAGTTACAAAGTGCTAAGATCCTCATCCTCCTTGCAGAAATCTTCATCCCTTTTCTGCCAGAGAGTAAATAGTACACACTGGTACCATTTAAAATAAACTTTTGCTTGAGAAAATAAAAGCTAACATTTTTGTCACCACACTCACTTTACCCTTCCTAGTACTTAGAGTAGGCAAAGAGAATGACTGGGGGGTGGAGCTAAGGGAGGAGCTATATAGACAGCTCTGCTGTGGGTGCTCTCTTTGCCACTTCCTGTAGGGAAGGAGAATATCCCACAAGTATGGATGAATCCGTGGACTCGATACATCTTACAAGAGAAAAGGGTGCACAATCGTAAAAGATTGTGTCATTAAAATAAGGCCGTTATGTTCCGTTCCTAGGTATAGCTACACATTGCAGCTAGAACTATATAACAAACATGATTAAAGTCCCCCCTGTTCAATAACCCCCCTCAGGAGTTATTAACCCAGGATTCCTTATTAAGATAAAAGGAGTCCCACTGGGACCCTACCTTGTGTCGTTAACATTACATTCCCATATTGAAATAAAATGAAACGATCTTACCGGAATCTACGCCGTGGAACAGGAACACGGCCCTTCAAGTGTAACAGATAGTAGCCTCGCTTCTGACATGGACTTGAGTGAAGTAAGGTAGGCAGCGAAACTCGTCAACGCCAATTAACAAGGAGCTGTTAATATAAATCTGGATGGGTACGCAGGAAAACTATCCCCGCATCTCCGGACTCTAACTTTTATCCATACTCTCACTGAGAGGCTGACAGGATTACTTAAAACTACAGTCCCATTGCGAAGAGTACTACCCTCCATAAGAGACTATCTCGAACTTCTGTACACTTCTTTGCCAACCTCCTGTGACGAAAGGCAAAGAATGACTGGGGGATGAGGGAAGTGGGGGAGGTATTTAAGCCTTTGGCTGGGGTGTCTATGCCTCCTCCTGGTGGCCATGTTCTGTATTTCCCAAAAGTAATGAATGCAGCTGTGGACTCTACCCGTTTAAGAAGAAAATCCACAATTTTAAACACAACTAGTCTGTGGCAGGGTTCTCCACTGAAAAGTATGCCAGACGGGATGTATTATAGAGTAGCCGGATAGGGGCAGTGTAATACTTTGCAGTATTACAACAGTCTGTTATTTATAAATGTTATTTAAGCTATCCAAAGCACAAATTAATCTCATAATTTAACATAAATTGATTAAATGATTATTTGAGCAACAAACATTTAAAAAAAAAATTATCTTAATATTTGCTTAAATTTTAGCCAGATGGGCAGTAAAATCAGACGGGTGGTGCACCCACTTAATAGGCCCTGGGAAGAACACTGTAAAGGGTAGATGTCTCACCTCCATAGCATCTTGATCATTTACCATCAGTTCTCCTTTCGTTGTGGCTTCTGCAGTATCCTTTTTTGTTGTCATAACAGTAACTACTTTAGTGACATTTTGACCAGATTTCTGCACACAAAAAAAAAAATTATACATAGAATATGAAACTACATTTTATAAACCCCCTATATATAAATATTACACTCCAGAAAACCGTTTTTACATATAGATGTCCGCTATATTTTGTACGAAGTCTCCTAACCTTTTCACTTCCACCTTTCACACTTCCCATGTTAAATTTTTTAACTTCTTCTTTCACTTCTTCCATATAGGCATCCAATGGATCCAGCTCCTCATCCTCAACTATTTCTTCTTCCTTCTCCCCTTCTGCAGGTTCCTCATCGTCATCTGAAAAATTACAAAATGTGGCTATAATTTTAATAAAAATTTAACTGGAAGCTGCCTCAAATTTGACTTTTAGGCATTCCTCAGCAAAAGCACACAGACTGACTTGATTGTGGAGTATGCAGCATCTAATATAAAACTACTAAGTTGGTATTTTTTAAACAAATAACAAATGAAAAGGGAAAAAAAAATTTTGTTCCTGCACAGTCTAAATGTTGTCAAACTCAAGAATGTTCTACAAACACCTATTTTGATTATCTGTGGACTCACTGTGTCATTAGAAAGAAAAACAAGTAGCACTTAATTTGTTTTTGTTATCGGTCCCATACATTGTTCAAACAAGTTAACTACAATTAAAACAAACCTACCATCATCATCTTCTAAGCTCCATTTCTTTCCTTGTCTCATTTCTTCGATTTCTTTTTTCAGCTCTCCAATTTCAACAACTCTCTTACGCTGCTCTTCTCTCCATTTTTCTACCCTCTCCTTTCTTTTACGCATTTCCTCCTCAAGTTTGTTTTGGTCGAAATTCTGAAAAACAAAATGAAGATGCGTGAAATGTCATATCTGAAAGCCTTTTAGTATGAAAAAACAAAATTTATGCTTACCTGATAAATGTATTTATTTATTGACACGGTGAGTCTACGGATCATCATCATCAATACCCAAGATAGAGGACACAGATAAGGGAGGGACAAGACAGGGAACCTAAACAGAAGGCCCCACTGCTTGAAGAATCTTTCTCCCAAAAGTATCAAATTGATAACATTTCGAAAAAGTATGTAGAGAGGACAAAGTTGCAGCCTAGCAAATCTGTTCCACAGAAGCTTCATTTTTTAAGGCCCAGGAAGAAGAAACAGCCCTAGTGGAATGAGCCGTGATTCTCTCAGGAGGCTGCTGCCCAGCAGTTTCATTTGCAAAGCGAATTATACTCTTCAGCCAGAAAGAGAGAAGTAGCCGTAGCTTTCTGACCCTTGCGCTTCCCCAGAGAAAACGACAAACAAAGCAGAAGCCTGGCAAAAATCCTTAGTCGCCTGCAAATAGAATTTCAACGCACGCACCACATCTAGGTTGTGCAGCAAACACTCCTTATGAGAAGGATTAGGACACAAAGGAAGAACAATGATTTCCTGATTAACATTCCTATCCGAAACCATTTTATGAAGGAACCCTAACTTAGTACGTAAAACAACCTTATCAGAATGAAAGATAAGGGGAATCACACTGCAACACAGAGGCCCCCTATTTATCTAAGGTGTTGCGGACCTGATTCGACAGTGCGGATCAGGTCCGCAACATTTTGCTAAATGCGGAGAGCAATACGTTCTCCACATTTAACATTGCACCAGCAGCTCACAAGAGCTGCTGGTGCAACGCCGCCCCCTGCTGACTCGCGGCCAATCGGCTGCCAGCAGGGAGGTGTCAATCAACCCGATCGTACTCGATCGGGTTGATTTCCGGCGATTCCTGTCCGCCTGCTCAGAGCAGGCGGACAGGGTTATGGAGCAGCGGTCTTTAGACCGCTGCTTCATAATTTGTGTTTCTGGCGAGTCTGAAGACTCACCAGAAACAGGGGCCCACAAGCTCCGTTCGGAGCTTGATAAATGGGCCCCCTAGAATTCAGAGACTCTCCGAGCAGAAGAAATGGCCACAAGAAACAAAACTTTCCAAGATAACATCTTAATATCTGAGGAATGCATAGGCTCAAACATAGCCTGCTGAAGGACTTTAAGAACAAGGTTAAGACTCCAGGGAGGAGTAGCAGGTTTAAACACAGGCCTGACAAAAGGATTGTACATCTGGCACATCCGCCAGACGCTTATGCAACAATATAGACAAGGCAGATATTTGACCCTTCAAAGTACTCTCTGACAAACCCTTCTCCAGACCTTCCTGAAGAAGACACAAAATTTTAGGAATCCTGACTCTACTCCACGAGAAATCTTTGGGATTCACACCAGTACAGATATTTACGCCATATTTTATGGTAAATCTTTCTAGTCACAGGCTTTACGACCCTAGATCAAGGTCTCATTGACCAACTCCGAAAACCCGCGCTTAGATAAAATTAAACGTTCAATCTCCAGGCAGCAAGCTTCAGAGAAACGATATTTGGATGAAGGAAGGGTCCTTAAACCAGAAGGTCCTCAGCGGAAGTCTCCAAGGTGGAAGAGATGACATTTCCACTAGGTCTGCATACCAGATCCTGCGAGGCTACGCTGGTGCTATGAGAATCACAGACGCCCTCTCCTGCTTGATTCGAACAATGACTCTTGAAAGGAGAGCGAATGGAGGGAACAGGTATGCTAGACTGAAATTCCACGGCACCACCAGCGCATCAGGACTGCCTGTGGATCCCTTAACCTCAAACTGTACCTCGGGAGCTTGGCATTCTGCCGAGAAGCCACGAGATCTAGCTCCGGCTGCTCCCATTTGAGGATCATACTTAAAAACACCTCCGGATGGAGTTCCCTCTCCCCCGGGTGAAAGGTCTGCCTCCTCAGAAAATCTGCTTCCCAATTGTCCACTCCTGGAATGTCGATCGCAGAAAGACAGCAGTTGTGGGTCTCCGCCCACTGAATAATTTTGGCCATGGAACTCTGAGCCCTCCCTGATGGTTGATGTAAGCCACCGAAGTTACGTTGTCCGGCTGGAACCTGATAAACCAGGTTGAAGCTAACCGAGGCAAGGCCAGTAGAGCATTGAAGATTGCCCTCAGCTCTAAGATGTTTATGGAGAGAACTGACTCCCGAGTCCATAGACCCTGAGCCTTCAACAAGCCCCAGACTGCTCCCCATCCCAGCAAGCTGGCATCCGTGGTCACAATCACCCAGGTAGGTCTGTGGAAGCAGGTTCCCTGGGAGAGGTTTCCTGAGACAACCAACATGGAAGAGATTCTCATCGCCTGATCTAGATCTATTCGCGGAGACAGACCCGCATAGTCCCGGTTCCATTGCCTGAGCATGCATAACTGTAGAGGTCTGAGATGGAACCAAGCAACGGAATGATGTCCATGGCAGCAGCCATCAGACCAATTACCTCCATACATTGAGCCACTGACGGCCGAGGGGAGGATTGAAGGACAAGGCAAGAGTCGAATATCATTGTTTTTCCGACCTCTGTCAGAAATATCTTCATTGATAGGGAGTCTATTATGGTCCCCAAGAACACTACCCTTGTAGCTTGAACCAATAAACTTTTTCCCAGATTCACCTTCCATCCGTGGGAGCGAAGAAAAAAAACAAGATCTCCGTATGAGAGTTTGCTTGTTGAAAAGACGGCACCTGAACCAGAATGTTGTACAGATAAAGCGCCACTGCAAAGCCCGAGACCGGATTACCGCCAACAGAGCCCCCAGGACATTTGAGAAAATTCTAGGAGCTGTGGCAAGACTAAATGGAAGAGCCAAAAACTTGAAGTGCTTGTCTAGAAAAAAGCAAATCTCACAAACTTGTGATGATCCTTGTGGATGGGAACATGAAGGTATGCATCCTTTAGGTCTATGGTTGTCATGAAGTGACGGCCTTGAACCAAGGGCTGAATGGAACCTATAGTTTCCATCTTGACGGACGGTACTCTCAGACCAATTTTAGACCTGAAAAGTCTAAACAAGTTTCTCAAAGGTCCCTCTTTCTTGGGAACCCCGAACAGATTGGAGAAGAATCCCAGACCCTGTTCCTGCATGGGAACTGGAACTATCGCTCCTAGGTCAGAAAGGTCCCGGGCAAAGTGTAAGAACACCTCTGTTTTTATCTGGTCTACAGATAATCTTGAGGAGAAACCTTCCCCTGGGAGGAAAAGTCTTGAACTCTAGTTTGTACCCCTTGGATATGATGTCCACCACCCGGGGATCCGGCACATCCCGAACCCAGATTTGAGTGAATAAAGAAAGTTTTCCCCCTACAAGATCGAAGGCTTGGACTGTTCCTGCTTGGAAGAGGGGAGGGAAAGCTTACCTCTAAAGTATCGAAAGGAACGAAAATTACTCTGACGCCCTGTTTATTTCTCTTATCCTAAGGGAGGAAATGTCCTTTTCCTCCTGTAATATCTGAAATAATTTCGGGCAAGCCCAGCCCAAACAAGTTTGGACTTGCATGAAACCAGGATGTCAACCATAAGGCTCTGTGTGCTAGTACAGCAAAGCCAGATATTTTTGCTCCCAACTTAATGACTTGCAAGGAAGCATCCGTGATGAAGGAATTGGCTAACTTAAGAGCATTAATCCTATCCTGGATCTCCTCAAGAGTATGTGTCTGAATAGAATCAGACAACTCATCAAACCAGTAGGCTGCAGCGCTGGTGACAGTGGCAATACACACCGCAGGCTACCATTGCAGACCCTGGTGAACATGCATCTTCTTTAGTAATGCCTCCAACTTCTTATCCATAGGATCTTTAAAGGAACAGCTATCCTCTATGGGAATAGTGGTTCTCTTGGCTAAAGTGGAAATCGCCCCTTCCACTTTAGGAACCATCTGCCATGATTCTTTAATGGAGTCAGCTATAGGAAACATTTTCTTGAAAATTGGAGATGGAAAAAAGGAATTCCAGGTCTCTCCCACTCCCGTGCAATAATCTCTGTAGCACAGTCTGGTACAGGGAAAAGCTCCACCGGAGGGTACATCAAAGTACTTGTTCAGCTTACTAGACTTCTTAGGGTTGACTACGACAGTCATATCAGAGTCGTCCAAGGTAGCCAAAACCCCTTAAGTAACAGGCGGAGGTGTTCTTACTAAAATCTGAAGGATACAACTTCAGCATCAGAAGAATGAATTATACTGTCTGAGATTTCACCCTCAGACTTCTGAGAGGAAGCACTGTGAGTAGCCACAACTGGATCAGAAACCTTACTCACTGACTCTTTAAAATTTCCTTTTGCGCTTTCCCTGCAGCATGGGAAAAGCAGTCAGCGCCTCAGATACCGTAGAGGATATTTGGGTAGCAATGTCTTGCAAAGTAACTCCTACCGGAGCGTGAGAGGAAAAGCAGGGCACTGCATGAGTAGATGAAAAAAGTTGGGACACTTGAGGAGAAAGCTGCGGCATATCTGGAACAGGGAGACACCTGAACAGCATCCACCTTAGCTAATGACGGCTCAGGCTCAAAAAGTCTATCCCTGTAACACAATGTTCTTTCAATACATGAACAAAAAGGTACTGGAGGTTCCACCTGGGAGTCAAAACACAGACTACATGTCACATTCTGCAAGGCATGTTGATCCATCTTTAGACCCAAAAGGAACAATGAAATTGAAAGAAAAAAAAAAAAAAAAAAAGCTACTGTCCCTTTAAATTATATTTACTTAAAAATATTAATAGGGCTGTAACTAACGATTATTTTCATAATCGATTAATCGGCCGATTATTTTTCCGATTAATCGGATACAAATCGGAAAAAAAAAACAACTGTTTCTTCAATTTTTAAGCAGCAGAGCACAGTTTTATAATTAAACAAAACCACAAACTGTTTGAAAAGAGGTAGAACTAGAAAGAGTTAGACTATCACTGTTAATAACATTCTGTTATTCACTCTTTCAGATACTTTGAATTGAAATGCAAAAATCTCTACATGTCCACATGCTTCTGGCTAAGGCTGGTTCTCTATTTGCAGCTATATTTCCTGCAGCAGAGAAAAGGCTTTTGAGGTGTATAAGTAGGGTTTCGCCAATTTCACTAAAGTGGGATATTTATCTTTGTTAGCTCTTCACCAATGCCAAGTGTTTTCTACCTTGGCAGGGGCCTCTCAATAAAGTAACCCTTGACTTCATACTAACATAAAAAATATCTTGAATATCTATATGCAATGGTAAATAACCAGCTATAAGGTTAGGGGAAATATCTAGTCCGCTCTAAAAATAACGAATATATATTTATAAAGGTTGAATCTGGTACATATCACAATTTATTAAAAATATAAAAAAAACAATAAAAGTCAAAAGCGCTAAGGATTGTATATCAATAACAGGAGAAAGCCTTACACATTTATTTATACAGTACATATCAGCAATAGCAAACAATCCGCTAATAATTGTGCAAACAGATAATAGTGCACATCAATTTAAATAACTCCCATCAATCTAGGGGCTAGGTGTAAATAAGCTCAGCACTATATCATGAAAAGCATAGTTCCAAATCCCCAGATTTAATATAAACAATCCAAATGATGACTATTATATCTGGGTTGCACATAAGCCAGGGGTAGTTGTAAACTAATACTGTCTGAAAAAGTGAAAAGTAGACGTCCTTTAGGCTAAGGACATAACCATAAAACACAATACCATATGCAGGAGTTCATTGGAGTGAAGCAGCTGGTGTTGTGCACAGACCAACTAATTGATTAATCGATTATAAGATTCGTTGACAACTATTTTCATAATCAATTATGACGATTAGTTGTTGCAGCTCTATATATTAATGACAAAACTAAGCGGTTGCAAATATTTTAATATACCCCCAGGCACCCACAACACCTCAGCTCTATGCTGAGGTGCCTACCTTACCTGTTGACCAAATTCAGGAGCCCAACAGAGACAATCCGGTTCTCACTCCGGAACTCCGAAGTTAGACGGCTGATGGGTTTGACTAGAGCCGCCAAGAGAAGCTGCGCATGTGCAGAACCACCTTTGCTCCATTACACACAGGAAGTGTCCGGAAGCACGCAAATACTGCCTGCTGCTTCAGAAGGAGACCGCCTTTCTGTAATCAGGGGTGGTCCAGACAGCCATTAAAGCGCAGAATATAAAGAATGCATGGCAGTACGTAAATCCACAGGCTGCCAAGCAGAATTAAATAACCGAACACACTACACTAACCCGGGACCCCTCCAGAGTTAGAGACACTAATTAAACTGGGGTAAGAACTATTACTCCCCCCTCCTCATAGTCCACAGTGCCCTGCTGTCTGCCAAATGTAATAAACCCTCCTAGGGTCTATGAAACACCATCCCCCAGCAGTATTAACTGCCTAAGTGCCAATGTTTCCTCCAAATAAGAAAATAAATCTTGGCACTTACCTGAATATACATCTGTCCGGCAGAAGGACAGCTCACGTGGTTTGGGAGGGTGCCATCCCTCCCATGGACCTGTGGAAAAAGGACTAAGTAAGCTTACTCAGGCTATCTACATAGGGCAGCAAAACTGTTTGAGAAAGCGCAGTGCGGATTGAACTCCACAGGTTCCCAATTGCTTAAAAGCCACGACTGCCCTACTGAAGAGACTGACGTGGACTAGGCTAGACCACAGGAAAGTCAGAGCAAACCTACTCTGCTTTTAAAATAATAAAATCTTGATTGCAGAAAATTTCTTATTAGACACCAAACACTTCACCTCCTCCTTGCACAACAGGCAAAGAGAATGACTGGGGGTTCTGGGAAGGGAGGCGATACTTAACAGCTTTGCTGTGGTGCTCTTTGCCGCCTCCTGCTGGCCAGGAGTGATATTCCCAACAGTAATTGATGATCCGTGGACTCACTATGTCATTAGAAAGAAACACAGCTTCCTTTACGCAATCAAGAATATATTTTTTTCAAAAATTTCCCTGTACAACAGAAAACAAAAACCATTTGCTAAAATAATCACTAACCTTCTCCATATGAATGTGGTAGGAATGTGCACAACTGTTCGCACATTTACAGTAGGAAGAGAGAGAAAATCCCACAATGCACATACAGGTTAAAACGTACCTAAATGTATTTCTAATCTGCACTTTAAAAAAAAAAAAAAAAAATGCCTAAACAATCAAATTTACATGACATTAAAGTTCTTACAGGTTCACAGTCCATAGGTGATAGCCTTACAGATGTAAGTGCAATTAATTTTTATTAGTGTGGTTACATTTTAAAAGTACAGTTACAATTATATTTGTGATGTGTTTTGTGCAACTTTAATTGCGCTCAAGCGAACCGATTTATTTTCAACTCTTAAAACCGCGCTCCTTCCAATGCACGCAAAGAGCCGTGATAAACCCCTTTTCACTTGTGCACAACAGTAAGCGATCCACTCATAATCTAGCCCAATGTTAGAAACACAGTGACAGAGATGGGGCAGGATTTGAAGCTGAATGTTGATTCATTTTAAAGAAAAGTACAAGGTTTCAATCACATCCTGAAATTACTACCTAGCAGACGCAGCCATCTTCAGAATAAAAATATAATTTATGAAAGAACTTACCTGATTCATTTCTTTAATATTGGCAAGAGTCCATGAGCTAGTGATATATGGGATATACAATCCTACCAGAGCCGGACAGATAGCTCAGCCTTTCATCCTTCTGAGGTCGATAAAATGAGCAGCGCCTTGAGACCCTTACAGGTGATTATCCGCGCTTTACAAGTACCCAATACAATACAATACCAGGAGGGGCAAAGTTTCCCAAACCTCAAAATGCCTATAAATACACCCATCACCACACCCACAATTCAGTTTAACGAATAGCCAAGTAGTGGGGTGATAAAGAAAAAAGAGTAAAAAGCATCAAAAAAGAGAACTGGATGGAAATATAATTGTGCTTTATACAAAAAACATAACCACCATAAAAAGGGTGGGTCTCATCGACTCTTGATAATAAGAAAGAAATGAATTTATCAGGTAAGTTCTTACATAAATTATGTTTTTAGTCACTAGAAAGGGAGGGATAAAAATAAAAACAGCCATTTTCCGCTGCAAAAAAAATTAAATCCACATCAAAAAAATTTTTTCTCATAAGCAGAGGAATCAAACTGAAACAGCTGCCTGAATAACTTTTCTACCAAAAAACTGCTTCCGAAGAGGCAAATACATAAAAGCAGTAGAATTTAGTAAATGTATGCAAAGAAGACCAAGTTGCTGCTTTGCAAATCTGATCAACTTAAAGGGACAGTCAAGTAAAAAACTAAACAAAAAAAACTCATGATTTAAATGACAATTTTAAACAACTTTACAATTTACTTTTATTACCAATTTTGCTTTGTTCTCTTGGTATTCTTAGTTGACAGCTGAACCTAGAAGCTTCATAAGCTAATTTCTTAGACCTTGAAGGCCACCTCTATTCTGAAAGAATTTTGAGTTTTTCACCACTAGAGGGCGTTAGTTCATGTTTTTCACATAGATAACATTGAGCTCAGGCACGGGAAGCTCCTAGGAGTCAGCACTGATTGGCTAAAAATGCAAGTCTGTCAACTCAAAAGAACTGAAATAAGGGGGCAGTTTGCAGAGGCTTAGATACAAGGTAATCACAGAGGTAAAAAGTATATTAATATAACTGTTGGTTATGCAAAACTGGGGAATGGGTAATAAAGGGATTATCTACATTTTTAAACAACAAAAATTCAGGTGTTTATAATCCCTTGAAGCTTCATTCTTAAAAACCCACAAAGTGGAAACTGATCTAGTAGAATGAGCTGTGATTCTCTGAGGCGGGGCATGACCCGACTCCAAATAAGCCTGATGAATCAAAAGCTTTAACCAAGCTTTCTGACCTTTCCTAGGACAAGAAAAGACAACAAATAGACTAGAAATCTTCCTGAAATCTTTAGTAGCTTCAACATAATATTTCAAAGCTCTTACAACATCCAGAGAATGTAAGGATCTCTCAAAGAATTCTTAGGATTAGGACACAAAGAGGGAACAACAATTTCCCTATTAATGTTGTTAGAATTCACAACCTTAGGTAAGAATTTAAATGAAGTCCGCAAAACTGCCTTATCCTGATTGAAAATCAGAAAAGGAGACTCACAAGAAAGAGCAGATAACTCGGAAACTCTTCTAGCAGAAGAGATAGCCAAAAGGAACAACACTTTCCAAAAAAGTAGTTTAATATCCAAAGAATGCATAGGCTCAAAAGGAGGAGGCTGTAAAGCCTTCAAATTCAAATTAAGACTCCAAGGGGAGAGAATAATTTAATGACAGGCTTGCTATGGACCAAAGCCTGCACAAAACTGTGATTATCAGAAAGCTTAGCAATCTTTCTGTGAAATAAAACAAAAAGCAGATATTTGTCCCTTCAAGGAACTTGCAGACAAACCCTTATCCAAACCATCCTGAAGAAACTGTAAAATTCTAGGAATTCTAAAAGAATGCCAGGAGAATTTATGAAAAGAACACCATGAAATATAAGTCTTCCAAACTCTATAATAAATCTTCCTAGAAACAGATTTACGAGCCTGTAACATAGTATCAATCACTGAGTCAGAAACCTCTATGACTAAGCATTAAGCGTTCAATTTCCATACCTTCAAACTTAACGATTTCAGATCCTGATGGAAAAACTGCCCTAGAGACAGAAGATCTGGTCTTAAAGGAAGTTGCCAAGGTTGGCAACTGGACAAGATCCGCATACCAAAACTTGTGAGGCCATGCTGGTGCTACCAGAAACACAAATAATTGTTCCATGATGATCTTGGAGATCACTCTTGGAAGGAGAACTAGAGGCGGAAAGATATGAGGTTGGTAAAATCTAGGAACTACTAACGCATCCACCGACTCCGCCTGAGGATCCCTGGACAAGTAACTGGGAAGTTTGTTTAGATGGGAAGCCATCAGATCTATTTCTGGAAGATCCCACATCTGAACAATCTGAAAAAACACATCTGGATGGAGAGACCACTACCCCGGATGTAAAGTCTGACGGCTGAGATAATCTGCTTCCCAATTGTCTACACCTGGGATATGTACCGCATAAATTAGACAAGAGCTGGATTCCGCCCAAGAAAGTATCTGAGATACTTCTTTCATAGCTAGAGGACTTTGAGTCCCACCCTGATTGACATATGCCACAGTTGTGATAGTCTGTCTGAAAACAAATGAATGGCTCTCTTCAACAGAGGCCAAACCTGAAGAGCCCTAAAAATAGCACAGAGTTCTAAAATATTGATTAGTAACCTCTCTTCTTGAGATTTCCAAACCCCTTGTGCTGTCAGAGATCCCCAGACAGCTCCCCAACCTGAAAGACTTGCATCTGTTGTGATTACAGTCCAGGTTGAACAAACGAGAGGCCCCTTGAGCTATACGATGGTGATCTAACCACCAAGTCAGAGAGAGTCGAACATTGGGATTTAAGAATATTAATTGTGATATCCTTGCATAATCCATGCACCATTGATTCAGCATACAAAGCTGAAGAGGTCTCACATGAAAACGAGCAAAGGGAATCGCGTCCGATGCTGCAGTCATGAGACCTAAAACTTCCATGCACATAGCCACTGAAGGGAATGATTGAGACTTAGGGTTTCGACAAGCTGAAACCAATTTTATTTTTCTCTTGTCTGTTAGAGGCAGAGTCATGGACACTGAATCTATCTGGAAACCTAAAAAGGTGGCCCTTGCCTGAGGAATCAAGAAACTCTTTGGTAAATTGATCCTCCAACCATGTTTTTGAAGAAACAACACTAGTTGATTAGTGAGAGATTCGGCTAAAATGTAAAGACTGAGCTAGTACCAAGATATCGTCCAAATAAGGAAACCCCGCAATACCCTGTTCTCTGATTACAGAGAGTAGGGCACCGAGAACCTTCGAAAAAATTCTTGGAGCTGTCGCTAGGCCAAATGGAAGAGACAAATTGGTAATGCTTGTCTAGAAAAGAGAATCTCAGAAATCGATAGTGGTCTGGATGAATTGGAATATGAAGATATGCATCCTACAAGTCTATCGTGGACATATAATGACCCTGCTGAACAAAAGGCAGAATAGTCCTTATAGTCACCATTTTGAAAGTTGGCACTCACAAAACGATTCAAAATTTTCAGATCCAGAACTGGCCTGAATTAATTTTCTTTCTTTTGGACAATGAATAGATTTGAATAAAACCCCAGACCCTGTTCCTGAAACAGAACTGGCATGATTACCCCTGAAAGCTCTAGATCTGAAACACACTTCAGAAAAGCCTGAGCCTTCACTGGATTTGCCGTTACTTACTCTGAATCCTGTTCGATACCCTTGAGAGACAATACTCTGAATCCAATGATTTTGGATAGAACCTGCCCAAATGTTTTGGAAAAATCTGCCCCCCACCAGTTGAACTGGAATGAGGGCCGCACCTTCATGCAGACTTGGGAGCTGGCTTTGGTTTCTTAAAAGGCTTGGATTTATTCCAACTTGAAGGTTTCCAATTGGAACCAGATTCTTTGGGGGAAGGATTGGCTTTCTGTTTCTTATTCTGTTGAAAAGAACGAAAACTATTAGAAGCTTTAGATTTACCCTTAGATCTTTTATCCTGAGGCAAAAAAAAAACTCCCTTCCACCCCAGTGACAGTTAAAATAATAGAATCCAACTGAGAACCAAATAAATTGTTACCTTGGAAAGAAAGATAGTAATCTAGATACTATGTCAGCATTCCAATATTTGAGCCACAAAGCTCTTCTAGCTAAAATAGCTAGACATAGATTTAACATAAATTTTTATATAAAAAATATCACAGATAAAATGATTAGCATGTTGAAGCAAACGAACAATGCTAGACAAATCAGAATCTGTTTCCTGTTGCGCTAAGCTTTCCAACTAAAAAGTTGATGCAGCTGCAACATCAGCCATAGATATAGCAGGCCTAAGAATGTAGCCAGAAAATAAATAAGCTTTCCTTAGGAAACATGAATCTTATCTATCTAAAGGATCCTTAAAAGAAGTACTATCTTCCATAGGAATAGTAGTACGTTTGGCAAGAGTAGAGATAGCCCTATCAACTTTGGGGATTTTTTTCCCAAAACTCTAATCTAGCTGCTGGCAAAGCATACAACTTTTTTATTCCTTCTTCTAGGTTTAAAGTACCACCAGACCTATCCCATTCCTTTGAAATCATATCAGAAATAGCATCAGGAACTGGAAAAACCTCTGGGGTAACCAAAGGAGGTTTATAAACAGAATTTAAACGTTTACTAGTTTTAGTATCAAGAGGACTAGTTTCCTCAATATCCAAAGTAATCAATGCCTCTTAAGCAAGGAACGTATATACTCCATCTTAAAGAGATAAGATTTGTCAGTGTCAATATCTGAGGTAGGATCGTCTGAATCAGATAGATCCTCATCAGAGGAGGATAATTCAGTATGTTGTCGGTCATTTGACATTTCATCAACTTTATGAGAAGTTTTAAAAGACCTTTTACGTTTATTAGAAGGCGGAATAGCAGACAAAGCCTTCTGAATCGCATCAGCAATAAAATCTTTTATATTCACAGGGATATCCTGTACATTAGATGTTGAAGGAACAACACGCATTGTACTAGTACCATGACAACTGTTACATACTACAGCTGGAGATATAATCTCTGCTATCTTACAAGAGATACACTTAGCTTTGGTAGAACTGTTATCAGGCAGCAGGATTCCAACATATGTTTTTGAGACAGGATCAGATTGAGACATTTTGCAAATGTAAGAAAAAAAAAAAAAAAAAAACATATAAAGCAAAATTATCAATTTCCTTATATGGCAGTTTCAGGAATGTGGGAAAAAATGCAAACAGCACAGCCCTCTGAGCATAAAAAAGGCAAGAGGCATATAGGAAGTGGGGTTTAATAATTAAATTATTTGGCACAAAGTATGACGCAACGCAAAATGAAAAATGTTGCCGCTAACATCCGGAAATGACGCAACTCGCGTCATGGCAGATGCAACCTTGTGCAAGGAAACCTGGCGTCAACTAAGAAGCTGGAAATTACGAATTTGCGTCACCGAACGTATCTTCGCGGCAAAAAAAATCTTGAGCAATAAATATCAGCATTTTGCAACCTTGCGAGCCTAATTTTGCCCGCGAAATTTAATGAAAAAGCAGTCAATTTAAAGAAAAGACTATACCCCAGGGAAGAAAAAATAACTTCCTAAATATGTTTTCCCAACTTTGAAAAAGGAAATACATAAACCTGACTCATGGCAAATATAAGTACAATACATATATTTAAAACTTTATATTAATACATAAAGTGCCAAACCATAGCTGAGAGTGTCTTAAGTAATGAAAACCTATTTACCGAAAGACACCCATCCACATATAGCAGATATCCAAACCAGTATTGAAACAGTATCAGTAGAGGTAATGCAACATGAAAGTATATCGTCAATCTGAAAAGGAAGGTAGGAGATGAATCTCTACGACCGATAACAGAGAACCTATGAAAAGATTTCCCATGAGGAAAACCATTGAATCAATAGGTGATACTCCCTTCACATCCCTCTGACATTCACTGTACTCAGAGGAATCGGGCTTCAAAATGCTGAGAAGCGCATATCACAGAAGAAAATCAAGCACAAACTTACTTCACCACCATAGGGAGGCAAAGTTTGTAAAACTGAATTGTGGGTGTGGTGAGGGGTGTATTTATAGGTATTTTGAGGTTTGGGAAACTGCCCCTCCTGGTAGGATTGTATATCCCATACGTCACTAGCTCATGGACTCTTGCCCATTACATGAAAGTACATTTATACACTAGATTGCCAGAATGATGTGTCTACTAAAATGGATTAAAAACTACAGTTTAAGGTTAATTTACTCCTATATCCATATAAACAGTCTCCAAGACAAAGATTTTTGTAAAGGAGAAATTAGTATAAAAAACAAAACAGAGCTTAAAATAAGGCTGCTTTCACTAAGCAAAACAAATACTAGGAGTACATCACCAAGTGAATGGATACTACTAAAGGGACATGAAACTTTGATACTGCAATATATTTTGCATTAGGAGTAGTAAAACAAATATTGAAGATTACTTGCATTATTAATTTCCCCCCCTTTTCCTGCAATTAAACTCTCAGAATTGGAAGCACATACTGCAGACTTCATATACCTCACCCTAATTGGCTTCAGCAGAGGTAATAAGTGCAAACAATCCAGGGTATGGCTAACGATAACGACGACAAGTATGGCTAAGCATTGGTACTGCTTATAAATCACTAGATATGTTTATTTTCCATTTAAAATTAGATATGGATAAGCATTGGAAATGCTGATAAAATCGCCATTTATTTATTTCCCATAAAAAAAAAATAAGTATAGTCAAATACTGGTAATGCTGATAACCCACCAGACAGGGTTAATTGCTGTAAAATAAATAAGTACGTTTAAGCACAGATAATGTTGATAAATCACCATACGTGAGTTTATTTTATAAGAAATAAGTATGGTTAAACATAAGAAATGGTAATGCTAATAAATGTATAGTTTATGTTCACATAAGAAAATAAATATGGTTAAAGGGATACTGAACCCAATTTTTTTTCCCTTTCATGATTCAGATAGAGCCTGTAATTTTAAGCAACTTTCTAATTTACTCCTATTATCAATCTTTCTTCGTTCTCTTGGTATCTATTTGAAAAGCAGGAATTTAAGCGTACAAGTCTGCCCATCTTTGGTTCAGCACCTGGGTAGTATTTGCCGATTGGTGGCTAAATGTAGCCACCAAACGCTATCCAGGGATCTGAACCAAAAACGGTCTGGCTCCTATGCTTAAATTCCTGCATTTTCAAATAAAAATACCAAGAGAACAAAGACAAATTTATAGTAAGAGTAAATTAGAAAGTTGCTTAAAATTACATGCTCTATCTAGGGCTGCAACAACTAATCGGTAAGTTTTGATCATAAAAATAGTTGTCAACAAATCTCATTATCAATTAGGTGGTCAGCGATTAGTTGGTCAGTTGCACAGCACCAGCTGCTTTAATCTGCCGATCTACTGCAACTAAGATTGTGCAAAAAAAATTGAATTTATTTATTTTTTTAATCTTTTTTCTATCCGATTAATCGGACAATAATTATCCGATTAATCGGATAGAAAAAATAATAATAAATAAAAATGTTTGCACAATACCATGTGCAGGAGTTCATCGGATTGAAGCAGCTGGTGCTGTGCAATTAACCAACTAATCTCTGACCACCTAATTGATAATGACATTCTTTGACAACTATTTTTATGATCAATCTTACCGATTAGTTGTTGCAGCCCTAGCTCTATCTGAATCATGAAAGAAAGAAAAAAAAATGTGGATTAGAGAGCACTATAGGCCCCATGACAGTACTAAGGAGATATGTTACAAATCAGCCTGCGGCGGAAAGGAGGTTACCACCTTACCGCCGTGTCCCAGCATTCAACTGTGTTATGCCCTAATCCTCCAGTCCCATGACTGAAACTCTAAGGAAAAACAATATTTTATGAAAAGCAGCCGTGTTGGACCCACCCGAGTCCAGAAACACAGCAGAGTGGCACTAAATAAAAGCATTAAAGTCAGGCCTGCACTGACCTATACATATCCCACAAGAACAAATCATATACCCTACAATAGAAAACTGGATGAGTCCCTTCTAGGCAAGCAACTAGCCCCGTAGTGATGGAAAGTACTTCTGGCTTGAGAAACCCTGTTCATACTGTAAACACTGTAGGGAAAACTATATGGGTCTATCCATAAAACAACCTTGGTCCTTAGGTTCTATACGTGGCCTAAATTACCCCATAAAACTGCAGCAAAAATTTAGTAACTAACCCCATGCAGTCCCTGAGATACATAACCCATTCCTAGATTGGTGGAAATTTGGTAAACAATCTTCTCTTTTAGGCAACAAGCGATTAGCGGGATTCAAGTAATAAATAAATCAGGTCTTAACATCCTGAGTAGATCCATCTATTGTCCTCAATCTTGCAGCAGTTCCAAGTCTGACAGAGACCTGTGACACAAGGAAAATCAGCTTAACACTGTTTGCCCAAAAGGGAGGATAGCATAAGTATACTGGAAGCAGGCATGGGGAACTTCCCTGCAACATCCAGAAACTAACAAACATTCACCAAAACTCTACTAAGAGAATTACATGGCTACCAACAACTCCCCTGCCCTCTCTTGCAGGAAACAATCCATTAAAAGGACAAAGAAATCAGAATCTTGAGCAGAGAGCCTCTCTCTGCCAACCTCTATGAAACAGTTAGGGTAGGGGAAGTGGGAGGGATACTTCAGTTTTTTTTTAGGGTGTCTTTGCCTCCTCCTGGTGGCCAGGTGAAGTATTGCCCATAGGTTATTCATGTTTTCCTGGACCATCACTGCCATTAGAAAGAAAAAGGGGGCCACCTATTTCAGAACTCACAATCATATATATTAGGTTTAGTTCACCTCCGAATGAGGAATGCGGCAGCTCTTCGTGCTGCTCTGCTATTTTCGTTAACGCATTTGTTCTTGTGCAACAGCAACGCACTAAAATCTGTGCAAATCCACACAAGAATAAATGCAGCAATGAAAATAGCACAAGAATAAATTGAGCAACGAAAATAGCCAAGCAGCACGAAAAGCTACCTTCTTCCACATTTTGAGGTGAACGAAAACTGCAAATGCACGTATCTAATATATATATTCCCATTTTATGATGGGAGTATTTTTGGTTTTGATTGCTTTAATAGATGCCACTTCCTTTAACCCCTGTGCTAAGAAGAAGCTTTTTTACTGCTTACAATTAAACACTACTGTAAATTATAGTTAATTTTTCCCAGCAGGACCAGCTCATTCAGAATATACAATTATTATATTTAGATTTCACTGCAGATGAGAAGGCTGCAACATGCCTGATGCAACGTTTATCACTGAGAAATGCGTTGCATGGTTTCTCTACATTTATGCTAGAGATTATGCTATATCAAGCATGAGTTGCTTTTAAACTGTGTGTTTTTAAATAAATCACTTTGATGTTTTTAACTCTCATTGCACGGTATTTATCCCTGAGCTTACGCTACCTATAGGGTTTATTCCCTTCATTTGGTTACCTCCTTCTGTTCCTGATCTGCTGTGGCCTTGCACCGTGGGGATCCATCTGGATGGTCCTCAGCTAGCTGGACTGCTGTAGATATCCAGCCTGCTTCTATGGGCATAAGTGAATGCCTTCTCTAAATGTGAGTACCCTGTGTGCATTCTCCCTTCTTATATCACATTGTACTATTGACCTGCACAATTGGTGCCTCTTTCTGTTTCATATTATACTATACATCTTCCATTTCCTGATGAAGTAAGAGAGCTGCCTATTCATCTTCTATATCAAGCATATCATCTGTTGGATATCGTTGAAGCTGGAAGTATTTGGCTCATTAACTTTATATGCTATTTTTTATAGCACTATTTATCTAATTTATGGGATAATGGGACATTAAGAAATCATATCTACTGTAATACCACAAGCACTCCTGTGCCATATTTACCTATATATTGTGTTATTCATTTATATTTCGTAATTATATATTTGTCATTTCACACCTGTGCTATTAAGTTTTTGAGCGCCTCATAGAGGATTTTTATATTCTTATATTTATATGTCATATTTTATGCTTTGGCTTTAATGTAGTAAACAGATGTTTTTATTACCAAAAACAGACATTTGTGAAGTTATACCAAGACCACTTAAAAAAAACAGAAACTCACATTAACATCCTTTTCTTTTTCTTCCTTTTTTTCCTCCTCTTTATCTTCCTTTTCTTTTTTCTTTTCTTTAGATGCCTCTGTATTGTCAGTTTTCTCTTCGGATTTAGATCTAGAAAGGTTAAACAAAAATGGTACTAAGTGCCACGAAGTTTAATACAAGGTCTGTCAGAATAACCTGACTATTTTGTGACGTCAGATCATCCGGCGCTATTGGTGTAAGGCGAGTGGTGGTAATTTTAATATTTTATGCTGTCTATAGTATTTACGTTGCCAGCATGTTGTGGACCAGAGAGCACCGTGCTTTTGTGATAGAAAGCTTTTTCCGGCATTATGACGGATTAAAACACAGCGTCTTTATGCTGTGGGTAAAATATTTACACCAAACAGGGTCCACATTACAGAGAGAAAAAAAATAAATACACTCAGGACACCTCAGAATATTAAAGCTGTCAGACAAGATTTGTGCAGTCTCCACACCGGTCAGCTGTGAAGCATGCCCTTACATTAGGAAGATCAGATAGGAGTTTAAAACTAATCTAGAACACCGATCTGAAATTCCATCCCTGCAAAATGGTGGTCCAGGAGCTAAATGATCATGACCATGCTAACCACAAAGCCTCTAGTGAAGCCATCCTTAACAGTGTCACAGCTGACATCAGTGCGCTGTCAAGTGATGAAGTGCACTTTCACCTGTCAGACTGTGTCAATAAACAAAACTTTCGGTACTGGTCTGAAAATAACCCTAGGGAGCTAAATAAAAGACCCCTCCACTGTGAAAGTGTCACTGTCTGGTGTGCTGTCTAACTTTGGGGTGATAGGACCGTACTTTTTTGAGGAGGATGCTCGTGTGGTCACTGTCACCTCATATCGCTTTGTGCAGATGCTGACAACCTTCCTGGGACCGAGACTTGCAGAGCTTGGAAATCCTACGGTCTGGTCCCAGCAAGATGGAGCTACAGTCCATACTGCAAGAACATCAATGGAGGTGCTGAAGCAGATGTTCCCTGGGCACCCGATTTCTCTCCATGAAGATGTTGCCTGGCCAGCGCGCTCACCTGATCATGCGGTGTGCGATTTCTTCCTCTGGGGGTACCTGAAAGCAAGAGTTTTCAAGCACAGACCCCAGACCACCGCTGAGCTGAAGACTGCCATTAAAATTTAAATTGCTGCAATACCTGAGGAAATGATCAGGCGAGCGATGAGAAGCTGCATTAATGTGTCCGAAATAACGGGAATCATCTGGACAATGTCATATTTAAAACAACTTTTTTTCTTTTGCTTCTGGTATAATTTAGAATAGGTTTAGCTAGAAAAATAATTTACCATTAAAAATTGTAGTTACTGCTCTTTCATGATGTTAAACATTTTAAACAAGAAAACTGTGTCTGTGTTTATTGACAGAAAACAGTCAGGTTATTCTGCTGGACCCTGTAGTATAGATTTCCGCATTGGGAATGGAAACAATGCAAACTGATTGCACTCGGTGACAAAGTGAAATGTTTTAGATGGTGAGCTATAAAGTAAGCCATAACATATTTGGCCAGGTCCAGCAACATTACCATCTACATAATGAGAGATATATATATATATATATATATATATATATATATATATATATATATATATATATATATATATATATATATATATATATATATATATATATATATATATATATCACTTTTACAAAAAGGTTTGAGCTTTGCCCCTAGTTGTAGTTTTGATTTATTTTCTACCATTCTAGATGTAAATAGATTTGTAAGAGACCTTACTTTGAAGAAACATTATTTTAATGATGAGTCAGAGGAACATAGTGTAACACAAAAAGATGGAGATAATAGTACTACTATTGAGTCACAACATCATTTCAATTTTAACTTTAACGACCAAGCAGCCATGACAGACATGCTGGAGCTAATGAGGGATAGCAATGTTGATCAAAGATTTGGCCCCTCAGAAAAAGATATTGATCTTGGTAGATTTAAAGATAAAACCTATTTTTATCCTATACATAGTAGGGGCTTAAACTTACAGGTCTTTCAACAGACACTTGAGACTCAGCTCATTGAATTGGACAGCAAAAATAAAAGCACTACTAGTAAAGGTTATAAAAATAACAATTTGACTGCACTTGAAAGAAAAGCCATCATTGATCTTAAAAATGATCCGAATATAGTCATTAGGGAATCAGATAAGGGTGGTAATACTGTTATCTTAAACAAATGTGATTATGTGGCAGAAGCCAATAGGCAACTTGCCAATGAGGCTGTATACCAGCCCTTGATCTGTGACCCTACTGATAATTTTCGTAGATCATTAGCTGAGATAGTTCACAAAGCTAAACTGGATGGAGTGATTTCTGAGAAGGTGGTGGAATATCTATTACCTAAACATCCAACTATGCCGATATTCCACCACTTGCCTAAACTTCACAAAGACCCCAAAAACCCTCCGGGCCGTCCGATCGTGGCCGGTATTGGTTCACTTAATGAAAGACTTTCGGATCTAGTTGATACGTTTTTACAGCCTATAGTTACTAATCTATATGGTTATTTACGAGACACTACAGCACTTATTGCTCAGGTCGAACACATAACTTGGTGTGAGAATTACAGATTAGTCACAATGGATGTGACATCATTATACACATTATACACATCCATCCCTCACGATATGGGATTACAAGCATTAATGTTTTTTCTTACGAATTTCACTACTTATGATTTTTTGAAATTCAATTTTTGTACACTGCTGTTGAATATTTACTTACACACAATTTTTTTATGTTTGAGGGCAAGTACTATCTCCAGAGACGTGGCACGGCCATGGGTGCGAAACTCGCACCCTCATATGCAAATTTGTATATGGGGTTTTGGGAGCTGTGCCACGTCTTTGGGGATACTAATCCCTTTCGTGAGAACATTGTTTATTTTGGTAGGTATATAGATGATTTGCTTTTGGTGTGGGATGGGGACAGTCATTCGGTTCAACTGTTCCTTGAACACGCCAACAGCAATAATCTAAACCTTAAATTCACCATGTTTGAAAGTAGTGATTGCCTAAACTTTTTGGATATCACACTCACTTCACATACTGACACACATTCTTTGGAGGTAGAGTTATACAGAAAGAGTTCAGCGGGTAATACCATTCTTCACTCTTCCTCCTGTCACCCAAAACACACCATTAATTCTATACCCTATGGCCAAATGATTAGGACTAAAAGGAATTGCACCACTGAGGACAAATTTCAATCACATGCAGCCAATACCGGCCACAGATTGGAAGCCTGAGGTTATGATATGAAATTATTAAAGGAAACCAAGAATAGAGTGGATAAATTAAACAGAGATGATCTTCTTACTACCAAATGTGTGAGTAAAACACAGAATAAGAGATATAACAATAAACCATATTTTACAACAAATTACAGTAAAGACTACAACAAAATTTGTGACATTATTCGTAACTGTTTTAAAAAGTGATGTCAAGTTAAGCAAAATAGTTCAACACGGCTGTAATTTTTCAGCACGTAAAGCAAAGACCTTAGGAAGCTTATTAGCTCCCTCAATGCTACCGTCACAAACTAACCAATCTTGGTTAAAGAGAAGAATAGGTTCCATGAAATGTCAAGGAAATATTTGTAAAACCTGCAAACACATCCAACAGGGTCCCAAATTTGTATCAAGTACAACAAATAGGGAGTTTGACATACGCTTCAGCATTTCATGTAACACCAAATTTGTCATTTATTTACTTACATGCCAAGGATGTAAAAAAACAGTACGTGGGGCGCACTAAACGTGCCCTGCGTGACAGGTTCTTACAACATCTCAGAGATATTGGCAACCCGGATTGTAATACACCAATAGCTAAGCACTTTAGAGAGGAACATAATTCTAATGATACCCTCTTGACAGTACAAGGCATTGACCATGTCCCTAGACACAGGAGAGGGGGCGATAGAGACTTTTGGACCAAAGGGAAGTGTTTTGGATTTTCCATCTCAAAACAAAGCACCCCTTTGGTCTAAATTCCATAATGGATGTTGATTTATTTTACTAATAGATTAATGACTGTTTTTTTCATTTTCTCTCCTTTTTAACAAAAAAGAAAATGAATTAAAGTATAAAATAAATATCTTTAAGTAAAAAATATCTTTAAGTGGAGATTGAGTTCTACATCCATTTAGGATCAAATCAGAGTAATAAAAATGTTTCATATATATCTAGCCATCTGACAGTTTTAAATAAACACACTTAACATTTATGTTTGCTTTAAAATGAAAATGTTTAATATAAGAAACAAAAAAACAATGATAATTTACCTTTAACCATGACTATCTAGGTAGTCATGGGTTAATTCAACAGATGCATGTAATTGATAATTAACTTTACCTTTAAATTAAGGCTTTTCCCAGCACTAGTTATGCCAGTGAACAAGGGCTGACATTAGGACCGAAACATGTTTGGCTGCTGTTGCTCTATGTCAGTTACAGGACTGTAGCTGATTTTCCCTTTTGTTTTTTCTTTCATGTTTTTACATGCAACTGATTTTTAACATTTTTGTACCAAATAAAGCTGTATTTTTCAACTTTTAACAATTTGACATATACTTTTTTCTTATGGTCTGGAGATGCGGATTAGCAGAGTGTTTGTATATATATATATATATATATCTCAATTAAAAGGGACACTAAATCCAAAATTATTCTTTCATGATCCAGATAGAGAATACAATTTTAAACAACATTCCAATTTGCTTCTATTATCTAATTTGCTTCATTCTTTAGATATTCTTTGCTGAAGAAATAGCAATGCACATGGGTGAGCCAATCACGAGGCATCTATGAGCAGCTACCAATCAGCAGATAGTAAGCCTATCTAGATATGCTTTTCAGCAAAGGATATCAAGAGAATGAAGCAGAATAGATACTAGAAGTAAATTAGAAAGTTGTTTAAAATTGCCTGCTCTTTCTAAATAATGAAAGAAAAAAAATTGTGTTTCATGTACCTTTAATAAATCTCTATTTTTTCCCCCCCCATTTACTTTAGTTAGATCACTTTACTCGGATTTTGGTTCTCTCCAGCACCTGTCCTGGTTTTCTTGGAACTTTTCCATATTCATGAGTGGATCTTGGTATTATTGGAGCACATATTTTCATTCAATAAATCCAAAGTGTTTACATAATAATAATAATAATAATAATAATAATAATAATAATAATATTATTATTATTAATATTTCATTGTAAGTCAGTTTCACTTCCAAATAAAATTACCATTTCATAATGCAACATACCTTACTTCTCTCTTTTTGTTCTTGCTGGGGCTCTTACTCCTTGACCTTCTTCGCTCTCGACTACGTGATCTTCTCCTTTCCCGGCTTCTTTCCCTCTCTCTGCTTGCCCTACGACTACCATTAGAAGATAAGACAAAAAGAGCATAATAAATATGTATTAGAATTACTCAGTGTCAAACTTTCTTATGGTGTTATTTTTATGGAAGACACTCCTATGCAATCAGACAAAAAAAAACAAATGTGAAAGAAAAATAAATAATTTAGTGAAATAATTAAGTAAAACTCAGGCACTGATTATAGCAATTCTGAATGAGCGTAAATCCCTACCCAGGTCTCTTTCTATCTCTGGAACGGGATCTTCTACGTTCTCGGCTATGTGAACGTTCTCTTCTACGTTCTCTGTCCCTCTCACGGCTCCTGGAGCGGCGATCTTCTCCTCTCTTGGATCTCTTATCAGGAGGAGATCGACTTCTTGACCTGCTGCCTGATCGGCCACGTGAGGATGATCGTTTTCGGTAATGCCTAAAAATTATACAAGTTTTAACACCAGGTGACTTTTTTAAGAGACAAAATTTGACACAAAGGTTTAGGAATATACAGGTGGCCCTAGTTTTACAACGGTTCAATTTACACCGTTTCAGAATAACAACCTTTTTTTCCAGTCATGTGACTGCTATTGCAAAGCATTGAGAAGCAGTGCATTTATTAAAATAGCCAGTAGGTGGAGCTGTCCGCTTGTATTGCAGCAAAGCCAAGCAAGCTGAAATTAATCTGTTTAATCAGACCTGAGCTGTCGAGCAGATTTCAAAGGAACAAGATCTTCTTGTCTATAAATCAGTCCAGATTGGAATGCATAGAAAGAACTGTTTGCAGAAAAATGCAAGTGAAGTCTGTGTTGTGTGATTATTGTATTATATTTATAATGCTGTTTAGCAAATGTTTTTGTTCATTTAACTTAGTTTAATTATATATTCTGTGTTGTGTGATTATTTTATTAGGTATATAATGTTTAGCATTTAAAGTCTTCATTTCAAAGCTTTAAAAATAATGTATTAGGTGTTACTTATGACAATTTTGAGAGGGGCCTGGAACCTATCTCCCTCACTTCCCATTGACTTACATTATAAACTGGGTTTCAATTTACAACAGTTTCGATTTACTACCATTCCATCTGGAACCTAACCCTGGCGTAAACTGAGGGCTACCTGTATTCTATAAACTGGATGGATTTTAGAAGTGTTTATTTACAGTGACCAGTGTTATGCAATTCTTTTTTATGACAGACAAAAGTGTGTTAACAGTCTGTTTTATTGCATACTACAGGTACATATTCCCAAAATCCAAACATTCTGAAATCGAAACTTTTAAAATTATTTAAAAAAAAAAAAAAAAAATTATAAAAAAAAATAGTTTCTGATGGTACTATGTATACAAAAGTATAAGAAATTATATATAACTACCTTTATGTTGCATGTATAAGTTGTGTTATGACGTGTAAATATTGCCTAGATGTAGGGTGACCATATTGCCCCTTTACAAAGGTACACATATGAAAAATACATAGGTCAGGGTTCTTATAATGGAACATTATTCAAAACATTTCTTTAAACATCCCTGACATATGTATTTTTCAGGTGTCCCTTTCTAAAACGGCAATATGGTCACCCTACCTAGATGACATAAGATATTGTTGTATACACTTTGTTCCATCACCTCTCCGAACTGTCCCATTTTAAAGATATAAATATTCCAAAATCAAAACTATTCTGAAATCCAAACCTTTTCCGGTCCCAAGCAGTTTGGATAAAGGGTTTTCTACCTGTACTACATTTGGCACTTTATTAAAGAAACAAAGTCTTAATGCATTTTAATTAAACACCTTTATCTGAACATGTAACACTCTCACATCTCTAACATTTTCTGTGCAACAGGCTGGAGACCACATAATCAGATGTATGAGTGTAGTTATACTGAAAGGGAGCAGAGGGCAGCACACTGCACTATTGTTTACAGACCTATGTATTATACCCCAACAAGTGATTAAAACATTAAAATTTAGTCCCAGAGAGTAAATTCACTGTTGATCCTAAAATTAAAGGGTCAGTTTACCCTATTTTTTCTTCCCTTTAATTTGTTCCCAATTATCCATTTGACCTGCTGGAGTGTGTTAAATTGTTCACAAATAGCTGCTTTACTTTATATAGGCATTTGAAATAGCTGATTTTTCCTGTGGTATCTTTATCTATACTGAAAGTTTCTATACTTAAAATGGACATGAAACCCAATTTTTTTTCTTTCATTATTCACAGAGAATACAATTTTTAAAAAGCTTGCTTCATTCTCATGTTATTTTTTTTTTGTTGAAAAGATACCTAGGTAGGTAGAGTTCACATGTGAAGCACTACTTGACAGGAAATAGGGCTGCCATCTAGTGCTCTTGCTAATGTATAACATTGTTGCAAAACTGCTGCCATATAGCGCTAAAGACACACACACTCCTGAGCTTATATCCCTGCTTTTCAACAAAGGATAATAAAGAAAAATTAAATAGAAGAAATTAGAAAGTTGTTTAAAATTCTATGCTCTATCTGAACCGTGAAATAAAATGTTGGGGTTTTTGTCCCTTTAAGTATAGGTTATATAAAAGCTAAGTAAATATAGCCAAAAAATGAAACACAATCCTATTGGGGAGTAGGAAAAATAGCAATAGAAAAATAACATGTTATTGGTTCTCTAAGTATTTGGTTTTGGTATACAAACAGATAATATAAAGAAGCATGTGTGTACAGAAAAATATATATAAAAAAAAAAAATTCCCTGCAAGCTGGGCCCATTTTAATGGGATGTGGTTTCAAATAAAACCAGTTATTGGTAAAGGTGTAGTTTAGCATCTCAAATTCAGAAGGTACCACATCCCCGTCGGGCATGGATAGGTTCCCAGCAGCGGTTGTGGCGCCCGGGAGCGATATTGTTAGAGCGCTGCGGCGCCCGGGGACGATATTGGAAAAGAGTGATCTGTTCCAATACCTGCCCCGGGCGCCGCAACCGCCACTGGGAACCTATCCATGGTCCCCCCTCTCACGTTACCTTTCTGAAGTAGTTTCCACTGTAAAGTGTATGGTTCTGAAGTAATTCCCACTGTAAAAATATAACATGTTTAGGTAAATGTGGAGTTGTTTCGCTCTGTTCTAATATCGTTCCCGAGCGCTGCAACCACCACTGGGAACCTATCAATGGTCCAACATGGCGGAATGTGGTACCTTCCGAATTTGGGACGCTAAACTACATCTTAACCCAGCTATTTCATACACAAAAACAATCAATTGTTCATACATTTTATACTCTGCAGCTGGTATAACAAGTCCTTGGAAAAACATTAAGGGAAAAACAATTTAATAGTACATTTTCCATAACACATCTGATTAGTAGCTACATGTGTAGCCAGCAGCTGTGTTCAGCTTCCAGCCATTAATACATTGCCAGTCTTTGCTGACCTGAAGCCCCTAATTGCCTGCAAGCAATATGTACAAGAAAAAAATATATATTCTAAATGTGTTTGAGCATTGTATTATTGCTGTGTGTTTAAATTAAGCAGGATCAGCAACAGGTTAAAAATAAAAAATAAAGTTCTAAAACATTTCAGGCAAAAAAAAAAATATGTATTAAGATTTACAAGCCTGAAAAAAGCATTACTATTATTCTACTTAATTAGAAATCTTGTTTAAAAAAAATATTAAACGAGTTTGACATTTCTTATTCAATAGCCACTTTTAGTATATACTTTTTTTATTATGCACTTTTTACAAAATAAAAAAAACATCGCACACGCTATAAAACGCACAACCTACAGCTGGACATGCACACATTTTTTACACATTTGTATCGTAGAGTAAAAAAGAAAAACAAAAAACACGATACGCCATTTTATTAATGCGTGAGGTTTACATTTATGGTGATACGACAGCTGTAGTAATCACGCTCACCTAGACTCGCGCCCCATGATTCAGAAGGCCTCCCCTCTCCGGAGTGGTCGTAACTTCCGCTCCCGTTGCACAAACTACAGGCTCCAGCACCGCTAAATTACTAATAGAGATAACCACCGGAACAACGTTAGGCAGGGTTCAATGAACAGGGACTCCTAGCGGCCGGAGGTCAACAATACACAGTACCAATATCATAAACAGGAAGTGACATTAATGTATGTTTGTGTTACTGGCATTTTCAAAGGAGTCCAAAGGAGTCTAGCTTGCAAACTGCAATTCCACTCTAGACAGGAAACATGTGACCTCTACCCAAAGTTTTTTGTTTTTTTTAAATCAACTTTAATGTAACAAACAATCTATAGACAATCATTCTGAAAACTAAACATTTTGCAGCTTTCTTGTTCTTAATGTTCACTCACAGTGGTTTATGTTGATTGTCACTTATAAGGTAACTACTGACTGTGAATGAACATTAAGAACAAGAAAGCTGCAAAATGTACAAGGCTGAAGTTGGATTCTTATTCAGTCAGCTTCTTATTCTGCGACTGATTGCAATTTTAAAAATTTATAAACAAAATATCTAGCATTATTTTTATTTTAAATAAAATAATACACTTTCCAAAAACCTGAACAAATTTACATTTACAGAGAGGGAAGGGGACAGGGGATACTCCTCTAGCTCTCCTCTGTGGGTACCATAGTGGACCCGGCAATTTATCAGTAGATAGGGGGTAGAGGGGAGCGCCAAAATAGGCTGAGGAAGGGGACTGGGGGGACTATGAATCTACAATACTGAAACACAATAATAAAAGTATTAAAAACCTAAAATTTATTAACAGTAGTGTTAAAATATAAATGAGGTCCTCACAAAAAAAAAAAAATAATTAATTAATAAAATTAATTAATAAAAGACAATCCATGGATCCATGTTACAATAGTCAACAATAAAAAAACAGTAGAAAAGCACATAAAAACAAAGGATGAAAGAGTGGCCTGCAGTGCCGACCCTATAAGATGAATGGATGTTAGTATGCTCAGATTGCACAGTGAGTAGTCCTGAGGTAACTAATAGTTCATATATGTCCAAACACGTTGTAGAAAATGTTGAAAAAAGTTAAAAAGTTAAAAAAAAAGTTTGGATTTTTTTAACTATTATTCACATTTTTTGGACACAGGATAGGACACTGAACATTCACTATTGCTTTGGATTTTTTTAACTTTTTTCAACATTTTTCAACATTTTCTACAACGTGTTTGGACATATATGAACTATTAGTTACCTCAGGACTACTCACTGTGCAATCTGAGCATACTAACATCCATTCATCTTATAGGGTCGGCACTGCAGGCCACTCTTTCATCCTTTGTTTTTATGTGCTTTTCTACTGTTTTTTATTGTTGACTATTGTAACATGGATCCATGGATTGTCTTTTATTAATTAATTTTATTAATTAATTAATTATTTTTTTTTGTGAGGACCTCATTTATATTTTAACACTACTGTTAATAAATTTTAGGTTTTTAATACTTTTATTATTGTGTTTCAGTATTGTAGATTCATAGTCCCCCCAGTCCCCTTCCTCAGCCTATTTTGGCGCTCCCCTCTACCCCCTATCGACAGACATGTTGTCAGCCTGACCCAACGCTCTTTATGGCAAACAAATTGTTGACAACCTTGCCACTTCATATATTTTACCTTTTCTGAATATGTGATATTTTAAAAGGGTTACCTGCGGTTGACAGAGCGTTACCTACACGCCACTCCGGGATGGGAATTTGTGATCAATAAGGATTTAGAGGTATGTGCCTTGGTGATAACTGTGTTTATATCTAGAAGTTAGTTACTTTATAAGCACACAGTTTGAGGCAGTATCCTCCCTACATGTACCAGGCGAGGGGAAGGGGAATCCTCTCTATGGTATTATCTGCACAGCCTTAAGGGCTATAATACTTGGGACTACACTCACCTACAAGCTTTCTCAGCGCTAGGGGGTGCTGATCCTCCCTATAGAGACTATTTCTCAATTGACACCTTATATGGTAAGCCACCATTGGCTCATTTCCCCATCTATTGTTTATTAAAATCCTGTGGGCCACTCATTTCTGTGTGGATATATACAGAGCGTGAGCCCCTTTATATAGCAGACATGTTCTTAGCCAGGTCTAACGCTTTTTTTTTCCCCAAAAGTGTTTTTATTAAGGCAAACAAACAATAATAACAATCAAGGAATGAAGGGTAACATCTCCATAACAATAACACAGATCAATAGTCTCATACAGTAATACATCATTAAGCAAGACGTTAATTGAGGCAAAGTATCACCCTTCATCAATGCCTATTTTTGTAATGATTAAAGGGACACTGTACCCAAATTTTTTCTTTTGTAATTCAGAAAGAGCATGCAATTTTAAGCAACTTTCTAATTTACTCCTATTATCAATTTTTCTTCGTTCTCTTGCTATCATTATTTGAAAAAGAAGGCATCTAAGCTTTTTTTTTGGTTTCAGTACTCTGGACAGCACTTTTTTATTGGTGGATGAATTTATCCACCAATCAGCAAGGACAACCCAGGTTGTCCACCAAAAATGGGCCGGCATCTAAACTTACATTCTTGCATTTCAAATAAAGATACCAAGAGAATGAAGAAAATTTGATAATAGGAGTCAATTAGAAAGATGCTTAAAATTTCATGCTCAATCTGAATCACGAAAGAAAATTTTTGGGTACAGTGTCCCTTTAAAGACTCTGGCATCTTCAATATAATAGAGATCCACTCATGGGATCTGGTGACTAGGGCCAATCTGAAGACATCTTCCGAGAATTCGAAGAGTCCTCATCATATGTTAGGAAAACCAATAGGGTTACAAGCTTAGTCTAAGCTTATATGAACAACGTGTATACATTGTAACATTTTAAACAGACATATCAAACAAGGTGGGGAACAGTAAAGGGGGAAAACATGACAATATTAGAGTATATAAGCAATCACCACTGTGCTAAAGAAAAACAAGAGTGCAGGGATTATCTCCCAAATAAAACCAAGTGCTAATATGCATAGGAATATAACTGTACACATTATTATGGTTGTCACAGGAGCAAGGAGTTGTTAAATTAATCTAAGAGTATAAATCTTGGTAAGTCTGGTAAAAGCTCATATTTAGGAAGTAAGTATATCCCACATAGGTCACTTCTAATAAAATGTCACCTTGCCACCCATATCGACCAGTTCTGTTAATAAGCTCCAACTCTCAGAAGTACATGCAAGATAAGTATATTAACCTCACCTGTGACCCTTGGGCCATAACAGCACATCTCAAATGTATACACATATATTAGATTTATATTGAGCTAACAGTTATATCTTATCTACAGGGATGAACAAATTGTAAACAGTGGGACACACAAGAACAGTCACGCTGAACCTCTCAGTATTAAGATCCAGAGAGCCTATTTTACAGTCACACAGGTACCAGCTAAAACAAAAGCTCTCTGAACAGGGCAGAGACTACGTAACTCTGCCAAAAAGGAAGTATGGAGGATAAACTAATTATCCCTTACCACACAAGGGTGGGGAGGGGAAAGCGGATCCAGACGCCAGAAGTTCTCAAAATCTACATAAGCAAGGATTCCATAATGTTGGGCTTAGTATCTCTCTAGTATTATAGTATGATTCCCTGTATTAACTCATGTACTACTCATAGGTGGATCATCAGACGTTTGTAAATTGTCAGAGCCAGATAAGGTAATGAATACTCACTCAAGTCAACATTACACAGCACAGATCCACACATCAGCCAATAAAAATGCATTCACGCATACATGAGAGAGATGACCTCCACATAAAAAAAACAGATAGTTTCCTATAACACAAGTTACACTATTAACATTACTTAACACGTAATAATGTGACATGAAGTGCTATGGAACACAGTATACACAAGATTTCTTTAGTTCTACACATAAGAGAGGGACTGCAGTAATTTAGGAGCATATAGTGTTTCTTGACCTCTCCATCACATCAGAGAGTTAGAACTTGTTTGGGGAAACTCTGGTCATGCATACTTCCAAACTTCCGTTTGTGGGAGGTGCTTGAAGGGACGCATGCAACTGGCGTCCTGAGCGAACCATCGGCACACAGGCACCCCTACGCTGTTCCACGGCCATTGTGGCGTATACGCTCTGGCCAACAGACTTGGCCCGGACTGGAGGGGATTCCCCTCAAGACGTGGTGCGTTGTCTGGATAGCGGGAAGTCGGAAAGGAGCCGAGAGACTCGCTGGCCTGAGTCACAGTCGGTACGAGCAGACCCATTAAGCTCTGAGTTTACGCTGACGATCTCCCAGGACCCCAGGGTCTAAAGAAAAAACAGGTGGGCTGTTATAACCCCATTCGATAATCCACAGACCTGGGATAGGAGACAAAGACAGGAAAAGAGTCTACACTATTTTTTACTTTACGGATCTAACGGAGCTTCTGATGGAGCCTCTAACGGAGCTTCTGCTTAGATGGTATATGTAAAGTCTGGCTAAAGATACACTTATACCTCCCAGAACCCCGGGGTCAAGTGAAGCTTGCAAAGGATAACACCGCATAGCTACTCCGGTATATACCATCTCACATTTGGCCTGTGACACGTGTGCTTGCCCCGGGATAGGAGGCGAGAGGAAGCCCTACAACTGTCGGTGTCCCCAGGTAGCTACACAGTAGCAAAAGAAAAGTATCGCAGGACCAGAGGAAAAGAAAGAAGGATTCAAAAGATAAGTTATGACTTTTTTTTTTCTTTACTCTCTCTGCCCTATAAGTTCACCTGCATAAATTGCATCATATCCTCTTAATTGCTGAAATATTGAAGCACTGAGCTGCCGAATAAGTGAGGTACTAAGAGGGCCTTGCTGGGAACTTGGGAAATCTGGTATTAATAGGGCAGGGAGGGCATATACTACCTCTCAGTGATTTGGCTTGATTAAAGAAATGAACAACCACTAGAAAAACAACTGACGCTTGTACTGGTCGCTGGGAAGTTCCAGCTAAAGGATTTCTGCTGTTTTTCTCACTTGAACGGGATATACTGGAACTTTCAAAATCGATAACAGTCATATATAGCTGTTTTAGTCTCTTGGAACAGCAATATTTAAGATTACAGTGCTGATTTAAAAGTTTGTTTAATGTTAATTAAGCTCAATGTTGTTCAGCTGCAAATCAGTGTTAAGGGTAGCTGAAGTGCAGTAGGAGACTTGCTCTATCTTATATGTTGTTTGCATTTATCCATCAAAATATCTAGGGTGAACACTGATATATCTATGTGTAAGCAGGGGCAGAGGTATTTTAAATGGCTCAGATACTAAGCTATGAAATGCCATAAGATCACTTAGATAATTTTCATTTCTGTGATTCCTCTGTAATGCACTCTGGTTGTCTACAAACATATCTGCTTAAATAACTGTAGATTCTCTGTATGAAATTAGGTTAAAATTAACAATTCAAGTAGAAACTGATTTATAACATGTGAAGGCGAAGACTGATTTGGTTATGTGATATAGGATAATGTAAAGTCTCCAGGTGAGACTCCTAGTTGCTAGGATAACCACTGTCTGGGTTTCATACAAGGTGAAAAACATATTTGAGATATATGAATATTTGGGGGGGCATACTATCACACACTTTCAAGTACACTGTATTTCTAACCACCAAAGAGGTATCACTGATCTTATATAGTTCGGCAAGATTTTTAGGATTGGCCGATTACACACTCACACGAGACATAAAAAGCTATATCACACATTGTTTTTCTGTGCTTTTTGAGATTTGCCAAGGTCTGGCAGTTCACTTTTTGGAAGATAGTGGATATTCACCTGTTACACTCTTAAAGATTCACTTAAGTACACGCTGCTGCTACAGCCTTTATTCTTCTCTCTCATACTAATCTCTCTTTTATGGACAAATTTCTAGGAATTAGTAGAACTGATATAGGCACAATGCCACCCAAAATAAAAGATAGGAAACCCAGGTCAAGTATAGGAAGCTTAGAAACAGCTACAATAGATATCACACCAGTCTCCAACACTATTATAGACACTAACATCCTAGTAAAACAAATCTCTGATCTTTTTTTACCACAATTTGGAGAAGTTAAGGCAGAATTAATGACTCTGACAAATGAACTTAAAACAAATTTCAAGTAGATTAGGGGAAATAGAGAACAGGATCTCTGATATAGAGGACCGACAACACACCCAACAGACCCTTGTAGATACACACACTAAGAATATTGACACACTGCAAGCACGACTGGACGACCTAGAAGATAGGTCGCGTAGAAACAACTTGAGAATAGTGGGTCTCCCAGAGACTTCAGAATTCGCTGACCTAATGACCTTTATGAAAACTACATTACCAGAACTATTAGGTATGCCACTAGATAATACAGAGATAGCTGTTGAGAGGGTACACAGACTGGGAGCAAAGAAAGATGACACCTCCAAATATAAAAGACCAGTCCTGGCAAAGCTCCTAAATTTTCAGGATAAACAGAGAATCCTAGCATACTATAGGAAAAAAAGCATAGTAGAGGTCAATAAAGAACGTATATACTTATTTCAAGATTTTTCTGTGGAAACATTAAATAGAAGGAGACTGATGGCCCCCTGGTGCACGCAACTGATTAATGCAGGTCATAAAGCTACTATGATCTATCCGGCAAAAATCAAAATTTTTACTGACAATAATATTTTTACATTAACTACAGTGGAGGAGGTTAAACAATTTTTAGAAAAATAAGAAAAGTCAGAATTAACTATGAGAATAGATGTGTTCTCTTTTTTTGTACATTGGTTGGCCTGCTTGGTACCGATATGTTCTACTGTTTGTCTGCTTTTCTTTTTTTTTTTTTTTTTTCCTCTTCCGGCCCTCTACCTCCTCTCCACTCTGGGTCACCCCCCCTCTCTCCCTCTCTTTGGATGGGGCTATAAAAATTCACATTAATAGAAATGAAAAAAATACTTAACTTATTATCTTGGAATGTGGGGGGGTTCTCCTCCCCTGCCAAAAGAAAAAAAATATTACAACATCTGAAAAGTTACAAACCAGATATTGCTTTCCTGCAGGAAACACATTTGAGTCTGCAGGAAATAGAGAAACTAAGAATGGGTTGGATTGGGGAAGTGTATGCGACTCCGGCAGTTAAAAGAAAGAGAGGAGTGGCATGTATTTTCAGCAAGGATTTAGAGTTTCAGCTAATCTCGCAACAGAGAGATGTGGAGGGAAGGTATCTCATTTTAGAAATAGAGATTAATAAATGGCGCTATACATTATGCAATCTCTATGCACCAAATGAATGCCGACCAGATTTCTGGGATAAACTTTATGCAAAATTAATCAAGTCAGTGGACTCCCAAGTAATTATTGGTGGAGATTTCAATAGTGTGTGTGTCCCCCAGCTGGACAGACTAAGGTCAAGTGGCTCTTATAGGTCTAAGAAGGAGGCCAGGGTCTTGAAATCCTTTATGAAAGGTCTTGGGCTCAGAGATATCTGGAGAATACAACATCCGGACGAGAAAATGTTTACATGCGAGTTAAAGACCTTCCATACATTCTCAAGGATAGATATGTTCCTGGCCTCTGAAAAACTCCTACAATTGGAAATTAAGACAGATATCAAAAGTATAGTCTTATCAGATCATGCTATTATCTCTTTGTCTGTCCAGCTGGGGAATAACAAAGAAAATCTATGCGGTAAATTCTTTTTCCCCTCATTTCTGTACTCTAATATTTATTTTAGGAACTGGCTCACTCAAAAATGGAGGGACTATGCTTTATTAAATAAAGATTATCTTTTTAAGACTGAAATATATTGGGAAGCTGCGAAGGCCTCTCTTAGGGGTGAGATAAAGGCCTTTATGGTCAAAAGGAAAAGAAAGATAAAAGCTAGAGATCTCCAATTAACGAATACCCTGAAAAACAAATTTAGAAAATATATCGACAATCCGAGTAGAGAGAATTGGATCATTTATCAGGAGGCAAAGAAAGAAAGAGAGATATTTTTAATACAAAATTAGCTACAAACAGAACTCAAAAACAAAGCTATATTTGGTGCATTTTCTCCAAAAACGGCAAAAATGCTTGCGACCATTTCAAAAAGCAAAAGGAAAAATAATTATATTGGCTCAATAATATCTGACGGCCAAAAATACAACACTCCAAAGGACATTAATAGACAATTTTACTTATTCTTCCAAAAACTGTACGCTTCTACTGAAGCTAACCAGGAGACGAAAAATAGGTTCTGGGATAGCATTAAGACGCCAAAAATCTCAGCAGCACAGCTGAATACAATAAATAAGGAGATCACAATGGGGGAGGTTTCAAAAGCTATTACAGAATTAACGCTAGGGAAGGCCCCAGGCCCTGACCAACTTCCCAGTGAATTTTATAAAATACTGGCAGAAGAGATTGCTCCTACATTGACTAAACTGTTTAATAACTATTTTCTACTGCATGTTAAACCCTCACAAACCTTTACAGCATCTAATATTACTCTCATTTTAAAGAAGTATAAGGATCCTAACTCACTTGATGCATATAGACCAATCTCCCTCCTTAATAACGATTATAAAATACTAGCAAATATATTAGCTTCCCGTCTCAAAAAGATTATAGGTGATGTCATTCATCCAGATCAAACTGGTTTCATACCGGGGAGAACAGCACAAAAAAATATAAGAAAGGCTATGATGCTGATTGAATACATATTAGAATCCCATAGGACAGGGTCAGACACAAAGCAAGATTTTGCTCTTCTGACAGTTGATGCGGAAAAAGCTTTTGACTCTGTCCTATGGGATCACTTATTCACAACGCTAACTAATTTTGGTTTTTCAGGGCACTTTTTTACATATATTTCTTTAATATATCAGAATCCCATTTCCTGTCTTAGCATAAATAATATTCTATCCCCCCCTATAACTTTATCTAAAGGAACGAGACAGGGGTGTCCCCTTTCACCCTTGTTATTCGATCTGGCTATAGAACCCTTAGCTATAAAGAGTAGAGAAATATTAGAGGGCATTAAGATAAAACAACATAAGATGGTACTATCCCTCTATGCGGATGATATTCTATTCTATATAAGGAACTCGGCGAAAAATATTCCAATCTTAGTGGATCTACTAGCGGAATTTAGCAATTTTACTGGCTATAGAGTAAATATAGCTAAATCAGAGATTTTGTGGATAATTAAGAATAGAAATAGCCTCTTGGAAAATCCTTTTAAATTAACCGATGATTCTATCAAATACTTAGGAATTAATATCTCTAGAAATTCAGAGGAATGGTATGGTATAAATTTTACTCCTATTTGGAGGAAGTGTCTCTTTGAGATGCAGAAATGGAGTAGGTTACCACTCTCACTACCAGCGAGGATTGCGTTAATTAAAATGCGAACTCTCCCAAAAGTCTTATTTGTTATCCAGAATGTCCCAGTATTTATACGGAAGGTGGATATTAAAAAATTCAATGCAGGCTGCTCCCACTTTTTATGGGCTTCTAAAAAACCACGGATTGAATTAGCTAGACTAATGCATCCAAAAGAAATGGGTGGTTTTGCCTTCCCGAATCTGGTAAAATATAATTTGGCTTGTCTTGCCAGAATAGCGCTGGACTGGTTAACTGAAGCAAATTATGTTACCATCTTAGAGATTGAGGAGAATATAATATCTCCTTATTCGCTGAAAGCAATACTACATATTTCGCACTATTCAACGGTTCAAAATTTTATATTAAAATTCACAATCAACAATGTAATTCTAGCCTGGCTTAAAATCTGTAAACACTTAGAGATAAGGCACACTTTATCTAAATACCTACCTATTAGAGGAAATCCGGATTTTGAAAGTGGATGTTCAACCTCTGCCTTTGTGAAATGGTCAGCAAATAATTTGATTTTTCTACGGCAGCTGATAGATCCACTCTCTAATCATATGAAATCATTTGAAACTCTGACTAGAGAATTTAACTTAGATAGGAAATCATTTTTTGCCTATCTCCAAATAAGGCATTTTTTCTATAAGCAAGGGAATTTGGAGAGGGATATTTGGTCATTAGGCTCATTAGATGCCGTCATAAACCTGTTTTCCACTGGAAATCATTCTATTTCCTACATTTATCAATTGCTTGTATCTAAAGATGCAGAGGCAAGAATAAATAGTCTTTTAGGTTTATGGAGACAAGATTTTCCTGAAATAGATAGAGAATATTTTCAAAAGAGCTTTAACAGGGTCAGGAAGTTTTCAAGTAATATGGCAATAAGAGAATCACATCTAAAGCTTTTAAATAGGGCCTATCTCACTCCTACTAGGCTTGCCAAATGGAAAGGGAATATGGCCTGTTATAGATGTAGATTTCCTTATGCTGACCTTTTTCATATGTTTTGTGCTTGTCCAAAAATAACTAAGTTATGGAAACAGGTGGAATTTTGGCTGAATAGATTTCTGCCGGTCAGCATAACACTTAAACCACTATATATATTTTTTTGGGTACAAGATCAGGTCCAAAACAAACCTTTAATCAATACGGTAATTCTATTAGTGAGACAGATGATTTTAGGAATGTGGAAGGACAAAAATGCTCCAACCATAGCTGCGGTTATTGGTAAGATTCTGTATCAAATGCTCCTGGAACAGCAAGACCCACAAATATTTGAGGAAAATAAAGTTAAAAACTATCTAATTAAATGGGATAAGGTTATTTTAGACCAAACCGAGGAAGTGCAGCGACAAATACTAACCCACTTTCGCAGGTCATCAGATCTGCTAGAACTAATACTCTCAGATAGATACCCTGAATCCTGGAGACAATTTCTATCTTAATATGGGTGGGAGTGGGGAGGGGGGGTGAGGTTTGGGAGAGGTTAAGTCGATTCTTTTTTTTTTTTTTTTTTGTGTTTGTTTGTCTGTTTGCTGTTTGTGTGTTTTTGTTTGTTGTTCATTGAAGAAAAGATAATGAATAAAGGACTAGGAAGGAAAAGGAAAGGGGAAAAAAGAAAAGAAAAGAAATCCATATAGGGAGGGAATTAATGTATTTTTGCGTTATTGAGGAAGACATAGGACTTTTGAGGATTAAGTATTTGGTTAACTGGATGGAGTATAACTCAGCAGGAAAGGCCTATGTTATGATGTCACTAGCTAAAAATTGTTTATTTTGAAATCTTATGTATGCATTCTTTGTCATGTAAAATATCTGTCCTGTATTGTTATTTTGTCTTTTTCCCCTCATTTATTTTTTTCTGTACCCCTCATGGATTTTATCAATAAATATATATATTAAAAAAAAAAAATTTAGGAGCATATATCAAATTGCCTGAGTTCTAAAGAATATTACGCTTTTACTGTAGGCTGTGTTGGACCTCAAAATATAACGGTAAGATGGGGTAGAATAACATACATTTTAACTTATCAGGAGAATGACATGCACAGTCCCACTCGCAGCTCCAGAAAATCTTAAACATATGTAGATCAAACACTTTAAGACTCTCGTTATTAGTTGAGTGTTGAAACAGCCCAAATACTGCAAGTGAGGATAAGCTAAAACAGTATTCTCTCATATGTAAGCTGATGAGTAAGAGCTGAATGAAAACTATGTTAGAAGCTTCAGAGCGCTACATATATGGGGCAACCAGGGTTTGACCCCTAAAGTAACACATACATTGCAAGTGACTGTGGTTTCTTGGGCTAGTACAGATAATTAGATGCCAAGTTATGCTAAGGCTGTGCAAGAAAGGCCTGCCCTGCCCTGGATCCCATGACTTCATAAATACACCGTTCCCATCAAAAGATTTACTCTAGCATACTTCTCACTTTCAAGCTAATTCAGGGCTGCAAGATAAGCCAAACACACACAAAGGACAGATACAAGCTCTACACAATCTCAAATAGCTCCCCACCTAATTGCAGAATCCCAAGTTTAAAACTTATTAGCTAAGCTATAACATATAAAAACATAATATAGTAACAAAAGGACATATGGCACTGGAAAGTCACTGGAACGATCATCAAGTGTTAATCCCTCTCCCAAGCTTAAGCTCCTCACAGAAACTCCTTCGCAATGTCTCAGACAGCAATGTTATCATAAGTCAGGAGAAAGAGAGAAACAGTCTGCTCTGGGGATTTACATTGTGTGAAATTAGCTGTCTGCAGTCGCGTAGAGTGCGAGGGGAATTAGCCTACTCCGGTTTTCCTGTAGGGGAGGCTCTGAGTAAGTATGGCCCCACTAATCCCTCCACATCCTTGGGGAGCCAATAGAGGCATATGTACAGCAAAACGAGTACACTGCAAGTCAACAGGGCGGTGGGAAGAATGAGACCATCTGCTAGGGTAAGTCGCCCCTAGGGTTACAGCCTGCTGTTCAGTCATCTCCACGGATCTGTGTTCAATCATCTCGGAGTACTCATCCTCTGCGTCACCCACAGCTGCTCCCCTTTGCAGGCACACACCGCTCATACCCTGTTCCCTCAGATCGGTTGCTCCCCCTAGGTCAGAGGCATATGGTAAGTGTCCGCTGCTCCCCCGGGCTAGAGCAATCCCAGAGGGGCAGGACATATCCGGTGGAGAATGTCGAGTGACATTCCACTGGGTAATGCTCTCTTGGATGTCGGGAGCCACAGCCGCTTTTTCATACATCTTGGCGCCGTCATCCTCTGCACCCTGGGGTCTAATGGACCAAATAAGCTGATCTAGTCTGCTCATTAGTTGGCGGTCATAATCTTCAAAAAGGGCTAGTATAGCCATGTGGAGATCCGCCATGTTCGCGCCACTGCAAGATAAGGCCACAATGATTAGTCCTGATAAGCTATAAATGCACTCCTGGTTATTCTTCCGATCGCTATAACAGGTTCTTAAATAGGAGCTATAGTATATTTCCCCTTTTCTAAGGGATATCAGATTAGAAAAGAACCCCAAAATCCTTGTTAAAACCGGGAGCTACAGCAACGTGCATCCAGTCACCCTAACGCTTTTTTTGACAAACAAAGTGGTGCCGACCTTGTTAAATCACATATTTTACCTTTTCTAAATAAGTTACTGCTATTTTGAAATGGTTTCTTTGCCATATAAATCTTTGGGACAGCCTGAAAACACTTGCGGCTAGATTTAGAGTTTTGTCGGTAAGGACCCGCGTAGCTAACGCTGGCTTTTTTCTGGCCGCACCATAAAAATAACTCTGGTATTGAGAGTCCACATAAAGGCTGCGTTAGGCTCCAAAAAAGGAGCGTAGAGCATATTTAACGCAGGGATAGGCACAGACAAAGGATGTGGCGGACATTTTCCAAAGTACAGACCTTAGTGAATGACACCAAGGTACATTTGAAATTAAAAACATTATTTTATAGTGCTTGATGTTATTATACTGATGCAGATACCACTGATCCTATAACCAGCCCTCCTCTGGCTATGCCCATGAGCCAGTGTCACTATTGTGTCTTTGTATAGTGCTTCTTGTTATTTTTCTGATGCATATACCACTGATCCTATAACCAGCCCTCCTCTGGCTATACCCATGTGCCAGTGTCACTACTGTGTCATTATATAGTGCTGGGTGTTATTATACTGATGCAGATACCACTGATCCTATAACCAGCCCTCCTCTGGCTATACCCATGTGCCAGTGTCACTACTGTGTCATTATATAGTGCTGGGTCTTATTATACTGATGCAGATACCACTGATCCTATAACCAGCCCTCCTCTGGCTATACCCATGTGCCAGTGTCACTACTGTGTCATTATATAGTGATGGGTGTTATTATACTGATGCAGATATCACTGACCCTATAACCAGCCCTCCTCTGGCTATACCCATGAGCCAGTGTCACTAATGTGTCATTATATAGTGCTGGGTGTTATTATACTGATGCAGATACCACTGATTCTATAACCAGCCCTCCTCTGGCTATACCCATGTGCCAGTGTCACTACTGTGTCATTATATAGTGCTGGGTAATATTATACTGATGCAGATACCACTGATTCTATAACCAGCCCTCATCTGGCTATACCCATGTGCCAGTGTCACTACTGTGTCATTATATAGCGCTTGGTGTTATTATACTGATGCAGATACCAATGATTCTATAACCAGCCCTCCTCTGGCTATACCCATGAGCTAGTGTCACTACTGTGTCATTATATAGTGCTGGGTGTTATTATACTGATGCAGATACCACTGATCCTATAACCAGCCTTCCTCTGGCTATACCCATGAGCCAGTGTCACTAATGTGTCATGATATAGTGCTGGGTGTTATTATACTTATGCAGATACCACTGATTCTATAACCAGCCCTCCTCTGGCTATACCCATGAGCTAGTGTCACTACTGTGTCATTATATAGTGATGGGTGTTATTATACTGATACAGATACCACTGATCCTATAACCAGCCCTTCTTTGGCTATACCCATGTGCCAGTGTCAATACTGTGTCATTATATAGTGCTGGGTGTTATTATAATGATGCAGATACCACTGATTCTATAACCAGCCCTCCTCTGGCTATACCCATGAGCCAGTGTCACTACTGTGTCTTTGTATAGAGCTGGATGTTATTATACAGATGCAGATACACATCCAGTATTTGACTCAGGCTTATTACCCAATATCGCTAGAAGTCTCTTGACAAGCCACTAACTTTATTCACACTACATATTTTTTTTAATTCCTATTATTTAATCAGAAAGAAAGATATACTAAGGTTGTGGCGGACACTGCAAGGGCTAGTCTCGGACACCAGTGTCCGTGTACGGACACCTTGCCTATCCCTGATTTAACGCAACTTCAACTCTTGATACCAGAGTTGCTTACGGACGCGGCCAGCCTCAAAAACGTGCTCGTGCACGATTCCCCCATAGGAAACAATGGGGCTGTTTGAGCTGAAAAAAAACCTAACACCGACAAAAAAGCCGCGTTCAGCTCCTAACGCAGTACCATTGTTTCCTATGGGGAAACACTTCCTACGTCTGCACCTAACACTCTAACATGTACCCCGAGTCTAAACACCCCTAACCTTACACTTATTAACCCCTATTCTGCCGCCCCCGCTATTGCTGACCCCTGCATATTATTATTAACCCCTAATCTGCCGCTCCGTAAACCGCCGCTACTTACATTATCCCTATGTACCCCTAATCTGCTGCCCCTAACACCGCCGACCCCTATATTATATTTATTAACCCCTAATCTGCCCCCCTCAACGTCGCCTCCACCTGCCTACACTTATTAACCCCTAATCTGCAGACCGGACCTGAGCGCTACTATAATAAAGTTATTAACCCCTAATCCGCCTCACTAACCCTATAATAAATAGTATTAACCCCTAATCTGCCCTCCCTAACATCGCCGACACCTAACTTCAATTATTAACCCCTAATCTGCCGACTGGAGCTCACCGCTATTCTAATAAATGTATTAACCCCTAAAGCTAAGTCTAACCCTAACACTAACACCCCCCTAAATTAAATATAATTTTAATCTAACGAAATTAATTATCTCTTATTAAATAAATTATTCCTATTTAAAGCTAAATACTTACCTGTAAAATAAATCCTAATATAGCTACAATATAAATTATAATTATATTATAGCTATTTTAGGATTAATATTTATTTTACAGGTAACTTTGTAATTATTTTAACCAGGTACAATAGCTATTAAATAGTTAATAACTATTTAATAGTTACCTAGTTAAAATAATAACAAAATTACCTGTAAAATAAATCCTAACCTAAGTTACAATTAAACCTAACACTACACTATCATTAAATTAATTAAATAAAATATCTACAATTACCTACAATTAAACCTAACACTACACTATCAATACATTAATTAAATACAATATCTACAAATAACTACAATGAAATAAACTAACTAAAGTACAAAAAATAAAAAAGAACTAAGTTACAAAAAATAAAAAAATATTTACAAACATAAGGAAAATCTTACAACAATTTTAAACTAATTACACCTACTCTAAGCCCCCTAATAAAATAACAAAGCCCCCCAAAATAAAAAATGCCCTACCCTATTCTAAATTACTAAAGTTCAAAGCTCTTTTACCTTACCAGCCCTGAACAGGGCCCTTTGCGGGGCATGCCCCAAAGAATTCAGCTCTTTTGCCTGTAAAAAAAAACATACAATACCCCCCCCCAACATTACAACCCACCACCCACATACCCCTAATCTAACCCAAACCCCCCTTAAATAAACCTAACACTAAGCCCCTGAAGATCTTCCTACCTTGTCTTTACCTCACCGGGTATCACACCGATCCGTCCTGGCTCCGATATCTTCATCCAACCCAAGAGGGGGCTAGACATCCATCATCCGATGGCTGAAGAAGTCCAGAAGAGGGTCCAAAGTCTTCATCCTATCTGGGAAGAAGAGTAGATCCGGACCGGCAACCATCTTCTTCCAAGCGGCATCTTCTATCTTCATCCGATGAGGACCGGTTCCATCCTGAAGACCTCCACCGCGGACCCATCTTCATCCGGCGACGTCCAACTGAAGAATGATGGTTCCTTTAAGGGACGTCATCCAAGATGGCGTCCCTCGAATTCCGATTGGCTGATAGGATTCTATCAGCCAATCGGAATTAAGGTAGGAATATTCTGATTGGCTGATGGAATCAGCCAATCAGAATCAAGTTCAATCCGATTGGCTGATCCAATCAGCCAATCAGATTGAGCTCGCATTCTATTGGCTGTTCCGATCAGCCAATAGAATGCGAGCTCAATCTGATTGGCTGATTGGATCAGCCAATCGGATTGATCTTGATTCTGATTGGCTGATTCCATCAGCCAATCAGAATATTCCTACCTTAATTCCGATTGGCTGATAGAATCCTATCAGCCAATCGGAATTCGAGGGACGCCATCTTGGATGACGTCCCTTAAAGGAACCGTCATTCTTCAGTTGGACGTCGCCGGATGAAGATGGGTCCGCGGTGGAGGTCTTCAGGATGGAGCCGGTCCTCATCGGATGAAGATAGAAGATGCCGCTTGGAAGAAGATGGTTTATCGGTCCGGATCTACTCTTCTTCCCGGATAGGATGAAGACTTTGGACCCTCTTCTGGACTTCTTCAGCCATCGGATGATGGATGTCTAGCCCCCTCTTGGGTTGGATGAAGATATCGGAGCCAGGACGGATCGGTGTGATACCCGGTGAGGTGAAGACAAGGTAGGAAGATCTTCAGGGGCTTAGTGTTAGGTTTATTTAAGGGGGGTTTGGGTTAGATTAGGGGTATGTGGGTGGTGGGTTGTAATGTTGGGGGGGGGTATTGTATGTTTTTTTTTACAGGCAAAAGAGCTGAATTCTTTGGGGCATGCTCCGCAAAGGGCACTGTTCAGGGCTGGTAAGGTAAAAGAGCTTTGAACTTTAGTAATTTAGAATAGGGTAGGGCATTTTTTATTTTGGGGGGCTTTGTTATTTTATTAGGGGGCTTAGAGTAGGTGTAATTAGTTTAAAATTGTTGTAAGATTTTTCTTATGTTTGTAAATATTTTTTTATTTTTTGTAACTTAGTTCTTTTTTATTTTTTGTACTTTAGTTAGTTTATTTCATTGTAGTTATTTTTAGGTATTGTATTTAATTAATGTATTGATAGTGTAGTGTTAGGTTTAATTGTAGGTAATTGTAGGTATTTTATTTAATTAATTTAATGATAGTATAGTGTTAGGTTTAATTGTAACTTAGGTTAGGATTTATTTTACAGGTAATTTTTTAATTATTTTAACTATTTTAGCTATTACATAGTTCTTAACTATTTAATAGCTATTGTACCTGGTTAAAATAAATACAAAGTTACCTGTAAAATAAATATTAATCCTAAAATAGCTATAATATAATTATAATTTATATTGTAGCTATATTAGGATTTATTTTACACGTAAGTATTTAGCTTTAAATAGGAATAATTTATTTAATAAGGGTTAATTTATTTCGTTAGATTTAAATTATATTTAAGTAAGGGGGGTGTTAGTGTTAGGGTTAGACTTAGCTTTAGGGGTTAATACATTTATTAGAATAGTGGTGAGCTCCAGTCGGCGGATTAGGGGTTAATGTTTGAAGTTAGGTGTCGGCGATGTTAGGGAGGGCAGATTAGGGGTTAATACTATTTATTATAGGGTTAGTGAGGCGGATTAGGGGTTAATAACTTTATTATGATAGCGGTGCGGTCCGCTCGGCAGATTAGGGGTTAATAAGTGTAGGCAGGTGGAGGCGACGTTGTGGGGGGCAGATTAGGGGTTAATAAATATAATATAGGGGTCGGCGGTGTTAGGGGCAGCAGATTAGGGGTACATAGCTATAATGTAGGTGGCGGCTCTTTGCGGTTGGCAGATTAGGGGTTAATTATTGTAGGTAGCTGGCTGCGACGTTGTGGGGGGCAGGTTAGGGGTTAATAAATATAATATAGGGGTCGGCGGTGTTAGGGGCAGCAGATTAGGGGTACATAAGGATAACGTAGGTGGCGGTCGGCAGATTAGGGGTTAACAAAATTAAATCGAGTGGCGGCGATGTGGGGGTGCCTCGGTTTAGGGGTACATAGGTAGTTTATGGGTGTTAGTGTACTTTAGAGTACAGTAGTTAAGAGCTTTATGAAAAGCTCAGAAAGCTCTTAACTACTGACTTTTTTCTGCGGCTGGAGTTTTGTCGTTAGAATTCTAACGCTCACTTCAGACACGACTCTTAATACCAGAGTTAGAAAAATCCCATTGAAAAGATAAGATACGCAATTGACGTAAGGGGATCTACGGTATGGAAAAGTCGCGGCTGAAAAGTGAGGGTTAGACCCTTTTTTGAGTGACTCCAAATACCGGAGGTAGCCTAAAACCAGCGTTAGGAGCCTCTAACGCTGGTTTTCACGGCTACCGCCAAACTCCAAATCTAGGCCTTGGATTGTATAAAGGGGCTCACGCCCTATATAACCACCCAGAAATCAGTGGCCCAAAGGATTTTAACCATTCTAAAATACTATTTACTTACTTAGAAAAGGTAAAATATATAAAGTGGCAAGGTTGGCACCAGTTTATTTGCCATAACTAGCGTTGGGCCAGGCTGAGAACATGTCTCTCCTATGATGGGGCTCACGTTCTGTATTTATCCACACAGAAATTAGTGGCTCAAAGTATTTTTACCCTTTCAAAATACCAGTTACTTATATTCAGAAAAGGTAAAATGTATGATATGGTTAAGTTGGCACAAGTTTGTTTGCTACAAAAAGCTTTGGGCCAGGCTGAAAACATGTTTATCCCATGAAGGGGCTCACTCCTTGTATATATCCACACAGTAATATGAGGGCCCAAAGGATTTTAACCCTTTTAAAATATCTGATTACTTATTTAGAAAAAGGTAAAATATATGAGGTGGCAAAGTTGTCACCTGTTTGTTTGCTTCAAAAAGCTTTGGGCCAGGGTGAGAACATGTTTATTTTATAAAGAGGTTCACACTCTGTATATATCCACAAAGTAAGTGAGTGGTCCAAAGGATTTTAACCCTTTTAAAATACTAGTTACTTATTCAGAAATTAAAAAATAAATGAGAAGTGAGTGGCACAAAGGATTTTAAGCCATTTGAAATACCAGTTATTTATTTAGAAAAGGCCAAATATATGAAATGGCAAGGTTGGCAAGTTTTTTTGCCATAGAAACCATTGGGCCAGGCTGTTTATCCTTTCGAAGGGCTTCACTCCGTGTATGTATCCACGTAGAAATTAATGACCCAAAGGTTTTTTTAACCCTTTTAAAATACCAGTTACTTATTCAGAAAAGGTAAAATATATGAACTGTATATCAATTAGATAGGTATAGAACTGCCTTATTCATCAATTTATGGTTCCATCTATTTATTTATTATTTATAAAATATTTTACCAGGAAAGATACATTGAGATTTCTCTCATTTTCAAGTAACCCATACACTCATATTACTCAGGGGAGTGCGGGGGTGCCCTTGTGGTTGGTATACAGTGTAATCCCAAAGAAAAAGAAAAACACTATTTGGCACACACTTTTTTTTTTTAAATCTTTTTATTGTTTTATATATTCTTATGCATATATATATATACTTGGGGAGTTAAGGACATTTAAACAATGCAAATACGATTATTCTCAAAGTTTCACAGAGTTCCTTGTCCCCCTTACAAGATTCAGTAGTATACATCATTCCTTAGTGACCTCTTTTGTTACACAACTTAACATGTTGGGGTACAAAAACAACACAAAATTAAAAAAACAAAAAAAACAAAGATACTCAGCATCAAATAATCAAAGATGCATTGAAGCTGCGGAAAAACAAACCCTTGGAATACAAAAAACAAAGGCGCGAGTTTCTATCAAAATTCGGTCAGATTTACTTTTGGTGTGTCTGGGGGGGGGGGGGGCGCCGGGGAGGTACCCCTATTAAATTTCAGGGAACACTTCTTATAGCAAACTACTCCAGGAACTCGGTAATTCCTCCTTAGCAATCCATTTTTGACAATGCTTGACTTAATTAAGGGTTTGATAATTTGAAGTTGCACATTAACTGACTGCGCCTCTATTATTTTTAACCATTTATAGAAAAACCTTTTTAAGGATTTCTTCGTATCAGTACAGATGTCGCATTGTTCCAGCATCATCTGATTCATCATCTCTCTCACAAATTGTGAGATACTGGGTGCTTTTAGAGCTTTCCATTTGGCTAAAATCAATGCTCTGGCTTGGAGTATTGCCGTATTGATTAGATTGGGGTTCTCATACCAATCAGTACCCTGGTATAGAAAGAGCACCATTTTACTATTTATTTGAAATTTTTGATCTAGCCTTGTTTAACCAGAACTTTACTTGATACCAGAACTGCCTAATTTTTGGGCAAACATACATGCAGTGTTCTAGATCTGCTTCTTTGGCGCCACACTTATAGCATACTATATCTATATTCCTATACCACCTTGCCATTTTACTAGGTGTGATATACAATTGGTTGATTATTTTGAAATGTGACTCTCTCCAAGTAGTAACCTTAGTTGTCCTAATTAGTGTATTAAAGCTATCTACTAACTCCGTCCTTGTTAACATGACATGTGACTTCCTCCATTTACTTTCCAGCATCTGTAGATGTGTTTCTATTTTATGTTCTAATTGGAAATTATAGATCATGCTGATTGCATATTTCTTTTGTGTAAACACTGAGATAATTTTATCTAGTCCTCCTAGTAACCAATCATTCCCGTGTCTCGTCTGTAGCTCATTTTAAAGATGTCTGATTTGCAAGTAAGCAAAAAAGTTGGTATTCGGTAGCTGGTATTCATTTTTTAAATCGTCGAATGACTTAACTATATGGGTTATATTGTCCTCAAGTTGTACTAAATTAATAATACCCTTCCTACGCCATCTATGGAAGACTCCATTTTCACTACATCCTTCTTTAAATTTCGGATTCCCTAGTATCGGTAAATATCTTGACAGACACATATTTACTCCTACTCCTTTACCAAGTTTGTGCCAAGCCACTATTATATTGTTAAACGTTAGGCGCTGCGTAATCTTTTTTGGAAGATTTTTTACCTCACAGTGCAGAAGTGCTTTCAACGTATAGGGTGCGCAAATATCTGCTTCTAGCGCTGCATAGGAAACATAGTTCCCATCAATAATCCAATCTATGGCATATTTTGCCAATGCAGCTAGATTATATAATTGGAGATTCGGTAATGCTAAACCCCCAGCTTTGAGTGGGAGAGACAATGTCTCTGCTGAGCATCTTATTTTCCCTCCCGCCCAAATAAAACTATTGCACATCCTATTAAACCTGACAAAATCCTTCTATTTTATTATAATAGGTAAGTTCTGGACTAAATATAGTATGGGTGGGAAGATTATTGTTTTGATTAGCATCACTCTAGCTGAGATATTGATAGGTAAAGCTCTCCATCTTTTGCAATCAGCGATACATTTATCCAGACATGGTGTAATATTTTTGTCATACCATTGTTTCGGGTTTCTAGTGATAACTAAACCCAAATATTTAATCTGATCTACTTCTCTGAAGGGGCATCCTTTGTGATTCTGGTTTACACCTCGCAACCACATAATCTCCGACTTATCTACATTGACTTTGTAGCCAGAGAATGAGCTAAATTGCTTTATAATTGGTTAATACTGTTTGGAGTATTTGATAGAAATAATAATAGGTCGTCCGCAAATAGAGAGAGGACCACCTTCTGCTGATGGATTTTAATACCTTCTAGCTCTTTTCTTAACCTGATAGCTAGTGGTTCTATTGACAGATTAAACAGCATGGGTGATAATGGGCAGCCTTGCCTTGTACCTTTTTTAAGCACAATATCTGGTGTAACTTCATTATTAATAATGAGATTAGACGTCGGATCCCTGTATATAAGTTTTATGAAAGACTCAATATTCCCTTGCACTCCAAACTTCTCTAATGATGTGAAAAGATGATCCCAAGTTATAGCATCGAAGGCTTTTTCAGCATCTATTGCCAGTACCGCTAGGTCTGGACTGTCCTTATTAAGATTTTGCTTTAAGTCTTGGCAACATTGGTATAATGTAATGAGAACTTTACGAATGTTTCTAGCCGAGTTACGTCCCATCATAAAACCTACTTGGTCTATGTGTATAATTTTATGTAAGATTTTTTTTGAGTCTGTTTGCTATGATAGTGGTTAAAATCTTATAATCATTGTTTAACAATGATATTGGTCTATAGGATCCTGGGTCTTCTGGGTTTCTACCTTTTTTTCAAAATTAATGTAATGGAGGATGCAGCAAAATATTTAGAATGCATTTCCCCTTTTAAAAAGTAACTATTATAGAGATTAGTAAGGGTAGGTGTAATTTCAGTGCCTATCATTTTGTAAAATTCGGCCAGGAGCTTATCAGGTCCCGGTGCCTTATTACTTTTCATCTGACTTATAGTCTGGGCTACTTCTTCTTCCGTTATTGGTAAATTCAACCTATCTATGTCTGTCTCTTCAAGTTTCCTAGTTTCTATTTGATCCCAGAACTCTGTTTTATGCTGCAAATCCACTGAAGGATTTGTATAGAGCTCTTTAAAATGTTTGAACATTATCTGCTTCACTTCATTAGTCGTATTTGCTCTGGGTGTACCTATTTTGATGGCTGATATATAATTCCTTGATTTCTGCATTTTAATTACTCTGGCTATATATTTAGCAGATCTTCCATATAGTCCTCTATATTTGGCTCTATCTTTCTTATCTTGTTGTATAACCATTTGTTTTATAAATATATCTTTCTCTTGTTTACTGTTTTGATATTTAAGCCAAGTCTGTGGATTAGCATTACCTATGTAGGATCTGTATGCATTTTTAAGTTGATTATTAAGTTGGCACTCACGCTTTCTGTTCTTCTTCTTCCATTTACACATGTATGCTTTAATGGCCCCTCTAATACATGCTTTGGCTGCTTCCCAGTATATTTCCCATTTACCTATATAGTCTCTGTTAAAAGATTTATATTCTTTAAATTTTTCTAAAATCTGATTCTTAAAATGAACATTATACGCTAGGTGTCTGGGGAATCTAATTCTGCCATTGCCCCCCCCCCCCCAGTTTGGGCTACATTCTGAATTTCCAATGAGATGATGGTGTGATCCGAGATACATATTTCTTTGATATCAGTTTTCATATTCCTAACCAACATATTTTCTGAGCTTAAGAATAAGTCGATTCTTGAAAGGGTCTTGAATGTTTTGGATATACATGTAAATGCGCGCACATCAGGATTTTGCTCTCTCCATAAATCCTGCACTCTAAGCCCTTTCATAAAAATTTTCAGGAGTCTACCTTCCTTTTTGATATTCCTAGTTTGACTGCATTTGAGCCTATCTACTAGGGGCACTGGTGTCAGGTTAAAATCCCCCCCTATGATGATATTCTTCGCTATATATTTTATTAATTTATTACTCAGCCCCTCCCAGAACCCCTCATCCATTTTATTTGGGCCATATACGTTGCATACTACCACATTTAAATTGTCAAGTTGTATCTCTAAAATTATATATCTCGCCTGACTATCTATTTCTTGATTTATTATTTTGTATTCACAATTCTTATTAAACAGTATTGCTACTCCTTTTTTCCTACCACAGTACGGTGACGCTACTACTTGCCCTACCCACTTACTTTTTAATTTCTCAGCTTCAGATGGTTTCAAATGCGTCTCTTGTAGTAGGACCACACTTGGCTTCAACTGTCCTAATTGTTTTAATATTAGTTTTCTCTTTATGGGTGATGAAATACCCCCTACGTTCCAGGATAAAAAGTTATTTTTCTCCACCATCATAATTTTATCCCTAGATCATCTTGTCATTAACACAACACCGTCTACTTATTAAGCGGCCTACCCCTCCCCCCTCCGACACACACCAGACCACCACAACTGAAAAAAAACTCACAGAAAATTGCTTAAAACAAGTTCCGCATAAAATTCCAGTGTACTTTACAAAAATGAATAAAAACAACAAAAATACAACTTGTTTGGTCATCATCTTGCCCTTGTAGCTTTTTCAGTTAATCTGGTAAGGAGACTTGTCACAGACCCTGTTCTTGGCAGAAATCTTTAGCCTCAGTGGTTGTCAGAAGGGTCCTCATTGTACCATTAAATTCCACACATATTTTTGCCGGGTAAATCATCCGTGCTGACCGTTTGGCTTCAATAAGCTTGGTACAATAAGGAGCCATCTCACGCCTTTTACTACTTGTCTCTGCTGAGAAGTCTTGGAATAAAAAAATATGATTATTGGCTATCATAAATTCATGTTGTTTACGGTATTGTCTCAGTAAGGAGACCTTATCCTGAAAATTTAACACCTTAATCATAATAGGTCTCCCCTTTGAATATTCTTGCTCTGTTCTCTTGGTCCCTATTCTATGTGCTCTCTCTATTTTTATTGGAAGTTCCTCTGCAGGTATTCCTAAATATTGTGGTAAGGTTTGAGACGCAAAGGTAATTAGGTCTTTAACTTCACTTGATTCTGGCAATCCCACTATCTTGATATTATTTCTACGGGCTCTATCTTCTAAGTCTTCTATTTTGTTTAGCATCTGTTTGCTATGCAAAGTTACTGTTTGATCTACCTTATATACCTGATCTTCTACATTGGAGATCCTTAGTTCTGCTTCATTTAACCTGCTGGCATATTGTCTAACTTCGTTAGATAGTGTAGCAATTTCTTGCTTAAAATTATTAAACTGAGGTAGTATTAATGAAATTTGTTGTATAAGTGAATGTGGGTCTGTTGTATTTATTTGTGAGTCATCTAGGTTAATTTCTGTTGCCTGTTCAGTACTTTTACTTAATGTTTTTTTATCTTTAGTTTTGGGAGGCATGGATGGTGATCTTGTTTTAATACATTTTTCCATATATATATATAAAAGAAAAAGTGAAGAATAAATTCTGTGTTTAAGTATCCGTTAAGGATAGTGAGATATATCTCTCTCCCCTATACTGTGTTTTTAACGAAAAAAAGCGATACCTTTAAACAGGGTCGTCACTTTATATACTATATTACCTGTGTCCCAAATACACTGTATCAGTGTTCTTTAAAGTGAAAAAACAAAGCTAAAAAGAAAGTGTTCAATCAATCCTCTAGTCAGCACACTCTGCTGGCCAAATTATGTGTATGTTTTTATTTTTGTTTTGTTATTTTAAAAGTGTATGTCATTGTGTAGTCTCTATTTCAAAGAGGAAATACACTTTAGTTAAACTTTGCCTTGCCCCTACCAAACTGAGTCTTTGAACTGCGCACCCTTGTTTACTTATACCTAATCAGGTTCTCAATCTCAGAGCATAATATCTACCACCTCCAATTGACTCACTGCTACTATATATCTACTTCTTCCTTCAGAGATTGACCAGTCCACTATTAATGCCTTCCTGGATTATTCTTAAAGTTTAGGATACAAATAATCCTTATATCTAACCCTGTAGATGGTTATAGCAGATGGAGTAACAACCACTTAGCAATCCTTAAATTAATTACACGCTATATGACATGTGCAGCCTATATCTTATCACTAAATTAATTAATAATTTGCGTAACATTTGTAGCCTGTGATCTAGACGAGCTCTATATTAAGTAATAGAGGCTTAGGTAACCAAGTACATATGTCGTTTTCATGCACTTACTACTATACCGAATATACTACATAGTTCCACTGCACGACATATACATAGAATTCTGTGACTCTTACAGAATACCTCAGACTCACAGAGAAAGACAGGGGGAATAGGGAAATAAGGAGGGAAAAGACAACAAGGAAAAAAAAAAAAAAGGGAAGGGTCAGGGTCAGGGAGAAGTCTATCAACGTGCAATATTTGTTTCCAAAAAGTCTCTCCTTTTTCTTTTTTACAGGTAGTTTCTTCTTCCTCTTTTAACAATAGGCTTCTTCCTCTTTCCACCTTTAGGCCTTTAGGTTAGCCTCCACCAAATTTGGCCTTCCTTAAAACCCTTATGCACTGTCCTGGAAAACAGTCCCCTGTAGCTTGGGTGGCATACACCTTACAAATTAAATAGTCCTTCACAACTCTGAAGTCAATTACCACCTAGCAGGGTCTGTCCTTTTACAGGGCAAAACTGGCACACCGTAAATCCATTAAATCTATTCAAAAGGCTGCCCTCTTTGCTGGCTCCTCTTACAGTAGACTTAGGGGTCCCGCACCCCCCCTGGAACTTTACTTGTTGCAATATGGCTTTTAAGCAAAAGCTACCACTACTAACACATGCATCCCAGGTACTATTGTAGTATGTGGATTCTGGCTTTGCTTGTTTCACCTCTTTGCTTCTCAGGTGGCTACTTGTTTTGAAGTTGTAGCTGTTTGCGAATGACACTATCAAGGGTACCCCACATATAGTCACACAGCATGCAACACAGTATCTTCAAATCTTTACATATACTTGCGGTTACTATTGTGGGTGCCTAGACAGTTTTTCCGGATGTTGATGCCTCTTATTCAGGCTATTCTGGACTGCCGTCTCCTCTTTACCAGGAACCTCTTTACCGGGAAGCTTTGCAGCATAGATTCAGGTCCCTCGTAATACTTCCGCGTACTCCAGCGTAGGCTCTCCTTATGTAAGTATACCTAGCTTGGTACCAGCTTTTCCCTCTATGTCGTGGCTCTCCGTCTTTCACAAGGGCTCCCAATGTTCCAAACTGTTAGCCGTGGCGAAATCGGCCCAACGCCTGTGTTTGGCTTCCAGCGCCAGCAAACCGCAGATGCTGGTTCGCACGCCCAGTCTGGTACCAATAGCTGCCAAACAAGGGCTTTAGGCGCTGCGATTCTGGAGGATTAGCTCAGGTTGCTCCGACGGCGTACAGGCTGCCGTGTTCCCTAAGCTCCGCCCCGGAGGTCCAGCACCCTATTTGGCACACACTTAAACACATAGGCAGATCCGCAGAAAGGGAGCCAAAAAAAGAAAACAACTTTTACTGTCAAATATTAAAATACAACTATTGGAGCATCTGGATTAAACACACTATAATTGTCTATTTCAAAATAAGACAATAATCGCTGAGGCTCTTAGTTTGCAAAATTAAGCAGATTCCAACACTGTCAGAGGCCCATTGTAAGATGTCCATCGAGATAGAAAAAGATTCCTAATAAACTACTGACTATGATTTGGTGCTACCCAAGTGGGTGAAGGGTGGGGCTTATCAGACTATCTCTTGGTAGGCAGCTGCTTACAATTATTGTGAAATAGGTACAGGATTGCAGTGACTAAGCAATGACCAGAATTATCTGTATATCAATCACATAGAGCACAAAAATAAAGTATAACCATGTCCAGATTACTCACAGACAGGCGAACGCCCAACGCACGTTTCTTCTGGGCTTTCTTAGAGCCTCAACGATTTGACAGTAAAAGTTGTTTTTTTTTGCTCCCTTTCTGAGGATCTACCTATGCGTTTAAGTGTGTGCCAAATAGTGGTTTTCTTTTTTTGGGGGGATTACAAAATAAATGAAGTGACAGGGTTGTCACCAATTTGTTTGCCATAAAGAGCGTTGGGTCAGGCTGTTAACATTTCTGTTGTATGATGGGGTTCACGCCCTGTATATATATACACACATAAATGAGTGGCCCACAGGATTTCAACCCATTTAAAATATCAGTTACTCAAAATTAAGCCATATTTGCCATCTGTTTATTGCAAAATAAGATGATTTATTTTTTTTATAAAATCTAAGTTTGTTTAGGTTTTTGGAAAGTGTATTATTTTATTTAAAATAAAAATAATGCTATTTTGTTTATAATTTTTTATTTTGCAAATTGCAATCAGTTGCAGAATAAGAAGCTGACTGAATAAGAATCCAACTTCAGCCTTGTACATTTTGCAGCTTTCTTGGTGGTTATCTTAGAAATGAAAATCAGCATAAACCACTGTGAGTGAACATTAAGAACAAGAAAGCTGCAAAATGTTTAGTTTTCAGAATGATTGTCTATAGATTGTTTGTTACATTAAAGTTGATTTAAAAAAAAAAAAGCTGAGTGGAGGTCACGTTTCCTGTCTAGAGTGGAGCTCCAATCTGCAGCTAGACCCTTCTCTGCATTTTTGCAGATCCCATATGGACTACTTCGTGATTGGCTGTAACGCCCAGAGGAGGCGTTCTTGGTAAAGACTCTGCCCAGTGCCCACGAATATCATCTGCATAAATAAAATCACTGCCTCACATTGAATAGAACTTATACAAACTAAACACGCAATGATAACGCATGCCACCAATAAAATAAGTATTTCTAGCACAGCCAATATCGCGTTAGTGAGGGTGCAGAGAGCTCAGTGACTGTAAAACGATGGTGCAGGAAGGTTGACAGTCACTAAATCAGGGATGGGGAACCGTGGCACTCCTGATAGCATTTAAGATGTTCATCCCACCAGCCACCATTAGTATCATAACGTTCCGTTAAGGGCTGCTCTCTGCACCATCACATATACATTAATACAGAATATTTGGCTGTGCTAGATGTGGCCAAGAAAGCTGCTGGGTCACAAAATTTACTTTTTGGCTACACCTTCCCAAACTATACAACAGTTTCTTTGATCTTATTCCCATCACATAGATTATTTTAGTGTCATTAATTATTTTTTATAAGTTCTATTCAGTCATTGCATATTCTATTCAATATGAGTCGGTGATTTTATTTATGCAGATTACTAGGCGATAAGCCTGCCCAAAGCGCAGTCTGTGTTGAAATAATTACAAACCTCAAGCTAATGTTACAACAACAAAAAAAAATGTAAACATACAGAAAAAAATACACAAAGCTATCCAAAAAAAAACAACCTAAACTAATACCCCTATAAAAATAAAAAATCCCCCCAAAATAAAAACAACCTCTAATCTAATACTAAACTACCAATAGCCCATAAAAGGGCCTTTTGTAGGGCATTGCCCTAAGTTAAACAGCTCTTTTACTTGAAAAAATTACCAATTACCCCCTAACAGTAAAACCCCCCACCCAACCAACCCCCCCAAAATACAAAAACGAAGTCTAAAAAAACCTAAGCTACCCATTGCCCTTAAAGGGGCATTTGTATGGGCATTCAGCTCTTTTACTGCCCTTAAAAGGACAATCAGCTCTTTTAATGCCCATTAAATCCCTAATCTTAAAAAAAAAAATCCTAACACTAGGACCCAGAGTGAAGCGGCGCGGAGCAGAGGTGTGGAGCCGGAGCGGCGGTGATCCTCAGTGGTGTGGAGGCTCCTCTTCATCCAATCTCCGGCGTACACTAAAAATTGAATGAAAGGTACCGCAATCAGTTTCGGGTACCTTGCATTACTTTTGGATGAAATTTTGAAATCAGCCAATAGAATTAGAGCTACTCGAATCCTATTGGCTGTTCAAATCAGCAAATAAGATTTCAGTAGCTCTCATCCTATTGGCTGATTTAAAAATTTCAGCCAATAGGAATGCAAGGTACCCCAATAAATATGAGGTACCTTGCATTCAATCTTCAGTGTGCAACGGACGATCGCATGAAGAGGAGCCTCCACGCCGCTGAGGACCGCCGCTGAGGTCCGCCGCTGAGGATCCCTGCATCGGGGAAGCCAGCTCCGCACCGCCTTCGCTCTAGATGAAGATAGAAATGATGGAGCCGCCTGGAAGAAGACCTTCTCCGCTGGACTTCAGGAACAGTGAGTACCTATTTGGGGCTTAGTTTTAGGATTTTTTTTTAATTTTAAGATTAGGGATTTAATAGGCTGTAAAAGAGCTGATTACCCTTTTAAGGGCAGTAAAAGAGCTGAATACCTTTTTAAGGACAATGCACATACAAATGTCCTTTTAGGGGTAATGGGTAGTTTCGGTTTTTTTAGTGTTAGTTTTTTTTATTTTGGGGGGTTTGGTGGGTGGGGGCGTTTACTTGTAGAGGGGACAGGGATTAGTATTTTTTAAATGTAAAAGAGCTGTTTTACAATGCCCTACAAAAGGCCCTTTAAAAGTCTATTGGTAGTTTAGATTAGGGGGTGTGTTTATTTGGGGGAGGGCTTTTTTATTTTATCTAGGGATTAGGTTTATTTTTTTTATTTTTTTATAATTTTGTTTATTTTTTTCTGTAATTTTAGAGTTTTTTATTTTTTGTAATTTTAGATTAATGTTTTTGTAATTTAATGTTAGGTTTTATAATTTTAATTGTAACTTAGTATTGCGGTTAATTTAGGGGGTGTTAGGTTAGGGGGCTTAGTAATTCAATTAGTTATTTGCGTTGTGGGGCGTTGGCTGTTTAGGAGTTAATAAGTTAATTAGGTTTACTGCGATGTGGGGATTTGGCTGTTTAGGAGTTAATAGGTTAATTAGGTTTATAGCGATGTGGGGGGTTGGTGGTTTAGGAGTTAATAGGTTAATTAGGTTTATTGCGATGTGGGGGTTGGCGGCTTAGGGGTTAATAGGTTAATTAGGTTTATTGCGATGTGGGGGGGTTAGCAGTTTAGGGGTTAATATTTTAATTATGTTATTTGCGGATTAGGGTTTAATTACTTACGGCTAGATTTAGAGTTTTGTCGGTAACGACCCGTGTAGCTAACACAGGCTTTTTTTCCCCCGCACCTTTTAAATACCGCTGGTATTTAGAGTTCACAGAAGGGCTGCGTTAGGCTCCAAAAAAGGAGCGTAGAGTATAATTTACCTCCACTGCAACTCTCAATACCAGCGGTGCTTACGGACGCGGCCAGCTTCAAAAGCGTGCTCGTACATGATTCCCCCATAGAAAACAATGGGACAGTTTGAGCTGAAAAAAAACCTAACATCTGCAAAAAAGCAGCGTTCAGCTCCTAACGCAGCCCCAATGTTTCCTATGGGAAAACACTTCCTATGTCTGCACCTAACACCCTAACATGTACACCGAGTCTAAACACCCCTAACCTTACACTAATTAACCTCTAATCTGCCGCCCCCGCTATCGCTGACACCTGCATATTTTTTTTAACCCCTAATCTGCCGCTCCGTACACCGCCGCAACCTACATTATATCTATGTACCCCTAATCTGCTGCCCCTAACACCGCCGACCCCTATATAATATTTATTAACCCCTAATCTGCCCCCCACAACGTCGCCGCCAGCTACCTACAATAATTAACCCCTAATCTGCCGACCGGACCTCATCGCTACTATAATAAATGTATTAACCCCTAATCCACCTCACTAACCCTATAATAAATAGTAGTAACCCCTAATCTGCCCTCCCTAATATCGCTGACACCTAACTTCAAGTATTAACCCCTAATCTGCTGACCGGACCTCACTGCTACTCTATTAAATTTATTAACCCCTAAAGCTAAGTCTAACCCTAACCCTAACACCCCCCTAAGTTAAATATAATTTTTATCTTACTAAATAAATTAACTCTTATTAAATAAATTAATCCTAATTAAAGCTAAATACTTACCTGTAAAATAAACCCTAATATAGCTACAATATAAATAATAATTATATTGTAGCTATTTTAGGATTTATATTTATTTTACAGGCAACTTTGTATTTATTTTAACCAGGTACAATAGCTATTAAATAGTTAAGAACTATTTAATAGCTACCTAGTTAAAATAATTACTAAATTACCTGTAAAATAAATCCTAACCTAAGTTACAATTAAACCTAACACTACACTATCAATAAATAAATTAAATTAAATACCTACAAATAAATCCAATTAAATAAACTAACTAAAGTACAAAAAATAAAAAAAGCTAAGTTACAAAAAATAAAAAAAAATATTTACAAACATTAGAAAAATATTACAACAATTTTAAGATAATTACACCTACTCTAAGCCCCCTAATAAAATAACAAAGCCCCCCAAAATAAAAAAATGCCCTACCCAATTCTAAAATTAAAATAGAAAAGCTCTTTTACCTTACCAGCCCTTAAAAGGGCCTTTTTGCGGGGCATGCCCCAAAGAAAACAGCTTGAGCTCGCATTCTATTGGCTGTTCCGATCAGCCAATAGAGTGCGAGCTCAATCTGATTGGCTGATTGGATCAGCCAATCGGATTGAACTTGAATCTGATTGGCTGATTCCATCAGCCAATCAGAATTTTCCTACCTTAATTCCGATTGGCTGATAGAATCCTATCAGCCAATTGGAATTTGAGGGACGCCATCTTGGATGACGTCCCTTAAAGGAACCGTCATTCGTCGGGAAGTCGTCGGTGAAGATGGATGTTCCGCGTCGGCGGGATGAAGATGGATCCGGAAGAAAGAAGATTGAAGATGCCGCTTGATAGAAGACTTCAGCCGGATCATGGACCTCTTCAGCTCCCGTTTGGATGAAGACTTCAGCCGGATCATGGACCTCTTCAGCCCCCGCTTGGATGAAGACTTCAGCCGGATCATGGACCTCTTCAGCCCCCGCTTGGGCCAAGACTTCAGCCAGATCATGGACCTCTTCAGCCCCCGCTTGGGCTTGGATGAAGACGCCGGAGCCTGGACCGATCGGTGATACCCGGTGTGGTGAAGATAAGGTAGGATGATCTTCAGGGGCTTAGTGTTAGGTTTATTTAAGGGGGTTTAGGTTAGATTAGGGGTATGTGGGTGGTGGGTTGTAATGTTGGGGGGGTATTGTATGTTATTTTTTACAGGCAAAAGAGCTGTTTTCTTTGGGGCATGCCCCGCAAAAGGCCCTTTTAAGGGCTGGTAAGGTAAAAGAGCTTTTCTATTTTAATTTTAGAATAGGGTAGGGCATTTTTTTATTTTGGGGGGCTTTGTTATTTTATTAGGGGGCTTAGAGTAGATGTAATTATCTTAAAATTGTTGTAATATTTTTCTAATGTTTGTAAATATTTTTTTTATTTTTTTGTACTTTAGTTAGTTTATTTAATTGTATTTATTTGTAGGTATTTTATTTAATTTATTTATTAATAGTGTAGTGTTAGGTTTAATTGTAGTTAGGATTTATTTTACAGGTAATTTAGTAATTATTTTAACTAGGTAGCTATTAAATAGTTAATAACTATTTAATAGCTATTGTACCTGGTTAAAATAAATACAAAGTTGCCTATAAAATAAATATAAATCCTAAAATAGCTACAATGTAATTATAATTTATATTGTAGCTATATTAGGGTTTATTTTACAGGTAAGTATTTAGCTTTAATTAGGATTAATTTATTTAATGAGTTAATTTATTTTGTGAGATAAAAATTATATTTAACTTAGGGGGGTGTTAGTGTTAGGGTTAGACTCAGCTTTAGGGGTTAATAAATGTAATAGAGTAGCGGTGAGGTCCGCAGATTAGGGGTTAATACTTGAAGTTAGGTGTCAGCGATGTTAGGGAGGGCAGATTAGTGGTTAATACTATTTATTATAGGGTTAGTGAGGCGGATTAGGGGTTAATAACTTTATTATAGTAGCGGTGAGGTCCGGTCGGCAGATTAGGGGTTAATTATTGTAGGGAAGGTAGCAGCGACGTTGGGGGCAGCAGATTAGGGGTTAATAAATATTATGTAGGGGTCGGCGGTGTTAGGGGCAGCAGATTAGGGGTACATAGGGATAACGTAGGTTGCGGCGGTGTGCGGTCGGCAGATTAGGGGTTAAAAAATTTAATAGAGTGGCGGCGATGTGGGGGGACCTCGGTTTAGGGGTATATAGGTAGTTTATGGGTGTTAGTGTACTTTAGAGCACAGTAGTTAAGAGCTTTATGAACCGGCGTTAGCCCAGAAAGCTCTTAACTCCTGGCTTTTCTCTGCGGCTGGAGTTTTGTCGTTAGATTTCTAACGCTCACTTCAGCCAAGACTCTAAATACCAGCGTTAGAAAGATCCCATTGAAAAGATAGGATACGGAAATGGCGTAGGGGGATCTGCGGTATGGAAAAGTCGCGGCTGCAAAGTGAGCGTTAGACCTTTACCTACACGACTCTAAATACCAGCGGTAGCCCAAAACCAGCGTTAGGAGCCTCTAACGCTGGTTTTGACGGCTAACGCCAAACTCTAAATCTAGGCGTTAATTTATTTTGCAATATGGGGGTTGGCGGTTTAGGTGTTTGTTAATACTTTGTACGGGTGATTAGTCTTTTTTGTTATACTTCGAGCGGGCGGTTAGGTTTTTTTGTTATTTCGTGCGAGCGGTTGCCTGTTTTTTTTTTTAAGGCTTCGTTTGCCTACGCTGCATCCAGGTGGATTCTGCAAATGGCAGGGTGGTGATTCTTTCACAACCCTGCCATTTTCGGAGTCCACCACTGCCAACATTCTTTTGGCCGACTCGCGCACCCAATATTCCTTTGAGGATGTACAGAAATTATTTTGAATGCTATACAGATATGCTAGATGTTAAAACAACAAACTGTACAGAATGACTAGAATGATTAGAGAATGGTACTCCCCTCAAAAACGACCGCTGCCTTCTATCAGTCTCTCCCAAAGGACTGGTAATAAGTAGGTAGATATAGGGTGTAGAGGCGCAGGTCTTTGTGTTGTATCTTTTTTTCTCTGGTGCTTGCACACTGAGGAGTAAAAAGTTTGGCTTGTGATTTGTAAAAGTCAACACCAAATAATTAGTGCAGTATACTTACTCCTAAATATTCAGAGTTCGGCTTCTTCAGATAAGACCTTTAACAAAGATTGCTTGTTCTTTTAGGTGTGAGTGAATCTGTAAGTAACGAAGGTTACACTGAAAAGGGTTGTATCCCACAATGTGTAAATGGTGCAATATACTCACTCCGAATAATTCAGAATCCGGCTCCTCAAAAGGGTTGTAGCTGTAGTTGTAGTCCCAAAATGGCAGCAAATAGAATACTTGTTGTAGAAAAACAAATATTTATTAAAACATGTCAGTTTGACAAATAAAAGCTCTTATTTTGGCTCTACGCGTTTCAACGATGCAATCGTCTTTATCAAGAGCAGTAAAAATTTGGAAGTGCTGCCCTTTGATAGTACAGGTGCTTTTTATACAGGTAATCAAGGTTCCTGTTCCGGTAATGACTGGAATAGGACTCACAAATAATACAACATTTTCATACTTTTAATTTATCTCCATCTGATTGTATTCGAGAGTCATGCAATGTGTATGTTTGCTAAAGCAATATCGCTCAGTTTCTCTATAATTTACTCAATCAGATAGATATAAAAGAATTGCTTACATTGTAACCAATCAGATTTGAGCAAAATGAAAGTTCCCTTTAGAGTCGCGATCATATCTGTCTCCCTTTCAGGTCCGATGAGAAATCCGTGCTCACATGTCATAGTTGAGCCAATCATGTAGTGAGCGCTGTTTCCAAGCTTTGTTCAGCATATTCATGTGTCCCAATTGAATCGGCATAGAAACAATGTTCTTTCCTCATTATTTTATCTAAGAAATATGCAATCTTGCTCATTATTGTTTGTGATGAAATGCTATGTATCCCTAATCCCTCTGGCTCCTTCTTCTGTGTTTTGATTCTTCCCCCTCTTCCTCCCCTGAAAGATCTGGTGTCCTGTCCCTTTTTTTCTGGTTTATTCTGTCTGGGCGAAGTGGAGAGTAGCGGTTTGGGTGAACCCACCCCTGATTGGTGGAAGTGTGACTTGTCCCCATTTTTTGTCTTTCTTTGTGTGTGCTTTGTGGAAAAGGATGAGTTGGATCCTGTTCATAACGTGAATTCCCTTGAGCATTGTAATCTTCCCTCCTCTCTTTTGGTGAATGTGTATTTTTAGAGTGATTTCTTGGTTCTGTTTTGTAGTGTTTCGTTCTTTGATTGTTTCTATTCTCATAGTTGTGAGTTTCATAATTTGCCTTTTGCATAAAATCTGATAATATGACCCAAAGTGATCCGCACTTTCATTGCATATTTCTTAGATAAAATAATGAGGAAAGAACATTGTTTCTATGCTGATTCAATTGGGACACATGAATATGCTGAACAAAGCTTGGAAACAGCGCTCACTACATGATTGGCTCAACTATGACATGTGACCACGGATTTCTCATCGGACCTGAAAGGGAGACACATATGATCGGGACTCGAAAGGGAACTTTCATTTTGCTCAAATCTGATTGGTTACAATGTAAGCGATTCTTTTATATCTATCTGAGTAAATTATAGAGAAACTGAGCGATATTGCTTTAGCAAACATACACATTGCATGACTCTTGAATACAATCAGATGGAGATAAATTAAAAGTATGAAAATGTTGTATTATTTGTGAGTCCTATTCCCATCATTACCGGAACAGGAACCTTGATTACCTGTATAAAAACGACCTGTACTATCAAAGGGCAGCACTTCCAAATTTTTACTGCTCTTGATAAAGACGATTGCATTGTTGACACGCGTAGAGCCAAAATAAGAGCTTTTATTTGTCAAACTGACATGTTTTAATAAATATTTGTTTTTCTACAACAAGTATTCTATTTGCTGCCTTTTTGGAAGTACAACTACAGCTACAACCCTTTTGAGGAGCCGGATTCCAAATTATTCGGAGTGAGTATATTGCACCTTTTACACATTGTAGGATACAACCCTTTTCAGTGTAACCTTCGTTACTTACAGATACACTCACACCTAAAAGAACAAGCAGTCTTTGCTAAAGGTCTTATCTGAAGAAGCCAAACTCTGAATATTTCAGAGTAAGTATACTGCACTAATTATTTGGTGTTGACTTGCACAACTGGCGATACAGACGGACGCTGTACAAACACAATTATAGTATAGATCATTTGTGTGCAGAGTCCTGAACAAGAACGCCTCCACCGGGTGTTACAGCCAATCACAAAGTATCCCGTGTAGGCTCTGTGAAAAATGTGTGTTACTGTGAAGCTGTGTATGAGAAACACAGTATCTAAACAAAACTATTGGTTTAAATGACAGCTTAACCCTTTAATTGCAGAGCCATTTCCACAATTGTGATATTTTGCAGTTTTAGATGTTAATCTCTTTCTTAAAGACCATATATAGTCTATTTGAAGATCCAGAAGATTTCTTGTATAAGTTTTGGTTACTTAAGCAGCGAGAGACAGAGAAGATGTCTAACTTTCTATTAAGATTACATGAGCAGCTTGTATTATTGTTTCGAAAAGGGGTAGTGACCCGACAAGATATGAATAAACGGAGGCAAAATCAGTTCCTTCATGGCATTATACCAGACCACCCAATAGCCATCTTTCTTAGAGCCCAATTGCACTCTCAAGCACCAAAAGAATTGGAGGCCCTTATGCCTATGATAAGGACTCAAGAAGAGGAAATGAGTTTCCACACTGTGCGTAAGTCTGGCGAAGCTTGCATAGGTAAAAGTGAGACTAAAAAAAAATTAGAAGACTCCAGAAATGCAGATTCTTTGTTGAAAGAGCTTATGGAGAATGGACTGCCTGACCAAGTAAAGGCTAAGTTGGAGAGAGCAAAACTACCTGTAAAACTCCAAAATACTACTCGACCAAAAGGGAGTTGTTTCACTTGTGGAGAGATAGGCCATTTCTCAAAGGATTGCCCCAGCAAAATACATTCATATGCTGGTGATTTTTTGGGAAGCCTTACAGTCCCTCAGAAGAAGGGAATGACTGATATTTCCTTTGATTTATCTGAAGATGATGTAGCTGGGCCAAGGGCTTTTATTGGAGTAAAAGTTTGTAACATTTCTACACAGGCGCTGTTGGACACTGGATCTCAGTGCACCATAATCTATCGTAGTTTTTATGATACTTACCTTAAACATCTTAAAATCAAGCCTCCCTCTCAAATTGATTTAAGAGGTGTGGGTGGAAATAGGTGTGCTGTTGATGGAGTTGTCACTGTAGTCATTAGTATAGTCCAGTTACATACTAGTATGATATACCCCATGAAAGTGAAGGCTTTAATCTGCCCAGAAACCTGAAAAGATTCCGAAGCCCCTATAATTCTAGGGACCAACACAAAATATGTACAATCTTTGCTACGGAAATTCATGATGGAGTTTGGGGGGCAAGACATAGACAAGTCATTTCACCCAACTTTACTTCAGGAGGTTGAAAAGATATCTTTGAGACAATATGCTGGTCAGTGCTACAACCGTTCTGCCAGAGTGACTTACATTTCCCCAGGAGGGATGAAAGAGTTAAAATGTTTGGTGGTGTACCCTGACTGCAGACCCAAAGAGGACTGTTTTATTCTTGAAATGCCAGATGAAGAAGCAACCAAGCAGGGTTGGATTTTGGTACCTGAAATCTTACACAGAAGAAAGGATGGGCCTCCACCACAGTGGCTAAGTGTTAAGGTCCAAAACTTGGCCCCATACCCTGTTGGTATTGATTTTAATCAGACTTTGGGATATCTTTATCCAGTAGTAGACTCATCATTGGCTATTCGTAAATGTTTCTCTCTCTCAAAAAAAGAAACAGAAAAACTACAATTTAACTTTGAAGGATCTACAATGCCTAAGGAGGCATGTGAGCGGTTGCAGAAGGCTATGAAGGCCCGTGCAGGAGTTTTTTCTGCCGCAGAAATGGATGTAGGACGTTCAAAACATATGCTTCATACCATTCACCTAACAGATTCTGCCCCTTTTAGGGAACGCTCTAGGAGATTGCCTCCTTGTGATGTTGAGGATGTTCGTGCCGTTTTGGCTGAGATGGAAAAAGCTGGAATAATTGTTCCTTCTCGCAGTCCATGGGCTTCACCCATTGTAGTGGTTAGAAAGAAGAATGGGTGTATATGTTTGTGCATTGACTATCGGACTCTCAATCGAAGAACTATACCTGACCAATATGACCTACCTCTAATTGAAGAGATTTTACATTGTCTTAATGGCAGCCGCTGGTTCAGTGTTCTGGATCTGAGATCCAGCTATTTTCAGGTAGGGATGACTGAAGAAGACCAAGAGAAGACAGCTTTTATTTGTCCACTAGGATTCTATCAGTTTACACGGATGCCACAAGGGATCTGTGGAGCTCCAGCCACATTCCAAAGGCTAATGGAACGTACTGTGGGAGATATGAATGGACGTGAGTGTCTTGTCTATCTAGATGACCTTATTGTATTCGGTAGTACTTTGGAAGAACATGAGACAAGGTTGCTGAAAGTATTGGATTGTCTTCACGAAGAAGGCCTAAAGTTAAGTCCGGAGAAATGTAGATTTGGGCAATCATCTGTGACCTATGTAGGTCATGTGGTCTCAGCAGAAGGGGTGTCTACAGACCCTGCTAAGGTGGAAGCAGTAACCGCATGGCCACAGCCTAACAACATTGGTGAACTTCGATCATTTCTTGGATTTTGTGGATACTATCGAAGATTTGTGAAAGGATACTCCCAGTTAGCTTGACCCCTAAACGACTTGCTGAAACATAGTGAAGATGATCCTAAAAAGCCACTAAATGCAAAAACTCCTTTGGGAACTCGGTGGACATCAGAGTGCTCCAAAGCGTTTGAGAATTTAAAGAAAAATTTAACTGAGGCACCTGTCTTGGCCTATGCAGATCCCGAGAAACCTTATGTGCTACATATAGATGCTAGCTATGTGGGTTTGGGGTCAGTTTTACACCAAGAGTACCCTGGAGGGTTGAGACCTGTTGTTTATCTAAGTAGGAGTTTGTCTAAGAGTGAACAGAATTATCCAGTCCACAAGCTTGAGTCCTTAGCTCTGAAATGGGCAGTAGTGGATAAACTCCACGATTACCTTTATGGAGTAGAATTTGAAGTTCGAACAGCTAATAATCCACTTACCTACATCTTGACTACAGCAAAGTTGGATGCAACCGGTCATCGGTGGTTGGCTGCACTATCAAATTACACTTTTAAGTTACGTTACAAGCCAGGGCCTAAGAATATAGGGGCTGATGCAATGTCCCGACGACCAGGACTACCAGAACAAACAGGTGATTCTCAATGGGAAGAAATTCCTTCACTTGGTGTGAGAGCATTCTGCCAAACCAGTGTCTTCAAAGACGAAACCTCTGTTTTTTCAGATTTGAGAGCAGTAGATTCATTGGGATGTCATCCACAAGCTCTGCCTGTATATTATTGTAAACATCTGTAGTGGAATTAGCCAGATGGTCTCGAATACCTCCTGAAGAATTAATAAATGCACAGGAACAAGATCCTTTAATTGGACTACTTCGAAAAGCTGTTCAAACTGATAGCCCACACTTACTGAAGAGAATTCCTAGGGAATGGTCTGGTCCACTAAATAGAAAGTGGGATAAGTTTCAAATTCAAGATGGATTTCTGTTTCGAGTAGTTAAATACCACAATCATCCAGATCGAAGACAATTGGTGTTACCTGCCAAACTAAGAAAACTTGTTCTGTCATCCTTGCATGATCAGCACGGACATCTTGGGATAGAATAAACGTTTGGCCTCTTGCAGGATAGATGTTATTGGCCAAAGATGAGAGAGTATGTAGAAGACTACATTCATAAATGTTTTAGATGTGTACAAAGGAAAACTCTTCCAACTCGAGCTGCCTCTATGGGTCATCTGAAAAGTGAAGGCCCCATGGATCTTGTTTGCATGGATTTTTTGTGCATTGAGCCAGATTCTCGTGGCATTGGAAATGTTCTTATTGTAACAGATCACTATACCCGTTATGCTCAAGCCTTCCCAACAAAGGACTAGAAGGCTAGTACAGTGGCTAGAGTTCTTTGGGAAAGGTTTTTCATTCATTATGGTCTTCCTAAGAAACTTCATTCTGATCAAGGTAGAGACTTTGAGAGTCGGCTCATTAAAGAAATGATGAATGTTTGGGGAATTAAGAAGACAAGAACTTCTCCCTATCATCCAGAAGGAGATGCTTTGCCTGAGAGGTTTAACAGAACTTTGCTAAATATGTTAGGGACCCTGCTAGAGTCTGAAAAGAGAACTTGGAATCGTCAAGTAGAAGCACTAGTTCATGCCTACAACTGCACCCGACATGATTCCACAGGTTATTCACCATACTTCCTTATGTTTGGGAGAGAAGCGAGACTACCTATAGATCTCCAGTTAGGGGTGTCATCAGATGGAGTTTCTCATAAGAGTCACTATCAGTATGTCAAGCGATTGCAGGAGAGTTTACAAACAGCTTATAAGTTGGCTGAAGAAGCTACTGCTCGATTAAATGAGGCTAATAAGCAACGATATGACAAGAGAATAAAACATCAGGATTTGCAACCAGGAGACCGTGTCCTTTTACGGAATTTAGGGATACCAGGCAAGCACAAGTTAGCTCCTAGATGGAGGAATAGTATCTATAGAATAGTCAGACAATTGCCAGATCTTCCAGTTTTTCAGATAGCAGATAAAAATGGTGTTGTGAAGACATGGCATCAGAATCATTTGTTGCCTATACCTCAATTCCAGCATGATGTTACATATCATGAGGACCAAGGCCCAAGCATGTCAATTAATAATGAATATAGTATCCCACATGAAGATTCATCAATTCAATCGGACCCTGTAATGAGATGTCCATTGCAAAGAGAGACATATAATAATGAGCATGCCTCCTCTGTTGCCCCAACCTCTGAACCTGATTTGCCATCCTTCCCTAATAGTCCTATACCAGATAGGGAATCTCCAAACCCTATACATTATGATAGTAGAAGTCCCTATAGAGAGAAAAGACCAACAAGAAAGAGACATCCCCCAAAGAAATTGACATATGATACACTAGGAAACCCTGGTTATAATGTTGAACCCTTGTTGCCTGCTCTAACATCTGCTGTACGATGTGTTTTGAAAGATGTATACCCTAACCTTAATTTGACTCATGATGAATATGTGATTTTGTTAGTAGACTTGCTAAAGAAAATGTATTGATGTGTTGCTCTTGTACTCCTTGCTGGGGACAGCAAGTTTTTTTTTTTTGGGGGAGTATGTAAGGACCTTGCCCTTACCCAAGATGGCTGCTGTAATAGTTGCATTGAGGAAGAGAAATGCCATCTGGGAAGGGGGAGGAGTTGTTAGTGCTGAGGAGATTTCTGAGGTGTTAAGAGAAGTTTGGAGCTTTGCACAGACTTTGAAATGGGGGAAGAAAGTTGCTGTTTCCAAGCTGAAAGAAGTTATTCAGACTAATGCATGGATTCCAGAGACAGTTCAGACATTGCTACATGTGGCTGCTGAAGACAGAAGTTGGAACCTTTTATTTGTACTGTGAGTGTCAGCCATTATCTGCTGTTTTAAGATCTCCATAACTTCATGTTAACTAAATGCAAGAGAAAAGATATACTAGTCATATCTGATGTGCTGCAGAATTGTTGTATATTAAAGAGATAACCCAGAGAATATTCTAGAAGTTATTCTGCCTAAACAGTTTGCATAAATACACTAAATGGATTGCACAGCTGCATTACATAAGGAAGTAACTGAGTGTGATGTATATTAAAGAGATAACCCAGAGAATATCCTATAAGTTATTCTGCCTGAATTGTTTGCACAAATACACTGACTGGATTTATAAAGCTACATTACATAAGGGCATAACTGTAAGATTTCTGCAGCTGTTTATAGTAAAAGAGTGACTGACTTTGCAGTATAAGGCAAGTGGATTGCTGAAATTCAGTAATAAGGTAGAGACTTATGTATTCAGTATATCTGAGGAGAAGTTTTCTTGAGCACTGCATCAATCACAAGCAGCGCTCTCTAGCTTCGTTCACAAGCAGCAAGGGATAATTACCTCAACTAAATTCTATTTAGTATATGACATTGCATTGTACACACCTCAAAGTATTTTACAGCAACAGTTATGTTATTATTTCATGAGCTCATGAAGGACTTCTGAGTTAAAAAAAAAAGGTATACTGATGTCATAAGAAGATATTGTGATTAATATTATTATTTGTATTTGTTGCACTGTATGTTATTGGTTAAACACTTTATAATAATCAAAGCAACATTTTATTTGAAGATTTCTTGTATGGTTATTACTTGTTTTCTTTTTGTACTAAAATCTTATAGGACCCCACACCCCTATTATTCTAGGGTGTCCCCTATAGGTGGAGGCACTGCGTCATACAGGCATCCCTTATATACCTGATTTCAACCCCCCTCCTACTCCCACTCTGCGGAGGCTTAGTTCTCATACACGAAACAGGTAGACAGCATTACACTATCACCCACCTCAGGGAAGGTCAGGAAAAGGTGTTACAGATGGAGGCACTGCTGAGATCGAGAGGCGGGGCAAAATCAGAAGAGATGCATCTTTTAAAATTAGAAGAGGTGAGAGAGTGGGCAATGCAGAAAAAGGTACCAATTGAGCAGGCAGTGGCTGTGACTTGGATACCAGTAGGAACCAGTCGAGATAAACTATGTGAGTCACTCCAGAGAGCACTTCAACTAAGAGAGTACCCTAAGATAGTAGCATTCAAAAGAGTATCAGATGACACTTGGGGTAGCATATTAATAGACACCAACCAATGTTTCTTAGAAGTACCCAACCCCTCTGAGCTACAGCTACTTGGGCTACCTTCAGTCAGACTACCCCTCATTTATGCCATAAAATCAGAACTGCATATAGTCAAGGAAAATGAAGTTCAGGGTGTTAGAGGATCTGAAAATGAATCTTATATGGAGTCTAGTCTATCTGAAGTTCTGAAGATGTTGGCTACAAGCATCACAGACAGCTCACATACATACAGTTACCGGAAACTAAAGATATTTTCAGGAAACCTTCCTGTACCCTTAGGAGAGGAGGGTATTGCGGCATGGTGTGATCATGCTAACATGGTGCTGCAAGAATGGAGTTGCCCAGAGACAGTGAAGCGTGTCCGCCTCTTAGAAAGTGTTAGGCCACCAGCACAAGTATTGTTGCAACACCATAGAGAGGAACACCCTGAAGCTACTGCTGTAGAGTTAATCTCTTTCTTAAAGACCATATATAGTCTATTTGAAGATCCAGAAGATTTCTTATTATCTTTATTTTACAACAACAGTTATGTTATTATTTCATGAGCTCATGAAGGACTTCTGAGTTTAAAAAAAAAGGTATACTGATGTCATAAGAAGATATTGTGATTAATATTATTATTTGTATTTGTTGCACTGTATGCTATTGGTCAAACACTTTATAATAATCAAAGCAACATTTTATTTGAAGATTTCTTGTGTGGTTATTACTTGTTTTCTTTTTGTTCTAAAATCTTATAGGACCCCACACCCTATTATTCTAGGGAGTCCCCTATAGGTGGATGCACTGCGTCATACAGGCATCCCTTATATACCTGATTTCAACCCCCCTCCTACTCCCACTCTGCGGAGGCTTAGTTCTCATACACGAAACAGGTAGACAGCATTACACTATCACCCACCTCAGGGAAGGTCAGGAAAGGGTGTTACATATATATAAAGGTACAAACAGTTATCTTGGAAAGCACATATAATTGTCTATATAACTGGTAGTGATCACTCTCAAGATAGCAGATTTACATAAAAAACTGTTGTTGTGCATGACAAGAGGACAGAATCAATATAATACTGTCAGTAAACATGTAACTTTTACAAAAAAATAAAATAAATCTATATATAAAAATAATTCGTTAGTTCAAGTATCAACAAATAAAACCTCAACCTCACTAGGATCTACCTATAAATTCCTAAACCAACAGCTTCAATAATATTTTCAGTATATAGTATTGTTCTGATACATTTCAATATGTATCCCTAAAATGTCTAAGGTGTACATTGTAGAAGATGGTGAATGGTTCCTTTAAGTCCAAATATCCTTGTGTAAGTCCCCGCAGTTCTAAGAACTAGTATGTTATAAATAAATCTACCCCCCAAACCATTTCAGTCCAGTCAGTAAAAGTCTCCTCCCGTGTAAAAGGAACGTTTATGTTATTCTCTCTTGCATCTGGAGAGCTGATGCAAGTTAAGAGCTGATTAAATCTGGTTGTCATCAATTTCTCAAAATCTTCTAAAAAGGCCTTTACTGTATCAAGGTCTTCCCTCATGGTCTCCTGCCACCAGTCCACTAAAGCCAGATTATAAATAGGCGATAGTAGGAAGATAGTTGATGCTCACTCTTGTGAGCAGATAGAGCTGAATAGATGAATAGATACTTTCTTGCTGCTTTACCCGAAGAGCCGGGGGGGGGGGGTTGGAATCAGCTCAGCAAGTTATACGTTTACCGCATGTCTCCACAGAAAATCCGGCAGCGTGAGCTCAGGGCCATTTCTCAGTTTTCATGCAAAGAGGATCTGGGCACTCCAGTTAGGATTTTTGAATCAATATTGAATCAATATTAAACAATTAATCCCCAAAATGATATCTTAAAGCCCGGAGCTCCCTGGAAACACGTCTGGCCGCTTCAATAGTTGGCTCCACCCCCATATAGTTTTTTATTCCAATTTTCTATATAGAATTTACAGTATAAGGAAAAGAATAGGATATTTTATTTTTACTATTGATGCCGATCCCAAGCTTTCTCTGTCATTTGATAAATGTCTTTATTGTGCAGATGCCCAGGTTTTTGATCCTGTGCCATTTTGTTCCCCTTGCCATAATAAGGTTTTATTATCTATGGATAAGGATTACTTATCTGAGCCTTCTTTTTCTCAGGATAATGCTGTTCAGGGGTTGTCTCAGCCTTCCTCTAACATGTCCCAGTCTTTGACAGATTCACATGCAGTTCCCTGTGGTTCCTCTCAGTCAGTTTCTGGGAGTGTTTGTTTGCCTTAAGATTTTTGCTGCACAGTTGACCTCTGCAGTTTCTGCAGCCCTAAGTGCTTTACCTAATTCTGGTAAAAGGAAGAGGAAATCTAAGAATATTTCTATGGGTTCTGTTTCTGCCAAGACTGAGTTGGTTAGTCTTTCTCAGTTATCTAGCGAGGATCATTCCTCTGCAGCTTCTGAAGCCGAGATCTCTGATTCAGAATCTGCGGGTCCTAGTACAGTAGATTCTGAGGAGGTTAATTTTAGATTTAAACTGGAGCATCTGGAGCTGTTTACTTTTGAAGGAGATGTTAGCTACTTTGGATGACTCTGAAACAATTGCAGAGGCTCCTAAGAAGGCTAATAAACTGAATAGAGTTTTTGATGTCAAACCTAAATCTGTGGAGGTTTTTCTGTTCCAGATCGCATGTCTGACATTATATCTCAGGAATGGGAGAAGCTGAGTGTTTCTTTTAACCAGTCTCCTGTGTTTTTAAAGATGTTTCCTGTGGCTGATTCAGTGTGAGATCTGTTGGCGCACTGTTCCTAGAGTAGAGCGCGCTATATCTACCTTAGCCAAGAGAACTACTATTCCTCTTGAGGATAGTTCCTCTTTTAGAGACCCTATGAATAAGAAACTGGAGGGTTATTTAAGAAAAATGTTTCTTCATCAGGGTTTGCAGTGGCAACCAGTTGCTAGTATTGCGTCAGTTACTGGTGCAGCCTCTTACTGGTGTGAGTCATTGTCTGTTCTAATTTCAGATGAGACTACTATAGAGGAGATCCAATATAGGATCAAGGCTCTAAAGTTGGCTAATCCTTTTTTTAGTGATTCCAGTATGCAGGTTGTCAGTCTGGGAGCCAAGATTTCTAGTTTTGCAATACTAGCCCGCAGAGCCCTTTGGTTAAAGTCTTGGTCTGCGGATGTAACTTCCAATCCAAGCTTCTATCTCTACCTTTTAAGGGTAAGACTTTATTTGGTCCTGGTCTGGCAGAGATCATTTCCACGGTTACTGGTAGAAAAGGAGTCTTTTTACCACAGTATATGAGGAATTGACCCAAGGGTTGTCAGACTTCTAATTTTCATTCCTTTCGTAACATTAAGAGACAAAAATCTTACTCTTCTAAATCTGAGCAAGCCAAGACTTCTTGGAGAGCTAGCCGGCCCTGGAATAAGGGTAAGCAGTCCAGAAAGTCAGCATGAAGGGACCGCCCTAAATCCAGTTCTGGATTAGGTAGGGGGAAGGCTTTCCTTCTTTCAGCAGGCTTGGATTCACAACGTTCCAGATCCTTTGGCAGTGGATGTAGTCTCCAGGGAGAAAGGATTGGATTCAAATCTTGTCCCCCAGGGACAGATTTCTATTTTCAAGATTATCTGTAAACCAGGTAAAGAGAGAGGCCTTCTTAAACTATGTAAGGGATCTGTCTTCTCTAGGAATAATTATCCCAGTTCCTCTAGCAGAACAGGGTCAAGGATGTTATTCAAAACTTTTTGTGGTTCCCAAAAAGGGGAGGGAACTTTTCGACCCTTTCTAGACCTCAAGTTTCTCAAGGTTCCTTCTTTAAAATGGAGACTATTCATTCTATTCTCCCTCTGGTTCAGGAGGGTCAATTTAGGACCAACATAGACCTAATGATACATATCTTCATGTGCCTATCCACAGGGAACATTTCAAGTTCCTGAGGTTTGCTTTTTTGGATCAACATTTCTAATTTGTAGCCATTCCTTTTGGCCTCGCCAATGCTCCTCGAATCTTTACGAAGGTTCTATGGGCTCTTCTGGCTGTGGCCAGGTCTCTAGGGATTGTGGTAGCTTCTTACTTGGACAATATCTTGGTTCAGGTGCCATCTTTTCAGTTAGCAAGCTCCCATTCAGATTCTCTGTTAGTCATTTTCCTCTCTCATAAGTGGAAGGTGAATCTAGGGTAAAATGCCTTGGTGCCATATACAAGGGTATGTTTTCTGGGGACAATCATAGACTCAGTATCTATGAAGATTTTTTTGACGGAGGTCAGAAAATTCAAGCTGAGGAGGGATCTTCTACTTCAGGGTCCCTTTCATTCAAACTTAGTCTCTCTGAAGCTGACTGCTTATAGATTGAACGCTTAGTCTTGTCCAGACAAGATTTTTCTGTGAAGGTTATTGAGGCTATGATTCAGGCTTGTAAGCCTGTTACTCGCAAGATTTATTATAAGATATGGTGTAAATACCTTCATTGGTGTGGATCTAGGGTTTTTTCTTGGAGTCAGGTGAAAATTCCCCGTATTCTGTCCTTTCTTCAGAAGGGCCTGGAGTTGGGTTTATCAGTCAGTAGCCTAAAGGGTCAGATTTTTAGTTTTGTCAATTCTTCTGCAGAAGCGTCTGGCAATTTTGCCAGATGTTCAATCTTTTGTCCAGGCTTTGGTTAGAATCAGGCCTGTGTTTAGGTTAATTGCTCCTCCTTCAAGTCTTAATCTAGTTCTTAAAATTCTGCAGCAGGCTCCATTTGAGCCTATGCATTCTGTTGGTATTAAGTCCTGGAAGGTTTTTATTTCTGCTGGCAATTTCCTCTGCCCGTAGAGTTTCGAAACTTTTGGCTCTACAGTGTGATTCTCCTTATCCTATTCTTCATGCAGATAAGATGGTTCTCCGTACTAAATTAGGATTCCTACCTAGGGTGGTTTCGGAACACATTATTAACCAAAAAATTGTTGTTCCTTCTTTTTGTCCTAACCCTTCCTCTAAGAAGGAGCGGTTGTTGCACAATATGGATGTTGTGCGTGCTTTGAAGTTCTATTTACAGGTTACAGAAGATTTTCGTCAATCTTCTGCTCTTCTTGTTGTCTTTTTTGGTTACGGAGCGGTCAGAACGCCACTTCTTCTGGTTGAGAAGTGTTATTTAATTGGCTTATGAGAAAGCTGGACAGCAGCTTCCAGAGAAAATTACGTCTCACACCAATAGGGCTGTTGCTTCCTCTTGGGCCTTTAAAAATTATGCTTCTATGGAACAGATTTGCAAGGCGGCCACTTGGTCATCATTGCATACTTTTCCAAATGTTACAACTTTGATGTTTTTGTCTCAGCTGAGGCTTCTTTTGGGAGGAAAGTTCAAGCAGTGGTGCCTTCTGTTCAAGTTCGCCTGTCTTGTATATCCCTCCCTTCCATTCTGTGGACTCTAGCTTTGGAATTGGTTCCCACTGGTAATTGAATGGATTTGTGGACTCTCCATGCCATTGGAAAGAAAACATAATTTATACTTTCCTGATAGGAAACCTCAGGCACCTCTATACCCTTTGTGTCTTCTTCTCTTTCCATAATTCCTAGGCTAAATGACTGGGGTGTTCTTTGCCTCCACCTGGTGACCAGGAGTTGAATTCCCACTAGTAATTGAATGGATTCGTGGACTCTCCATGCCAGGATTTTTTTTTTTTTTTATCAGGTAAGTATAAATTATGTTTTTCCTCACAAAGGAGGCTCAGTATTGGATTATATATAATCTTTATTATTATTTGCTGGTCTGTATCCCCCCATCATTTATGAGTTGCGCTTTTATGTATAGAATGATGGCACCACTTTTTCATCACAAAGGAGGCTCAGATAGGCTCTAGTCATGGCGGCAGTACGTTATTTGTATACGCAATTTGTCCACTTTTCTCACAGCGTTTTATTCTTTCTTGCCTACCAGTCTCTTAATTATAATTGAGACTTTAATTTTTTCACTTTATGTAGACAGAGGTTTTTTCTCTGCAATGTGTTCAGATGGGTACCCTGTCTGACCACGCTAGTAGTGCAAGAAAAAATGCTGCACTTTGGTTGTTTACATTTAGTAATCTTAAAGTGTATTTTGATGAGGACTGAGGGCTATTAAACTTTTTGCCCTCATTTATATTTATTTGCCTTGGTATAATAAATACAGTTTGTCCTCTTTAATATTATTAGCCATTTTGTGTAATAAAATTTTGCAAAAGTAACATATTAGCAGTGCAATAGTGCTACGTTTAGTTTAACAATAACACAGCACAGTATTCAATAAATACTGTTCCTGTAAAATAATGACAATTACTGTAGTAAAATGTGCCAGACTATAGCACTGAGACACAGATTGCGCTGTAATACTGTAAACAGTGCATAACAAGATGGTGCCAGTCACTTTTCTCACAATCTCACGATGATTACAGCACTGTTTAAAAAACCTTGGAGGTTGAACTTCAGCTCCACAAAGCGCTGTAAAGTGAGGTACATCTGTATATAATTATTGTGGTGATTTACATAGGAGATTATAACAGAAACTCCAAAGGTTAACGGATACCGCATATAAGGCTACTGAATTAACCCCCATAAGATTATCAGAAGTGTTACCGCTTTGCACTCAATGGGTGAATGGTAGAGATATATACATCAACACAAAAGAAGATATTGTATAAATATACCAAATAAATGTGTTCATAAATACAGAATCAATATGGTAGACACAATATAGAGTTGTCCGTTTAAGCTCTTAAGACGGTCAACAATATATAATATATTAAGTTACTCAGTTTAACCCCTACGACATTATCAATGAGTGGTGTTTCCCCTTCGGAAATATTTAAACTAGTTGTTGTAATAAATAAATCTACGGCGCTTTTGCATATAAGCTTGTCCAGTCATTATTATTATATATAATATCTAATCGATAAAAAAATGGACCAGCAGAAATAGAAAGTACATACGCAACTGTTTGCACAAGTGGATTGAAAACCAGTGAGGTGGGGATTTACTAGAGCCAGATTAGCTTACAATATGTTATCTTTGTTGGGCTATCAACTTCTTAAGTTAGCATTTATTCGCATGCCTTCAAGTATCTGAGAGTGTTTTTAATTTTAAAATTCCTATTTTTGTGTGTTCTAATAAAAGTTAAAGGGACCCTTAACACTTGTCTTCTAATAATCCCCAAAACCTACTTTTTCTTATAAATAAAAATAAAATAATCACTGCTGTTTATTTTATCTGTTCCTTTTACCCCAAACTTTTCAAAGGGATTGTTTTGAAATACAGTGTTGAGCCAGTGCCAAATTTCCTATGTAAGCTGTCATATTGTAGCGTGCGTTACAGGGCTCAGTAGTCACATGACACAGCATATTGGCTGTTACATACAGTCACTGACAGGAGTAGATCACACTGATAAATAATGCATACCAACGATCCTTGCTAAACGAACACTAAGCTGTCAGCCCTTAGTGATTCACATTACCAGGATCAAATGTCATGAAAAGCAGAAATCATCTGCACAAACAAACTTCAGTCCGTTCCGTTATAGCTTCCCCCTCCCTCTCCCCCTCCTGTAGGCTGGAGCATGTCAGTAATTGATAAAAACAGTGCCTGAACGCACTGCTTAGAGCAGAAAACTTGTGGAGTTTCAAAAAATATAAATGTGTGTTGGGAAGTTAAAAACATAAGTAATGCACTTAGCATTTGCTGCATAATGTGTATTATATACAACAGACTGGCAAATTAAATCTATTTACACCCTGACTGAGAAATAAATGTGTCTCATTGCAGCTCACACGCTGCAGTCAAATGTTATATTCCTCTAAGTACTGTATGTAACAGCCACTATGCTGTGTCATGTGACTACTGAGCCCTGTAACGCACGCTACAATATGGCAGCTTACATAGGAAATTTGGCACTGGCTCAACACTGTATTTCAAAACAATCCCTTTGAAAAGTTTGGGGTAAGAGGAACAGATAAAATAAACAGCAGTGATTATTTTATTTTTATTTATAAGAAAAAGTAGGTTTCAGCAATTTTCATTAGGTGTTTAATGTCCCTTTAAGTTTTAATCAAGTTGATCCACATTTGTCATTACAAGAAAGCTGTTTGACTACTATCAGCACCTTTCTAGAGCTGTTAGTTTAACCCTTAAACCTCTGAGTGCTATTAGTGTATTCTTTTCCTTTCTTATTTTTTGTCTGCACTGTGTTTAATCCTGTTGCTCCTCCTTGGAGCCTTAATATTGTTTTTAATATTTGTAGTTGGCTCAGTTTGAGCCAATACATTCTGTTGATATAAAAATTATCTTGGAAGGATTTATTTCTTCTCACTATTTCTTCTGCTCGTGGAGTTTCCGAGCTCTCAGCTCTGCAGGATGATTTTCCTTATCTTATATTTCATGTGGATAAGGCGGTCCTTCATACTAAGTTGGGATTTTTTCCCAAGGTGGTATAGGATCGCAATATTAATCAGGAAATTGTTGTTCCTTCTTTTTGCCCTAATCCTTCTTCTCATAAGGATCATCTTTTGCATAACCTGGATGTTGTGTGTGCTCTACAATGTTTCCTTCATGCTACTAAAGATGTTCGTCAAGGAGAAGTGTTATCCGGTTAGCTTTTGAGACAGCCAAACAACAGCCTCCTGAGAGGATTACGGCTCATTCCACTATGTCTGTCTCTTCCAGGGATTTTTCAAATATGAAGCTTCTGTGGAGCAAATCTGCAAGGCGGCCACATGGTCAACATTGCATATTTTTTTTAAATCTATATGTAAAAAAGGAAGACATTTTACCTCACAAATTCCTCAGGTCACAAGAGTAAGTGCTGTGTAAAAAGTTATCTTTAAGTTACTGTCCAGCTGCAAGTAAAAAAAAAAAGAAAAAAGGAAGAAATGAACAGCAGCCAATCAGCATCCGCAGTGCTGAGGTCATGAACTCTTTTACTGTGATCTCATGAGACTTCATAGTAAACTTCCTTACACTACGAGGCGCTAGCGACAACATGAAACCATTATCCGATTGGTTGTGCATCCAGTGACCTCACCGAGACACGGACCAATTAGATCATGCAATTACGGCCGAGGGCAGATATGCTCCATAGAGTTTTGTTCTAATCAGAGCCTTGGGAACCGCAACCGCCTCTAGGAACCAAAAAAGCACATCGTGGGGGGTGGGACCCATAGTTAGGTTCCCAGAAGTGGATGCGGCACCAGAGGCTCTGATTAGAACAGAACTCTCAGGAGCGTATCTGCCCTCGGCCGCTATTGCATGATCTGATTGGTCCATGCCTCCGTGAGGTCACTGGATGCACAACCAATCAGATAATGGTTTCATGTTGTCACTAGCGCCTAGTCTTACACTAAATAGGGAAATAGCATGAGAGTGCATGAGGTAAGCTCCCTTGCAGGTCCCGGGACAGGCATACTGATTTGCTGATTAAAGTAATTTACAATGAGGTAAAAAAAAATATATTTTTTACATAGAGATGTTAAAGGGACACTAAACCTAATTTTTTTTATTTCCTGGTTCAGATAGAGCATGCAATTTTAAGCAACTTTCTAATTTACTCCTATTATCAATTTTTTTTCATTCTCTTGCTATCTTTATTTAAAAATCAGTAATGTAAAGCTTACCTGCTGGCCCATTTTAAGTTCAGCACCCTGGTTAACGCTTGCTTATTGGTAAGCCACCAACAAGCAAGCATAACCCAGGTTCTCAACCAAAAATGGGCCAGTTCCTAAGCTAATCATTCCTGCTTTTAAAAAAAAGATAGCAAGAGAACAAGGAAAAATTTGATAATAGGAGTAAAGTAAAAAGTTGCTTAAAATTGCCTGCTCTATCTGAATCAGGAAAGAAAAAAATTGGGTTTAGTGTCCCTTTAAGGTGATATATTATAGTCATCTTTTTTACAGCTTTGCTATATCACTTTCAAGTGTTTCAACATTTGGGTATCATGGCCCTTTAAAAAAAGTAGCGCATTCAAAAAAATTAGAATGAAGTGACAGTGTTATCCACTATCACAAAAAAGACAGCCAATCAAGCACTCTTTTTATCTTTTTATATAGGTATAAATATTTTGCAATTCCAAATGTTAATTACAAAAAAATCATGATAGAGACATTTTCTCACAGAAGTAGCTATACACCAAAGACCATAATAGAATCAAAATAAATGTTGATGTGAACAAAGACTTAATATACAGTGAAATACCAAAAAGAAAAAAAGAAAAATAAAGAAAAAAAGAGTAACGTCACTGGGAGATCGTAATTAGAGGGGATATCAGAGACCTGCAACACCTTACCAGAGGGCAGCCCCAACTCAAAAGCTGTCATGGAAGAAAGTAGGATCTATGCAGTCCCTAGCTCACCCTGAAATTAAAGATGTACCCACTTTGAATGCAAATATACTAAGAGCAGCATACAGGGTTAATACAGCGCTGAACAATAATGTGTACACAATAAACTGCATGTAAACAAAATAACTCTATGCCGCAATATTGAGGACTTAGAAAGGTATAGTATAGGCTCAAATGTATTGCTTTATGCATAATTGGCTCATACAAATGGAACCATGCTTAAAGGGACACTGTACCCAAATTATTTCTTTTGTAATTCAGAAATAACATGCAATTTTAAGCAACTTTCTAATTTACTCCTATTATCAATTTTTCTTCGTTCTCTTGAAAAAGAAGGCATCTAAGCTTTTTTTGGTGTCCGTTGGCATTCAAGCTGTTTGTTAATCAGCTGTTAATCACCTTACAGCTGATTAACAAACAGCTTGAATGCCAACGGACAGGAGAGAGGAGGTAAAAAGATAAAAACCAAAGCCAGGACCTATCAGAGCCCCTTCAGGAGAAGGCGCTCACTCTGTAGGTGCACAGCGGGAGAACGCCAAGAGGAGGAAACCGGCTTCACGATCGGCTACTTTTCGGAGATATTGGAAATATTATCCTGACACACCATTGTTGCCACAACTGGATATACAACATAAAAGGTACCATTCAGCTGCTCTTTATACGGACTAACAAAAACCATACAGGTTTAATCCGTTCTTCATTTTCTGAAGTATTTTATTACTTGAATTACTGACAATACAGTCCTATAGACTTATAAACTCTCATCGGACACTAACCCACGATCAGAAGTGGTTGTTATTTTCAGTACTCCTAATAGGTCTGTTAGTGTTTGTTGCTCAGAATTGATTTATCAGCAAGCTTTGAATTTGCCATTTGCCATATGTTATATACGGTATATTGCTGTGTGTTGCATAATACTCGCTTTTAAGTGTTCATTTTTTCTCACATATGTGCTCCTTTTATATTTAATCTCACATGTTTTATATAAATTTTAACATACTATTTTAACAGATGTTTTATACTTATAGACATTTCTATTTATCCAAATATTAGTATCCTAGGTTGGCCAACCTGCACCTATTTTAGTTTATTTTGAGTGAGGATTTATAATTGTATTCCTTGTCCTATAGTAATTTTGTAATAAATACTTTTCTATATCCTTATACTGACTCTGTGATTCTTTGGTATTACAGCCTATTTTAGGCGCTGGTGTGTTTTTCCCCTTGCATGCTATCTCTCTCTTTTTTGGGATCTTTAGAGGATATCCCATCTAAAACTCACTAGCCATACCCTCTTGTTCTAGCGCAAATCTATCACCCCTTTCTCTTGAACAGTTTCATTATATGCCTTGTGAATTGTTTTTAATAAATTTGTTATATTTTTTAACCACTTCTGATTCATCCTTTGGAGCTGGAACATCCTTCTTTGCCTTGCCTCCTATTAGGAGCTTCCTGTTCTTATATATCTAGAGCTTGATTTTGAAGATCTAGACAATGTGAGTACCTTTCTAGGTTCTGCTATAAATTTCACATAACCACAGAACTTCACTATATATGTTTCTTCTTTTTTTTCCCCTGAGGTTCACCTTCTGAGCATTACCACCGTGATTACCTGGGACATTTATCCTTTTTTGTGCACCATCACATTTGTTTTTGTATAATATATATATATATATATATATATATATATATATATATATATATATATATATATATATATATATTTAAAAAAATAATGTGGTTTTGCTTATACACTAATATATTTTTCATTGGAAAAGTCTGAAATTTACACGGACCAATCACTTTAAGTAGAAAAGGCTGTGATATCTTTGAGTACTGTTTACCACATGTGATTTGCAATGTGAAAACAATAAAAAACAGGTCTGTAAATCTTTTATTTTGATAGGAGCCAATTGCATTAGCTCATACAGCGCTGCACTATATGCAGATCATGCAGTGAGTTGCCCAGAAAGCTGGTGTCAGCATTGATTATATAAGCATGCTCTGTTGCCTTAGAAAGGGCTGGCAAAAGTGTTCAATGATGGTAGTGCGCATGCATAAGCCAACTGATTCCACTGCGCATGCATTGAGGGATTGCGCTTCGATAATTTCCATATGTAAATTCCAAGGCATTCGTAGGACTATAATGCGTGTCGGACAGCCCATTTCTGTGGGATGTCGCTAGTTACATCATTATTGAAATAAAAACAATATATTTTATATATCTTAGATGCTTCGCTTTGAAAAAAAGTAAGTAGCATTTATTTATTTATTTATATTACACATATAAGTCGATGTGTTTTAATATTCCTTCATTTACCAAACTTTCATAATCCTTTAACAAACATTTTACCTATATTTTTTTATTTAATTTTTAAATAATTTAAAAGTAAATATAATTGATTGCACTGTAATATTAAAAATAAATCCTTTATCCATGCAAAATAATAATAAGCTTCCCTTGTAACACTACATGATCACAACCAATTTGCCCCAAGGAAACAGTAACCTATATATTATATCCTCTGAAAACAAAAATGTAAAACTCTGAACACTTTTAGATATCTAACTCTAGCACCAGGGTAGAAGAAAACAGGCTACAATGTAAATGTAAATAAAAATCTTAAGATGCTTAGATAATATAAAACCATAAAATTAATCTGACATGAACAGTACAGTCAGTAATGTTTATAAAGGACTGCCCTTAACATAATCAATAGCAAGGGAAGCGAGTCTGCTAAAACAAAATAGGCATTCATTGATGTTAAAGAATGATAACGTTCTTCCATCAGCATTAAAGAGAGTGGTATAGTCCATTATACAGACAGTGCAACCAATTTTTATATTAAATGTAGAGCTAGATGTCAAATGCTTTTACTCTTTATAGCTTGCCCCATGTCTCATAGCAAAAACAGTCCTATATATATTTCTTTCATGTAATTAGCAAGAGTCCATGAGCTAGTGACGTATGGGATATACATTCCTACCAGGAGGGGCAAAGTTTCCCAAACCTCAAAATGCCTATAAATACACCCCTCACCACACCCACAAATCAGTTTTACAAACTTTGCCTCCCATGGAGGTGGTGAAGTAAGTTTGTGCTAGATTCTACGTTGATATGCGCTTCGCAGCAGGCTGGAGCCCGGTTTTCCTCTCAGTATGCAGTGAATGTCAGAGGGATGTGAAGAGAGTATTGCCTATTTGAATTCAATTGTCTCCTTCTACGGGATCTATTTCATAGGTTCTCTGTTATCGGTCGTAGAGATTCATCTCTTACCTCCCTTTTCAGATCGACGATATACTCTTATATACCATTACCTCTACTGATTCTCGTTTCAGTACTGGTTTGGCTTTCTACTACATGTAGATGAGTGTCCTGGGGTAAGTAAGCCTTATTTTTTGTGACACTCTAAGCTATGGTTGGGCACTTTTATGTAAAAGTTCTAAATATATGTGTTTAAACATTTATTTGCCTTGATTAAGGATGATCAATATTCCTTATTTCAGACAGACAGTTTCATTATTTGGGATAATGCATATGAATTAAAACATTTTTTCTTACCTTAAAAATTGACTTTTTTTCCCTGTGGGCTGTTAGGCTCGCGGGGGCTGAAAATGCTTCATTTTATTGCGTCATTCTTGGCGCAGACTTTTTTGGCGCAAAAAAATTTCTTTGTCATTTCCGGCGTCGCCGGAAGTTGTTCGTGTTTGCGTAATTTTTTTGACGTTTTGCGCCAAAAATGTCGGCGTCACTAGATGTGGCGTCATTCTTGGCGCCAAAAGCATTTGGGCGCCAATAATGTGGGCGGCTTTTTTGGCGCTAAAAAATGTGGGCGTCATTTTTGTCTCCACCTTTTTTCTCACATTATTTAAGTCTCATTTTTCATTTGCTTCTGGTTGCTAGAGGCTTGTTCATTGGCATTTTTTCCCATTCCTGAAACTGCCTTTTAAGGAATTTGATAGATTTTGCTTTATATGTTGTTTTTTCTCTTACATATTGCAAGATGTCTCAGATTGACCCTGGATCAGAAGCTACTTCTGGAAAAACGCTGCCTGATGCTGGTTCCACCAAAGTTAAGTGTATCTGCTGTAAACTTGTGGTAACTGTCCCTCCGGCTGTAGTTTGTGATGAATGTCCTGATAAGCTTGCTAATGCAGATAGTATTTCCATTAGTAATATACCATTACCTGTAGCTGTTCCATTAACATCTAATACTCAGGATGTTCCTGTTAATATAAGAGATTTTGTTTCTAAATCTATTAGGAAGGCTATGTCTGTTATTCCTCCTTCCAGTAAACGTAAAAGGTCTTTTAAAACTTCACATTTTTCAGATGAATTTTTAAATGAATATCATCATTCTGATTTGTCTGTTTCTGATGATGATTTTTCTGGTTCAGAGGATTCTGTCTCAGATATTGACACTGATAAATCTTCATATTTATTTAAAATGGAATTTATTCGTTTTTTACTTAAAGAAGTTTTAATCGCATTAGAGATGGAGGAATCTAGTCCTCTTGATACTAAATCTACTAAGCGTTTAAATTCGGTTTTTAAACCTCCTACAGTTATTCCGGAAGTTTTTCCTGTCCCTGATGCTATTTCTGAAGTAATTTCTAGGGAATGGAATAATTTGGGTAATTCATTTACTCCTTCTAAAAGGTTTAAGAAATTGTATCCTGTGCCATCTGACAGATTAGAGTTTTGGGACAAAATCCCTAAATTTGATGGGGCTCTCTCTACTCTTGCTAAACGTACTACTATTCCTATGGCAGATAGTACTTCCTTTAAGGATCCTTTAGATAGGAAAATTGAATCCTTTCTAAGAAAAGCTTACTTATGTTCAGGTAATCTTCTTAGGCCTGCTATTTCTTTGGCTGATGTTGCGGCAGCTTCCACTTTTTGGTTGGAGGCTTTGGCACAACAAGTGTCAGATCATAATACTCATAGCATTGTTAAACTTCTTCAACATGCTAATAACTTTATTTGTGATGCCATCTTTGATATCATTAGAGTTGATGTCAGGTATATGTCTTTAGCTATTTTAGCTAGAAGAGCTTTATGGCTTAAAACTTGGAATGCAGATATGTCTTCTAAGTCAACTTTGCTTTCCCTTTCTTTCCAAGGTAATAAATTGTTTGGTTCCCAGTTGGATTCTATTATTTCAACTGTTACTGGGGGGAAAGGAATTTTTTTACCTCAGGATAAAAAAATCTAAAGGTAAATATAGGGCTGCTAATCGTTTTCGTTCCTTTCGTCAGAATAAGGAACAGAAGCCTGATCCTTCCCCTAAAGGAACAGTTTCTGTTTGGAAACCATCTCCAGTCTGGAATAAATCCAAGCCTTTTAGAAAGCAAAAGCCAGCTCCCAAGTCCACATGAAGGTGCGGCCCTCATTCCAGCACAGCTGGTAGGGGGCAGGTTACGATTTTTCAAAGACATTTGGATCAATTCGATTCACAGTCTTTGGATTCAGAACATTGTTTCACAAGGGTACAGAATAGGTTTCAAGGTAAGGCCTCCTGCAAGAAGATTTTTTCTTTCTCGCATTCCAATAAATCCAGTGAAGGCTCAAGCATTTCTGAAATGTGTTTCAGATCTAGAGTTGGCTGGAGTAATTGTGCCAGTTCCAGTTCTGGAACAGGGTCTGGGGTTTTACTCCAATCTATTCATTGTACCAAAGAAGGAGAATTCCTTCAGACCAGTTCTGGATTTAAAAATATTGAATCGTTATGTAAGGATACCAACATTCAAAATGGTAACTATAAGGACTATTCTGCCTTTTGTTCAGCAAGGGCATTATATGTCCACAATAGATTTACAGGATGCATATCTGCATATTCCGATTCATCCAGATCACTATCAGTTTCTGAGATTCTCTTTTCTAGACAAGCATTACCAATTTGTGGCTCTGCCGTTCGGCCTAGCAACAGCTCAAAGGATTTTTTCAAACGTTCTCGGTGCCCTGCTATCTGTAATCAGAGAACAGGGTATTGTGGTATTTCCTTATTTGGACGATATCTTGGTACTTGCTCAGTCTTCACATTTAGCAGAATTTCATACGAATCGACTTGTGTCATTTCTTCAAGAACATGGTTGGAGGATCAATTTACCAAAGAGTTCATTGATTCCTCAGACAAGGGTAACCTTTTTAGGTTTCCAAATAGATTCAGTGTCCATGACTTTGTCTCTGACGGACAAGAGACGTCTGAAATTGGTTTCAGCTTGTCGAAACCTTCAGTCTCAATCATTCCCTTCGGTAGCCTTATGCATGGAAATTCTAGGTCTTATGACTGCTGCATCGGACGCGATCCCCTTTGCTCGTTTTCACATGCGACCTCTTCAGCTTTGTATGCTGAACCAGTGGTGCAGGGATTATACAAAGATATCACAGTTAATATCTTTAAATCCGATTGTACGACACTCTCTGACGTGGTGGACAGATCACCATCGTTTAGTTCAAGGGGCTTCTTTTGTTCTTCCAACCTGGACTGTGATCTCAACAGATGCGAGTCTGACAGGTTGGGGAGCTGTATGGGTCTCTGACAGCGCAGGGGGTTTGGGAATCTCAGGAGGCGAGATTACCCATCAACATTTTGGAACTTTGTGCGATTTTCAGAGCTCTTCAGTCGTGGCCTCTTCTGAAGAGAGAATCGTTCATTTGTTTTCAGACGGACAATGTCACAACCGTGGCATATGTCAATCATCAAGGGGGGACTCACAGTCCTCTGGCTATGAAAGAAGTATCTCGGATACTTGCTTGGGCGGAATCCAGCTCCTGTCTAATTTCTACGGTTCACATCCCAGGTGTAGACAATTGGGAAGCGGATTATCTCAGTCGCCAGACGTTACATCCAGGCGAATGGTCTCTTCACCCAGAGGTGTTTCTTCAGATTGTTCAAATCTGGGGTCTTCCAGAAATAGATCTGATGGCTTCTCATCTAAACAAGAAACTTCCCAGGTATCTGTCCAGATCCAGGGATCCTCAGGCGGAGGCAGTGAATGCATTGTCACTTCCTTGGAAGTATCATCCTGCCTATATCTTTCCGCCTCTGGTTCTGCTTCCAAGAGTGATCTCTAAGATTCTAAAAGAGCGTTCGTTTGTTCTGCTGGTGGCTCCAGCATGGCCTCACAGGTTTTGGTATGCAGATCTTGTTCGGATGGCTACTTGCCAACCTTGGACTCTTCCGTTAAGACCAGACCTTCTATCTCAAGGTCCTTTTTTCCATCAGGATCTCAAATCATTAAATTTGAAGGTATGGAGATTGAACGCTTGATTCTCAGTCATAGAGGTTTCTCTGACTCCGTAATTAATACTATGTTACAGGCTCGTAAATCTGTGTCTAGGAAGATATATTATCGAGTCTGGAAGACTTACATTTCTTGGTGCTCTTCTCATCAATTTTACTGGCATTCTTTTAGAATTCCTAGAATTTTACAATTTCTTCAGGATGGTCTGGATAAAGGTTTGTCTGCAAGTTCTTTGAAAGGACAAATTTCTGCTCTTTCTGTGTTGTTTCACAGAAAGATTGCTAATCTTCCTGATATTCATTGTTTTGTACAGGCTTTGGTTCGTATAAAACATGTCATTAAGTCAATCTCTCCTCCTTGGAGTTTGAATTTGGTTCTGGGGGCTTTACAAGCTCCTCCGTTTGAACCTATGCATTCTCTGGACATTAAATTACTTTCTTGGAAAGTTCTGTTCCTTTTGGCCATCTCTTCTGCTAGAAGAGTTTCAGAGTTATCTGTTCTTTCTTGTGAATCTCCTTTTCTGATTTTTCATCAGGATAAGGCGGTGTTGCGGACTTCATTTAAATTTTTACCTAAAGTTGTGAACTCTAACAACATTAGTAGAGAAATTGTGGTTCCTTCATTGTGTCCTAATCCTAAGAATTCTAAGGAAAGATCGTTGCATTCTTTGGATGTAGTTAGAGCTTTGAAATATTATGTTGAAGCTACTAAAGATTTCCGAAAGACTTCTAGTCTATTTGTTATCTTTTCCGGTTCCAGGAAAGGTCAGAAGGCCTCTGCCATTTCTTTGGCATCTTGGTTAAAATCTTTGATTCATCATGCTTATGTCGAGTCGGGTAAAACTCCGCCTCAAAGGATTACAGCTCATTCTACTAGGTCAGTTTCTACTTCCTGGGCGTTTAGGAATGAAGCTTTGGTTGATCAGATTTGCAAAGCAGCCACTTGGTCTTCTTTGCATACTTTTTCTAAATTCTACCATTTTGATGTGTTTTCTTCTTCTGAAGCAGTTTTTGGTAGAAAAGTACTTCAGGCTGTTTCAGTTTGATTCTTCTGCTTATAATTTCAGTTTTTTTCATTATAAGATTAAAACTTTATTTTGGGGTGTGGATTATTTTTTCAGCGGAATTGGCTGTCTTTATTTTATCCCTCCCTCTCTAGTGACTCTTGCGTTGAAGTTCCACATCTTGGGTATTTATTATCCCATACGTCACTAGCTCATGGACTCTTGCTAATTACATGAAAGAAAACATAATTTATGTAAGAACTTACCTGATAAATTCATTTCTTTCATATTAGCAAGAGTCCATGAGGCCCACCCTTTTTTGTGGTGGTTATGATTTTTTTGTATAAAGCACAATTATTCCAATTCCTTATTTTTTATGCTTTCGCACTTTTTTCTTATCACCCCACTTCTTGGCTATTCGTTAAACTGATTTGTGGGTGTGGTGAGGGGTGTATTTATAGGCATTTTGAGGTTTGGGAAACTTTGCCCCTCCTGGTAGGAATGTATATCCCATACGTCACTAGCTCATGGACTCTTGCTAATATGAAAGAAATGAATTTATCAGGTAAGTTCTTACATAAATTATGTTATTATAAACCACTTCATTCACTGCAGCATTGATTGTGACCCTCAGTTACATACTGACATTTAGGCGACATTGTGTACCTGTGTGGGGAGATACACATAGAGAGAAGCGCAGTCTCAGGAAGGAACAATCAGCACAATAATTTCTTAGCTTGTTCTATGGCGATTTACCACCGGTGTGCAGCTTTTTAGCCCAGTAATGCTTTTCACAGCATAGTATATCAGTATATCAGTCTCATCTCACCTATTAAGGTATGTCCAGCGCCGAAATACCAGGCAATTCTTCTCTGAACAAGGAATACGGTAACCCCAGACGATCATTTCAGCCTTCATTGGGCCTTGTCAGTGAGGCGCAGCCATATGTGTGAAGAGATACAGTACTCAAAAATGTTCTCTTATTGACTTAAAGGGGGACACTAAATCATAACACTAATGTATTCAAAGCAAAAATTTGTCTGAAACTAAAATCCGTATATATATTTTAAAATATTAGTTTTATATATTTAAGAAATAAGTGCACACCTTTCATTTCTTTTTAGTAATGGATGCCTCTACGTTGTTGTTATCCTTGGTTAAAAAAGTATGCACTTCTTATCTGATCTTTCCTGTCCAGGATATAGTCTGTACTTGTAACATAGTAGATGAGATTGAAAAAAGACAGAAGTCCATCAAGTTCAACCTATAAAATCTTAATATACTTACAATAAAAGCTCCAGATGATCTTAAAAAATCCCATTAAAAAAAGTGACCCATTTAACACAAGCAATTAAATCCCTGAATTCTGTTTCTAGCCAGAAATGTATTAAAACAATTTTTACATGTATCTGCATTTACTACCTACTTAGGTAATGAGTTCCATAATTTGATAGCTCTTACAGTGAAAAAAAATATTGCCCAGGATATAGTCTGTACTTATTATCTGACCTTTTCTGCTCTGGGTTTAGTCAGTACTTCTTATCTGATCTTTCCTGTGCAGGGTTTAGTGCACCTTTAAAAAAAGGTACTTAAAAAGGTAGTAGGCTGTACCTATCAACCAATGACCAGGAAGTGCCTACCAGCCAATGAGCATTAGCAGGAAGTATACAACTTATACGACCTCAATAAGTTTTAGTTTAAAATTAAACCTTTTTCACTTCATGCATAAAAAAAAGTTTGGATACTGTTTTTTCATAAGCAAGACAGACCCTAAGTGAGGACTTCTACAAAAAATCATTGAAGGACCATTGTACTGATAAAATATTCTATTACACATATGAAACAGCATCATTTAAACATTTTGAAATAAAGTTTGTTCAGACAAAAATATAAAAGCTTTTTAAATTGAATTTAATATCTGCTGTGTACGTCCTACTAATGCTCACTGGCTGATCAGAACAACTCCTACCTATCTACTGGTGGAGATAGATGTGCTTCTGTACGTCTGACAATAAAATACTGCTTTATTCTGCTCAGGAATATGCATTCAAATAAAAACAACTTTAGCAACAACAATCTGTCATTAATTAGAAAGTCTCTGTTTTAGCTAAAACAAAGAAAAATATTGATTATTATTTCTCTTTAATGTTATAACTAAAAGACAAATACAACTACAATAAAAAAAAAATGTTATTTAGGATACAAACATGATATGTTTAAATCTTACCTTAGACACAGAGTACAATAGTAGCAGTTTGTGGAATGAACAGATATGTTGTACTCACTTCCATAACAATATAAATTACTATTTAAAAAAAAAAAAAATTGGTAACAACTAGATATTCTTAGCAGACAATTTTAAACTCAGGAATCTCTGACAGTATCACTGGAGCTAGCAAACAATGCTTAATGTCAGAGATTGCGTTGTACCAGCTTATAGCAAAATAAGAAGAGCTTGATAATTACTACCCAAAAGCCATATTCTGTATGCACAGAGCTGGGCATTGCCTGATACAAACAGAAAATAGCACATTTTTTCTTCTGTCAATAATCATGGCACTTCTGAACCAAAAAACAGGCAAACTTCATGACAGAAGATGAAAGTGAAAAAATATACACAGAGGTCAGTGAAAACATCAGACATCTTGCTGTAAGTGTCCAGTGAGCGACTGATCACCTCAGACGGGATCCCAGACAGAAGCAGGGCAGCAGTTAGGACAGTTGTTTTTGTTTTCTTCTCTCCCTAGAATACAGTAATGGCAGCATCAGCTTTATGATCCACAATAACCAGGAACTATTATAAATACACTTATGCAGTAAAACATGATAACAAGCCATGTTTCCCAAGAACACTATTACTCTAAACATGTCTACTATTATGTAACCTATCGAAATGACCCCAATGTCATGCTAACAACATAGAATCCATCATGAATTTGTATGATTTTCTGTTTCAGGAGCTATTAACGCTGGATGTATTGGCTATCTAATTGGCAGGTCAATATAGAACTGCTTGGTGACATTATGCATGTACTGGCTTCTAGGGGCTCCTCCTGACTCCATAGAATTACTCTGATCGAAACTAAAGATATACGTAAACATTACTGTAACACTTTCAGCATTAGGCTGTTAACATGGATCTTATTGGAGTTCCATTTAGTCCAGGCACATATATAAGCTGCTTAGTAACTTAACTTGTTATCCCATGCCTCTAGAAAATTGGCTACTAACGTGAAATGGGGCAATGCACAGTAGATTACTTGTGTTGTACGGCTCAACACCTACGTGGAGAGGCTACTTACTCTTTGTTTGTGTGAATGGGTTAGTCTGCTTGTTTGGTTTGTGTGTTTGTATTTTATGTTAAATTAGGTTTAGGTTGGTTTGTTTGTTTACAAAAATAATAAAATCCCAACATCATGGTACAAGGGAATACATATGCTAGAACACTTTCTAACTCATATACATCTTTTGCAGTTCTCAAAACGAATGTAAACAATGCGTGTTACTATATCTGGTAAAAATATGCAGTTGTATACCAAATTGCCTTGTTATTCTTATATTATTTTACTGCACCCTGCGTGGTGCGTCACGGATATGCATTTTATCACTGTACCATGTGTTGGTTATAAATAAAATTTAAAAAAAAAACAAAAAAAAAAAACATGATAACAGGAAAGGTAAGCTGGGTTATATTCGAAAAGCCCCCAAGACTACTGGAAAACCAGGTATGATTATATATATATCTCAAAGAGTGGAGTATGTTTTCGAATGTGTGGGCCCAAATTGTTGACAGTCCGAAAAACATTCTATGGAATGCCCATGGTGCTTTTTTAAAAAGTAATCACATTAAAAAAAAATGTGATTCATTTTATATATACTGTGTATATATATATATATATATATATATATATATATATTTATTTATATATATTTATTAGGGCTGGGCGATATGGGCAAAAAAAAATAATATCGTGATTTATTATTTTATTTTTTTTTTTAAAACGCGATTACCATTTAATCGCAATTTTCTTATAAATGACTATAACACCTTAATTTTGCATTATAACGTTTATTTAACACTACAGAATCTTAATATACATGTTTCTCAATGTCCAATACACTCTTGGAGCATAAAAATACAAACTACAAAATAGTTAAAATAAAATGTGCTGCCTGTGATGTGATTAAATAATAGCCACTAGCCAGTTATTAGGTCTTATGACACACAACATTGTCATGTTTTCTTGGACAGTCATTCTAACTGTGGACAGCGGTATGATTAACAAATGAAGCAGTGTAAGCCACACACACACACACACATACAGGGAGTGCAGAATTATTAGGCAAGTTGTATTTTTGAGGATTAATTTTATTATTGAACAACAACCATGTTCTCAATGAACCCAAAAAACTCATTAATATCAAAGCTGAATAGTTTTGGAAGTAGTTTTTAGTTTGTTTTTAGTTATAGCTATTTTAGGGGGATATCTGTGAGTGCAGGTGACTATTACTGTGCATAATTATTAGGCAACTTAACAAAAAACAAATATATACCCATTTCAATTATTTATTTTTACCAGTGAAACCAATATAACATCTCAACATTCACAAATATACATTTCTGACATTCAAAAACAAAACAAAAACAAATCAGTGACCAATATAGCCACCTTTCTTTGCAAGGACACTCAAAAGCCTGCCATCCATGGATTCTGTCAGTGTTTTGATCTGTTCACCATTAACATTGCGTACAGCAGCAACCACAGCCTCCCAGACACTGTTCAGAGAGGTGTACTGTTTTCCCTCCTTGTAAATCTCACATTTGATGATGGACCACAGGTTCTCAATGGGGTTCAGATCAGGTGAACAAGGAGGCCATGTCATTAGATTTTCTTCTTTTATACCCTTTCTTGCCAGCCACGCTGTGGAGTACTTGGACGCGTGTGATGGAGCATTGTCCTGCATGAAAATCATGTTTTTCTTGAAGGATGCAGACTTCTTCCTGTACCACTGCTTGAAGAAGGTGTCTTCCAGAAACTGGCAGTAGGACTGGGAGTTGAGCTTGACTCCATCCTCAACCCGAAAAGGCCCCACAAGCTCATCTTTGATGATACCAGCCCAAACCAGTACTCCACCTCCACCTTGCTGGCGTCTGAGTCGGACTGGAGCTCTCTGCCCTTTACCAATCCAGCCACGGCCCATCCATCTGGACCATCAAGACTCACTCTCATTTCATCAGTCCATAAAACCTTAGAAAAATCAGTCTTGAGATATTTCTTGGCCCAGTCTTGACGTTTCAGCTTGTGTGTCTTGTTCAGTGGTGGTCGTCTTTCAGCCTTTCTTACCTTGGCCATGTCTCTGAGTATTGCACACCTTGTGCTTTTGGGCACTCCAGTGATGTTGCAGCTCTGAAATATGGCCAAACTGGTGGCAAGTGGCATCTTGGCAGCTGCACGCTTGACTTTTCTCAGTTCATGGGCAGTTATTTTGCGCCTTGGTTTTTCCACACGCTTCTTGCGACCCTGTTGACTATTTTGAATGAAACGCTTGATTGTTCGATGATCACGCTTCAGAAGCTTTGCAATTTTAAGAGTGCTGCATCCCTCTGCAAGATATCTCACTATTTTTGACTTTTCTGAGCCTGTCAAGTCCTTCTTTTGACCCATTTTGCCAAAGGAAAGGAAGTTGCCTAATAATTATGCACACCTGATATAGGGTGTTGATGTCATTAGACCACACCCCTTCTCATTACAGAGATGCACATCACCTAATATGCTTAATTGGTAGTAGGCTTTCGAGCCTATACAGCTTGGAGTAAGACAACATGCATAAAGAGGATGATGTGGTCAAAATACTCATTTGCCTAATAATTCTGCACTCCCTGTATATGTATATATATATATATATATATATTTTTAAAATCGCAGCGATTAATCGCGGTTTTAAATCGCATATGCAATTAATCGTGCAGCCCTAAATAAATATAAATATATATATATATATATATATATATATATATATATATATATATATATATATATATATATATATATACACACACACACACACACACACACACATACTGTACATACATATACACACACACATTTAAAGCTTAATTGCTGATAAATAGCATGGATTCACAAGAAAAAATAATTTTGCAGTAGGTTGGCATATTTTACATGCTTATCTTTATTCCCATTTTATATACAGGTATACCCCGCTCATACAGCATTTTAGGAACCGGAGCCCCGCTGTAAAGTGAAAACCGCCTTAAAGTGAAACAAGGCAGTTTTAGCTTTTTATTCACTTGCCAGTGTGTTTAAAGACTTTAAAAAATGTTTGAACTAACATATATTAGGGGTGCAGTAGTGCTACGTTTAGTTTAACACTAGCACAGCACAGTATTCAATTAGTATTCAATAAATACTGTACCTGTAAAATAGTGACAATTACTGTAGTAAAATTTGCCAGACTATAGCACTGAGACACAGATTGCACTGTAATGCTGTAAACAGAGTGATCTGCGCATAACAAAATGGTGCCAGTCACTTTTCTTGCAATCTCACAATGATTACAGCACTGTTTCAAAATCCTTGGAGGCTGAACTTCAGCTCCACAGAGCGTTGTATTAGAGAATCACTGTAAAGTGAGGTATACCTGTATACAGATCTGTATTTTCAAGGTTCATAAAGGCGTTGCAAATTAACCTGCTTCTGAAAATAAGAGGAATGGTTATATTATATAATAACAACAATGTAATATTGTGTGTGACCACTGATCTACTCTTCAATGCAAATTCACAATGCAATTTACAAAAGAATAAAAAGCCACATGTAATAGAGAAAACAAATATCATGAAATACATCTATTCATGATGTAGAAATTAATTGCAGCAGCCAACACAATAGAGCTGTAATGTTGTTAAAGGTAGAATGTGGCTGCATTGATGTTGCAGACACGGGAATGTACCAGCAAGGGACACAACCCTTTTTTTTTTTTTTTTAGCAAAATGTTTTCCAACTTTGAGGGTTTTGCAAAAATTGCATCACTCATAAGGCCTTTTAGCAATATTTGTGAGATGACAGAACAATATTAATATTAAATCTTTCTAAAGCGTGACATCATCAATCTTGAAACATACGTTTACAAAGGCTTACCAACAATATAAAATATATTTAGGTAAAGTTACAAAAGAAATATGCCAGTGATAGACATTTTTAAATCAGCTGATTTTTTTTTAATGAAATTCAGTATTTAATATAAAGAAAAAAAAACCCAACACAATATTTAATTGAGCCTCTGTGTCTAAAATGAGAAAGAGCAAAAGCTACAATAAATATTATAAAAAGAGTGCCTTATGTAGAAATACAACTATAAACTCAAATAACAAACATTTTAGGAAGGATGAAGTAACTCTATAGCTATAGGAAACATTGACATAAACAGAATATTTTGTGTGGTCTTACCTTTGGAAAATACTTTGATAACCCCATAAACGCAAGTTGTAATGTGAGGAATGGTGCAAATATGGACTGCAAATTAAATAAAAATACAATAATAAATGTTTTATATTTCATGTTATATTTACACATACAACAAAGATATCAAAGATATGTATTAGTAGAATTATCTGAAAAAAATCTTACAGTCATTCAATATATTTATACGGGACTGTGAAGAAATAAATAAGCACAGGGGTCATTTTTTTTAAAATCAATACCAAATCTGCTTACCAAGTACTTGCACACAAACATTCTAACTCCTAATGCAAGAAGGACACTTCCCACAAGCCTGAAAATACGGAAAGAGTCCAGTTCATCCACTCCATTCCCATTTTCTGGATTTGGCTTGTCACTGTTCAGTTGGTTTCGGAGTTTCATAGCATCATCAAATCTTGACAAGTATTGGTTTAACCCCCTTGGTGTAGAGTCTGGAGTCAGCTCCCCTCTATTTCTCAGACCATTAGTGTCATTCCTGAAATCTGAGTTATTGCTAAAGTCAATCCTCTCTCCTAAATAAGACTCTCTGCCATCTGTACTGCCTGTATGGTGCTCACTTGATGTCATTCCATCTCCAGACATAATAGTGCCTCTCTTTGTAAGAGAAGATGACAGAGGTAGTGAATCTGGCTTGTCAATTCTTTCTAAGCGTAATTCATCAACTGGAAAAGATGACATGATAGAAGCATGTTTAGTAAATTGTTTTGAAAACAGGCAATTATAATTTGTTTGTATGGAATAAAAACAGGAATCAAATCACCTGGCCATATTATCAGTTATCTTTGTATAACAATTATATTTAAACACATGTATTTATTATTCATATGCCACCTTTTTTTTTTTCAAAATAGAGTGCTAATCCCACACCATTAACAAATGTAGATTCCATCTTAAAAAAATGTCAAGCGTGTAAGGTTTCCAAAAGCAATTAAACCAAGCTAAGAAAAAAATAATGTACTGTGAATACATTTTTAATATACATCAATTGCATCAGTCATTATTTAGTATGCCTAGTGTTACCCACATAACAAGCAGTGAACACCGTCCACTTCCTGCAGAGCGTAATTTTTTTTATTTTCTTAAAAGGATACTAAAGACAAAAATAAATAAAAAATGTCACGATTCACATAGAGCTTACAATTTTAAGCAACCTTCAAATCAAATTTTGCACAATCTTTTTATATGCACACTTTCTGAGGCACCAGCTCCCACTGAGCATGTGCAAGAGTTCACAGTGTATACATATATGAGTCTGTAATTTGCTGATGGCTGTCACATGATAAAGGGGGCGGCAAATAGAAGAAATTCAGAGTAAGTGCTATTGCATTACCTTTTTACTTTGCGTTTGATGATTATGGGTTCTACTGTATTTAATAGTCCTTTAAAGGGACAGTCTACACCAGAATTTTTATTGTTTTAAAAGATAGATAATCCCTTTTTTACCCATTCCCCAGTTTTGCATAACCAACACAGTTATATTTATATATTTTTTACCTCTGTGATTATCTTGTATCTGAGCCTCTGCAAACTGCCCCTTTTTTCAGTTCTTTTGACAGACTTGCAGTTTAGCCAATCAGTGATAGCTCCCAGGTAACTTCACGTACACGAGCACAGTGTTATCTATATGAAATTCATGAACTAACACCCTCTAGTGGTGAAAACCCTGTTAAAATGCATTCTTAAAAGGCGGCCTTCAAGGTCTAAGAAATTAGCATATGAACCTCCTAGGTTAAGCTTTCAACTAAGAATACCAAGAGAACAAAGCAAAATTGGTGATAAAAGTAAATTGAAAAATTGTTTAAAATTACATACCCTATCTGAATCATGAAAGTTTTTTTTGGACTAGACTGTCCCTTTAATGTAAAGATAATTTGAATAGTAACCACATTATTGACATCTTTATTGCAGTGACAACATATGCAAAAGCCAAAATCTTTCATGTTTGGATCGTGCAATTTAAACAACTTTCCAATTTACTTCTATTGTCTAATTCACTTCATCCTCTTGGTATCAGTTGTTGAAAAGCATACCTAGGTAGGCTCAGGAGCAGAAATGCACTACTGGGACCTGCTGATTGATGTGTTCAGCTAGCTCGGAGCAGTGCATTGCTGCTCCAAGAGAATGAAGCAAATTTGACAATAGAAGCAAATTGGAAAGTTGTTTAAAATTGTAAACTCTGCCTGAATCATGAATAAAAAAAAATTGCATCACAGCAATCAACTTTGACCATACCCATTGCCAAATTCCATAGCTATGCCCACTCTGCTATAACCTAAAGTAAATTATTATACATTGTATGATTTAATCTAATCTGTAAAATGCAGGAGATTCGTATATGTCAGTTTACTATAGATATATAATTTTACATGTAAAGTGCAGGGGACTGTCACAGTAATGCAAACAAGTATATACATAAGATCAACAAAGATAAATTGTCACAATAATAATAGTAACAAAATAACTAGGCGTGTAACAAACAAAATGCTATGAAAAACTTCTGTATGAGATATATCAAGAGGTGTAGTAAAATCTTATGGAAACACTGGTGTACACTGTAGCACTTTCACATGCACCGTGCACGTAGGAAGTATAGCTGACGATGCTATATTGCAAATGCTGTAATGTTCCTGCGTGGATGGTGCCCTTATGCTCTCCTCTATATGAATGCCTCAGACAGTGACAGCTGCCCCCTTAGATGAGTGAATATCCCTATGTCTCACCGATGGCCGCAGGTTTATGTATGCCCATGATTTTATTCATTCTCTCCTCTGAATTACTCATGAGTTTTCTCCGGCGGATTTCTGCTCGCCTCTGAGACGCAGTCATTTTGGTATCCGCAGTCGTTTCACTGGATCCATCTAGGTTGTCCATATCGTGAGGCGATCCGTGGTGTTCACAGTCACCAGCACAAAAAGCTACTCACACCGCTGTCACTTAGCTGGTGGCGCCTTCTGATGACGTCAAGAGTGCAACCCTGCCCAATAATTCGGCCATCTTGTGGCTGGCAAAGCATTCAGTTAGCGTTAGATGATGATGTACGATAGTACCCTATTGGAAAGAGGGGCAATGATATGTGAGTCAAATGATAAGTATAGTCGATGTCAGATAATATAAAATTGTCGGTAATCTCTTATTTTAGCGTATTTTATTAGGAGCATCTGCACAATTTAGTATTTTATCGTATTTTATTCTCAGTGCTGTCACTGGTAACATAATGTTTATACAATGTTGCAAGTTAATGTATGGTGAAGTTATAGTGAGGGGTAAGGGATGAAAGAGAGGTTGGAGATACATTTTTACATTTAAAGGGTTAATGTGGGGACTGCACAGTTAGGAGCATAAAGGGTGACTGCACAAAATAGGATTCAATTAGAGATGAGACAGGAGAAATATGATTAGTAATTTGCAGTAAGGAAATGGTTAATGTATGGTATGAAGTTATAGGGAGGGTAAGGGATGAAAGAGGTTAATATGTTTATATGGAGACTAATATTAGTTTTGCAAGGGTTAATAGGAAAATTGGGTTAATAACGGATGGCATTGCAAGGGTTAATAGGAAAATAGATTAAATTCAGTAAATATGTACCCTAAAGACAGTGCAGTTTTCATTTTAGAAGTTCTCTGTGCAGTTTCTTCAAGATGCAAAATTGTAATTAAGAAACATTGTATAGAAAACATCAACAGTGGCTGGGAATTTAAAACGCTTCTTTCTCCCATAGAGAATAAAATATGCTAAAATAAGAGATTACCGAATTGTCAATAATAGAACTCCAAAAAGCTAATCTTTTTTTCTCGGTTTCCATTATAATGAAATGAAACACAGATACCGTGACATATTATTTTTTTCTTCTTCAGCTTTTCTCAAGTGGCTGATACAATTTAGCAATATTTATCTTAAAGTAACTTGATAACATTATTTTTTTTTTATCTCATAGAGTCTGTTTAAAAGGGTTAGAAAGTTCAAAAATGAAATGTACTTGGGTGCATTTCAATTTAAAATATAAGCATTTTTGCAAGATACTTCCAGTAGCGAAGACAGTTCTAGTAATTACTGTTGTTCAGTGGCATACACACATTTCCTGTGACGACCCAGGCCCAGTATTCAAACACAACACCTCAGGTAGCAGTGGCTTGTATGACACAAATGATGTCTTCAGAAGCACCACCACCGCCAGCTCTGAGCAGGCATGGTGTTTGAATACTGGTGCATGGGCCCTCACAGTATATGTGCGTATGCCGCAGAAAAACTAACTTTTACTAGAAGTTTTTTTGTTGTTGAAAGTATATTGCAAAAATGCTTATATTTCAAATTGAAATGCACCCATACACATTTATTCTTTACTTTTCTATCCCTTTAACACACACCTAAAGCAGAGACGAGGTCCTGAAATTCTAGACTGCTTGTGGTCCTTAGATCATTTGGCACCTTGAGGTTCTAATGGTTTACCCTAATCATATGTGTAAGTCCTCAATTAGTGGTGCATATACCTCTGAGGGTACCTAGAGCTTTGGTTATTATTTTTATTGGTAGTTATTTTTTTGCCTACACTTTGGGGAATACACATTTGCCTTTTATTTCTTTTTACCTAATAATATTATCCACATGTTGTAGTTGGGGGCAATTATGGCAAACATGCTTGGATGTAGGGGTACTTGCTTCAAAAAGGGTGAGACTAGTATATGTAACTGGGGTGCTGTGTCTGCCAGGTATTCAGCTAGGATTGAAAACAAGGACATACTGGAGGAAAGTTCTACTTTAGGAAAGGCACAAGTGGGCTAAAATAGGCCTCACCCTCCCTGAGTGATACTATCCCATAAGCACACTTCTGTTCAACCATGAGGTTGATCACAATGCTTTAGAAAACGTATCTAATGGTTTTCAAGAGAAAATCACCACTAAAGTCTATGGGGATTTTTGTTGATACATCAGTTAATATGTTTTTCTACAAGATTGTGATGGACCTCTTACTTGAAAAAAGTGTACTTGATAGTAGCATAAATAGACTGAAACTTCTTAAGAGAAAGAAAGACTGAAAGCTGCTAGGAATGATTTTAAACAATCATTTATTTAAAAACATTCCCACTAATTTAGAGGTTCTACCATAACATGAACTTTATTTCTATATTTGTTTTTATGCACATTAACCTGTATCTTAAAAAAAATACCAGTTATATTGGTAAAGCACATGCTGAGTGGCAAACCAATCTTAGGTTCCAGATGATGAATCCTTTATAAATATAAAAATAATTTGTGTTTCTTTATATATACAGTATATATGATGCAAACAAGGTGTAGTTATACAGTCAATCAATAAATATGTAAGCAGGCTGGAAAGACCAGGGAACTGCTAGAGAATCCAACACCTCTGCCTGAGGATCCCTGGACCTTGTAAGGTACCTGGGAAGTTTGTTGTTCAAAGAGAGGCCAGCAGATCTATTTCTGGTAGGTCCCGTAGTTGTACAATCAGAATACATCTTGATGGAGAGACCATTCTCCTGTATGTAGGGACTGACGATTTAGGTAATCTGCCTCCCAGTTTTCTACACCTGGGATGTGAATCGCAGAGATGAGGCAGGAATTGGTTTCCGCCCAAGAAAGGATTTGAGATACCTCTATCATGGCTAGGGAACTCTGAGTTCCCCTCTTTATGATCGATATAAGCTACTGTCATAAAATTGTCTGTCTGATTACAGAGATAAGGCTCCCTTTTCAATAGAGGAGAGCACGGTGTTCCAAAATATTGATTGGAAACCTTGCCTCCTGAGGATTCCAAACCCTTTGTGCTGTCAGAGACCACCAGACAGCTCCCCAACTTGTGGTGATAACAGATCAGGTAGGATGAGCAAAGGAAGCCCCCTGAATGATAGATTGGTGATTTAGCCACCAAGTCAGAGATAGGTGCTTGTTGGGATCTAAGAATTATCTGTTTGGATATCTGGGTATAATTCTTGAACCACTGGTGCATCATATAAAGCTGAAGAGGTCTCATATGAAATTAAGCAAATGGAATTGCATCCAATGCTGCAACCATAAGGCCTAGTACTTCCATACACAGATCCACTGAAGGGAATGAGAGAGACTGAAAGTTCAGACAAGCTGAAATCAATTTTATTCATCTATTTTCTGTTAGGGAAATAGTCACGAACACTGAATCTATCTTGAAACCTAAAAAGGTGACCTTTGTCTGAGGCATCAAATAACTTTTTGGTAAATTGATCCTCCAACCATGACATTGAAGAAATAACAATAGTTGTTTGTGTGAGATTCTGCTAAATGAAAAGATTGAGCTAGTACCAATATACCGTCCAGGTAAGGAAATACCGCAATACCCTGCATTCTGATTACAGATAAAAGGGCACTGAGAACCTTGTTATATATTCTTAGAGCTGTAGCTAGGCCAAATGGAAGAGCAAAAAACTGATAATGCTTTTGCAGAAAGGAGAACCTCATGAAAAATTTACTGGGTGTATTGGGATGTGAAGGTAAGCATCCTGTAATTCTATTGTGGACATAAAGTGACCTTGTTGAACAAAAAACAGAATAGTACTTATAGTTTCCATTTTGAAAGTTGGTATTTTTACAAATTTGTTTAGAGTTTACAAATTTGTTTAGAGTTTTCCGATTCCTTCTTTGGTACAATGAAGATATTTGAATAAAATCCTATCCCCTGTTCCTGTAAAGGAACTGGGACTATTGCTCCCACATTTTCCAGGTCTGAGACAGATTTTAGAAAAGCCTGAGCTTTCATAGAATGTTTTGGAATATGGGTGAGAAAAATCCTCCCCATAGGAGGTCGTATTCTGAATCCAATTCAATATCCCTGAGAAATAATGTTTTGAATCCAGGGATTTTGGACAGATTCTACCCAAGATTTTGAAAAAGGTTTAATCTGCCCCTACCAGTAGGGCTGGATTTGGGGGCTGTACCTTCATGAGGTTTTAGAGGCTGGATTAGGTTTCTTATTCTGCTGGGATTTATTCCAATTTGAAGATGGTCTGCAGACTAAACTAGAGGGTTTAGGGGAGGAGTAAGTTTTCTGTTCTGATGAATGGAACGAAAGTGATTGGGAGCGTAAAATTTCCCTTTAGACTTTTTGTCCTAGGAAAGAAAAAATCCCATACCTCCAGTAATAGTAGAAATAATAGAATCCAGTTTAGACCCAAATCATTTCTTTCTTTGGAAAGAAAGAGATAGTAATCTAGTTATAGATACCATATCAGCATTCCATGATTTAAGCCATAAAGCTCTTCTGGTAAGAATAGCTAAAGACATTTTTTATGTTAATTTTCATGATATCAAATACTGCATTGCAACTGAAATTATTTGCATATTGGAGTAAATACAAGAGATTAGAACATTCAGGTTTAGAAGACAACTGCTGAATTAAATTTGATAACCAGAAAGTAGAAGCAGCAGCTACGTCAGCGATAGATATAGCTGGTCTAAGAATAACATCATTTATGTAAGAACTTACCTTATAAATTAATTTCTTTCATATTGGTAAGAGTCCATGAGCTAGTGACGTATGGGATATATATTCCTACCAGGAGGGGGCAAAGTTTCCCAAACCTCAAAATGCCTATAAATACACCTCCCACCACACCCACAACTCAGTTTAACGAATAGCCAAGTAGTGAGGTGATAACAAAAGGAGTAAAAAAGCATACAAAAAGAGGAACTAGAAATATAATTGTGCTTTTATAAAAAAAAAAACATAACCACCATAAAAAGGGTGGACCTTATGGACTCTTTCCAATATGAAATAAATTAATTTATCAGGTAAGTTTTTACATAAATTATGTTTTCTTTCATGTAATTAGTAAGAGTCAAGAGTATGAGCTAGTGACGTATGGGATAGAAATACCCAAGATGTGGAAGTTCACAGAAGAGTCACTAGAGAGGGAGGGATAAAATGACAACAGCTATTTCCACTGAGAAATTAAATCCACACAATAATTAAGTTTTTCTTAAAAAAACTTAAATCAAAAGCAGTATAATCCAACTGAGACAGCTGCCTGAAGAACTTTTCTACCAAAGACTGCTTCAGAAGAAGCAAAATACATCAAACTGGTAAAAACAATAAAAGTATGCAAAGAAGACCAAATTACTGCTTTGCAAATTTGATCATCCAAACTTCATTCTGAAAAAGCCCAAGAAATGGCGACTGAATTTAGTAGAATAAGCTGTAAATCTCTGAGGTGGAGTCTGCCCTGCCTCCAAATAAGGGTCAGAGGCTTTCTAACATTTTCTGGAACCAGAAAAACAACAAATAGACTAGAAGTCTTCTGAAATCCTAGTAACCTTGATATAGAATTACAAAGCTCTTACCACATCCAAAGTATATAAAGAACTCTCAAATAATTATTTAGGATTAGGACACAAAGAAGGAACAACAATTTCTCTACTAATGTTGTTCAAATTCACAACCTTAGGAAGAGAAAAAATAAAGAAGTCCACAAAACAACTTATCTAGATGTAAAACTAGATAAGGAGACACACAAGAGAGGGATGATAAATCAGAAACTCTTCTAGCAGAAGAGATAGCCAAGATAAACAACACTTTCCAAGAAAGTAAATAATCTTCCAAGAAAATATATGCTCAAAAGAAAGAGCCTGCAAAATCCTTAAACCAAATTAAGACTCCAAAAAAGAGAAATTAATAAATTAACAGGCTTGATACAAACCAAAGCCTGAACAAAACAGTGAATATCAGGAAATTAAGCAATCTTTCTAAGAAATAAAACAGAAAGAACAGAGATTTGTCCCTTCAAAAAAATTTGCAGAAACATAATCCAAACCAACCTGAAGAAAAATCTAAAAGAATGCCAAGAGACTTTATGAGAAGAACACCATAAAATATAAGTTTTCCAAAGCAGATACTACATGTTCCTTTAAACAGACTTATAAGCCTGCAACATAGTGAAAAAAAACTGAGTCAGAGAAACCTCTATGACTAAACACTAATCAATTTCCATACCTACAAATTAGTAATTTGAGATTCCGATGGAAAAATGGCCCTTTGAGACAAGAGGGCTGGCCAAAGAGAAAGCAGCCAAGGATGGCAACTGGACATCCGGACAAGATCCACATACCAAACCTGTGAGGCCATGCTAGTGCTATCAGAAACACATGAGACTGTTCCAATATGATCTTGGAGATCACCCTTTGGAAGAAGAAAACAGAGGCGGAAACATGTAGTGAGGTTGTAAAACCAAGACACTGCTAATGCATCCACCATCTCCGCCTAAGGATCCCAGGACCTGAAAAGGTACCTGGGAAACTGAGAAAACACATCTGTATAAAGATACCACTCTCCTGGACGTAAAGTCTGATGGCTGAGATAATCCACCTCCCAAATGTCTAAACCTGAGATATGAATCATAGAAATTAGACAGGAGATTTATTCCACCTAAGAACGTATTCAAGATACTTTTTAATTGCTAAGGAACTGCAAGTCCCTATTGATGATTGACATATGCCACAGTTGTGATATTGTCTGTCTGAAAGCAAAATGAAAAGTTCTCGTAAAAGAGGCCAAGCCTGAAAGAGCTCTGAAAATAGCACAGAGTTCTAAAATATTGATTGGTAACCTTGCCTCTTGAGGTTTTCAAACCCCTTGTGCTGTTAGAGATCCTCAGACAGCTCCCCAATCTGTAAGACTTGTATCCAATAAGAATACAGTCCAGGAAGGACGAACAAAAGAAGGCTCCCTGAAAAAAACGATGATAGTCTAATCACCAAATCAGAAAGAGTTGAGTGTTGGGATTTAAGAATATCAACTGTGATATCTGAAAACAATCCCTGCACCATTGATTCAGTATGCAAAGCTAAAGAGGTCTCAGATGAAAAACAAGCAAAGGGAACCACGTCTGATGCTGCAGATATGAGACCTAAAACTTCCATGCACATAGCCACTGAAAGGAATGTTCTAGACTGTAAGTTTAGACAGGCTGACGCCAATTACAATTGACTTTTGTCTGATAAAGACAAAGTCATGATTACTAAATCCATCTAGAAACCCAAAAAAAGGAGACCCTTGTCTGAGGAATCACAAAACTTTTAGGTAAATTATATCCTCTACAATACACAATGGTTGGTATATGTGTGCGCCTGTGTAAAAAAACACTGGCTTAAGATCTAATAGAATGGCATCTCTTATCAACCTTATTTTATAAAAACAATATAACATCAAATTTTGTATCAGATAAAAATATAAAAAATATATAAATATATATATAAAAAATATAACTACACCAATGTATGCTGTACAAAACAAACAATTATTTTATTCACATAAAAAACAGGTTCTATCAATTTGCTATATATTCATAAAATATGTTATGTGTCTAACTGTATTGGTACCAATCTTTCTAAACTATAATCATGTAATCATTTCTCAGTTGATACAATGTTGAAGATTTTCTAGGTATATTATATTGTATATTTATACCATATTGTTGCGTTGATTATGCGAGTTCAAAGTTAAGCAATTGCTTTTTTATCAATCTTTGTTAGTTGTTTCCCAGATACAGTATTTGAAGCACATTCAGTTTGCAATTAGCCCCAGGAATTAACAGTGTTTAGCAATGTGGATACAAACGTGTATAACACATGCCTCAGTCTATAGTTGACTCTACTTCTGTTACAATAGTAGAGTAATTTCCTCGTACGAGGTCCAGTTTGTATTTCCAAGACGCCAAACTGGTCCGTGTTCTGTTCCGGACACACCCACTATGCGGGGATGACGTGGACTTCCGGTGATTCCGATGTGAGCAGTCTGTTAGCGGCAACACATTTCAGCTCAGAAGAGCCTTTGTCAAGCCATAACAGATCTGCTTCTAAAGTCTCCTTAAATACCTTCTTGATGATTATGATTACTGATGTTAATAGATAATTTGTGAAACTGATTGTATCCGGTTTTTGTTAGAACATGTTTGTACCACAGAGAACAGTCTGCATCATAAATAATATGTATTAAAAACACTTTAAAAGTTGCTAACTCCTCTATTTGTGGCTTATTTGGCTAAATGCTTCCAACTATATAGAGCACAATAAATACGTTTAAAAATACTTCTCTACTATTACCCTAGACAATGTTCTTTATTGTCGTTTTGTGAAAGAAACTCTTACATATAAAGTAATCATTATAAGACATGTAAAATTTTGTATAAGAACAGTATCATCAGTGCTTTTTTCAAATATTAATTTTTTTTATAATCAAGGTCAAAAACTTTCATTTAAAAAAAGTTCCCTAGTTCTATTTCTAAATTTAGACCTTGTGGATGTAGTGTGTCTAAATTGAAAATACATTTACTTTCTAACTGTAATAATTTTTATGGGTATCTCCCCCTCTTTTTTGTTTCAGCAATTTAGCTATGCCCATATAGTTGAAAAACTTTAAATTACCTCTATTACAATGTTTAAAATGTTTTGGGACCGGTAAATCTTTGTTCCTATCTTGGTCCATGTTTTCTATTGACAGAATGTGTTCACAAATTCTCTCCCGTAGAGGTCTTTCTGATTCGCTGACATATTGCATCCCACATTTGCCTTGAATCATATATACAATATTCCTATCTGTACATCTGATACAGTCTTGAATCTTAAATTCTTTATTACTTACATTTGAGATAACTGACTTACTTTTTTTAGAGTGTCTACAGGATTTGCATATTAGACGGGGCAAGAAGCCCTTAATTTCCATTCCTGTCAAGTCTTTGTCTGTTCTTTTTTGTTTTCTTATAACAGTAGGTGCAAGTATATTTTTTACATTATTTCTATATACAAATTGGGGTTTATTAGCGATCAATGGTCCTATTACTTTATCCTGTTTTAACATGTGCCAATGTTTTCTCATAATTTTTTCTGTTAGTTTATGATTAATATTATAATTGGTAATAAATAGTATCCTGATTTCATTTATTTGAGTATTATCCCTTTCTTTTTGTTTTTTGGTTAGTAAGGATTTTCTATCCATCTTACCAACTTCTTGCCTCATGCCTTCTACAAATTGATCATTATACCCTCTTTCTATAAATTTAGATTTTGTGACTGAATGGAATAGTCCTCTGCTTTATTGCAGTTTTTCATAACCCTCATGAGTTGACCCTTGGGAATGTTATTTTTCCAAGTTTGGTGATGGCAGCTAGTTGAGTGTATAAAATTATTGCTGTCCACCGGTTTGAAATAAGTTTTTGTATTAATTTCCCCTTTTTCAATATATATTTCAAGATCTAAGAAATTGAGTCTACTTTTGCTTATTTCTTTTGTGAATATGATATTATAATTATTTGTATTCATGTTTTCAAATAATCTCTCAAAAGATTCTTGTGTCCCTCTCCAAATAATAAGTACGTTGTCTATATATCTTTTATATAGGACTAGGCTTGCACCCAGCTCTTGCGTGGTTATAAATTGTTGTTTCCATAATCCCATAAAGAGATTTGCATAGCTGTGTGCAAACCTAGTCCCCATAGCAGTCGCACAGGTCTGTGTATAAAAGAAATCTTCAGGGGGGTGGAGCTAGCCAGCAGCCTAGACAGTCACAATTTAACAGAGCTCTAGTTAAAACCTGTCATTTATTAGCCCTAAAACGCACGATTTAGGAGCTGATTCCCAGAAAAAAACTTTGGAGCAGTATTTACTCAATACAAGGGACCATTGGCTGAAATTTGGCTGAGTTTGAGACAAAGTTCGATCTACCCAGAAAGGAGTTCCAGAGGATTTTCAGGAAAATCCCAGGCTTCGGCTGTCATGATCCGGTGTACATGCGCTCAGGACAAAGACCCTCGGGGCAGTGGTAGGGATTTGAAGACACCGACCCCTGACCCGGGGAAGAGTATCCTGGACGTGGATAGATGATATTCTGTGATTCATAGTTGCTAGAAGTTATTGTAGAATAAATGGAGAGTGCAACATTTGTATACAATATATTCTGAGTTCACTGTGACTTATAGTTAGTTAATAGAAGTAACTGCAGGATTCAATGAGAGAAAAATATAGCAATGTGGAATGTTCAAGCTTCAGAGTAATCTGGTAAAAGATTGACACTTAGATGCAAACTAAGGTTTGTTGCAGGTTCACAGTACATAATATTATATAAAGCTGTATGTCAGAGTTAAAGCACAGCTGCACAGGTACTTAGACAAGCTGCAAGTTTAGGCATTAATTACTGTTTGTGCATTTAGATGCAAACTTGGTTTGTTGCAGGTTCACAGTATATAATATTATAAAGAGCTGTATGTCAGTAATTAGCAGAGCAGCACAGGTGAAAGTTAAGTTTAAGGCATCAATTACTGTTTGAACATATATTAGAGAATCACATGAAAGCTTTTAATTGAACACATAGATGCAGAGTTCAGAATATGTTAACATATTTGCAGCAGGATATTTCAGCAATGACAACTTGTAGCAGAGAAATGGTTATAAAGTACTGAGTAAGATGCTGTTGTAATTAGAGAGTGATGATAACCAAAAGTATGCTTGATTTATAATAAAGTTCTGAGTTTGTTAAGTAGCAGTGTCCAGGAAACAGAAAATGGAATTATTTGGATACTTGCGATTTGATGATTTTAGGCATTGGAATAGAAAATGCTGTAGGTTGAAATAGTTGGTAAATTCATACAGGAAACAGTCACAGACCTCTGTATGTTAATGCCCAGCACATTAGACCTGAGAAGGCTTAAAAAGAGGCTGAGGTAATCAGGTGCATGAATGATTAATCAGGCAGGCAAGCAAGCTGAATGTGAATACTGCCCAAATGCAGCAGTCAGAGAAGGATTTCTTAAAGGGATAGTGACATTAGGCTGAGATATGTTACAGATTCCCCTCCTTAAAGGCGACCTCCGGGCGCCCAATAGAATCCAAAAGGAGAGAGAACAAAAATGACATGGAGTACCGGTAGTAGGTGTATGGAGGTAGCGAGTCCAATCGGAAATCAAGAAAGGAGGGTTGGAAATCTCTTGAAAAAGTTGAATGACGAAGTAAAGGCCATGTAATTCAGGTATCAAAAGATCTTGACAATGATGAGAGCAAAACTTGAAGTCAACTTTTTTGTAGTCATCGTGAGAGTGCATGAACGTAACATACAATGAGCTTCCTACCACAGAATCATCCTGAGGGTAGATAGGCGGATGTTCTTCATGATAGATGACCATGTACATAGCCAATGAAAAGGCAGCCAGTCCTAGAGAAATGAATAGGCTTTCCTCAGCTTCAGAAATAGAGATGCAGCATTCTGGATTGATAACCAGATTAAGCACCTTTGGGTCAGAGATTTGAGTATCCTCAGAATTAACCTCTTGACTGAGGATTAGATATACTCCAAAAGAAAAAGCTATAGCCACTTCTAACGCAATAGCAGGGCTTTCTTCAAAATAGGAGATAGGAGTGTAGAGTGCAAGATTTGTCCAGTTCTTGCCATCTTCTAATTCAATATGAAATGTCTCCTTACTGGATTCAGAATCAAAAGTGTTCTCACTAAGAACAGGTATATGAATGTCCACACCAGGGCAAGGTTCAGGAATACCCACATCTGGGATAGGTTGAGTCATATCCTCAGTAGGATCAGGTGAAGGAATGCCCATGCCAGGGCAAGGTTCAACTATAGAGAAAGAAAAAGAACCCACTTTAGAGCCAGGAACCATACTCTCTTCTGAGCAGAGGGCAAGGCTTTCTTCAGGGTTCATAAACGAAGAATTAACAAGACCCACTTTAGAGCCAAGAACCATACTCGCTTCTGAGTAGAGGGCATGGCTATCTTCAGGATCAAGTATTATTAAACCCATTTCTGGGTTAAACAAAGGAATACCCATACCAGGGTTAAAAACAGGAGAGTCCACCTTGATGTCAGGTTTAGTAGTATAATCATGGAAAACAGGAACAGGAATGGGCACTGGGGAATCTTCTTGAAGAACTTTTGTACAAGTTTCAGGTTCAAGAATGTCCACTTGCGAACTTGGTTTAAAGTTGTCCTCACAGGATTCAGTATCAGGAATTCCTGTACAGGAAACTGATGTAGTAGAAAATGTAGGTTGATGCAAAGTATCTCCCAAGGTAAACAATTTCTTAGATGCAGTAACAGAAGAATTTTGAGAAGGTGAAGTGTACTGAAATATGCCACACTCAGGTAGATGCAGAGGAATTGTGACACAAGATTCTGACTGAGAAGTTATCTGGAGTTCAGCAGGTGTGCTTATTTGAGTTTGAATATCAGAGCTAAATTCTCCAGGGATTATCTCTGGTAAACTGAAAGGTTGTATATCTGGATCAGAATTATCTTTTGCTTCTAGCACAGGGTTTACAGGTATTGAGGCAGCATGAGAGGGATGCAAGTAATCAATAGTTGGAAACAGTTTTTGTAGTTGTTGTAGAGTCTGAGAAGAGATACCATTAGATGCTTTAAGAAGAGACTGATAGTGACTATAGACATCATCCAGCTCGGTGTTGACAGTGTCAGGAGGCAAGAGAGGGTCTGGTACAACAGAATCTAAAACAGGGGAATCAGGCTGAGTTTCCTCTTTGCACTTCTGATTTTCTGTGGGCAGAAGGATTTTCTTCTTCTTCTTCTTCTTCTTTTTCTTAGAGAGCTTAGATTTCTTCCCAGTATGAGGCTTCTTAGGTTGCTGCCATTGTGGCTTGTAGTAAGGTTGAGAACAGAAATCCTCTTCATCACTGGATGCATAATTCTGATGTGACAAATCAGCATAGTAGTTGAGGGGACCTTTACTCCTAACAGCAGTCTGTAAACCAGATGTCCTTTCTTCCAGCTCTGAATCTGTCCAATCTAACGAATCCATGGTAATATCAGAAATAGGAAGATCAGTATTTCCATGAGAGGTTTCATGATGGGAGCTGTCTGTATCATCCATGTTGTAAATATAACAACCAAGGATGTCATTATAGCAAATAGGTTGAGGTTTTGTCTGAGTTTGTGACGAATTAAAGTTGCGCTCATACCAGTCTAATGCCAGTTCAGCTGGATCTGTGAAGTCATCCTCCATGTTGACATATACAGACTCAGAATCAGTATCATCAGGATAGGAATCACAAACAGGAGGAGTAGATGGTATTCTGGAACAGTAGTCCTGTCTCTTTAAATCTTTAAAGGTCTGAATTTTTTCTGCTGAATCTATGAATGCATCCTCTTCAGTTACATAGTCAGACTCAGAATCAGTTTCACCAAAATGGAAATCACGAACATGAGGAACAGATGAAATTCTAGAACAGTGGTTCTGTCTCTTTAAATCTTTAAAGATCTGATTTTTTTCTGCTGAAGCTATGGTTAAATCCTCTTCATTTTCATAGTCAGATTCAGGATCAGTTTCACCAAAATGGTAAGCACAAAATTGAGGAACAGATGACATTTTAGAAAAGTGGTTCTGTCTCTTTAAATCTTTAAAAATCTGATTTTTTTCTGCTGAAGCTATGGTTAAATCCTCTTCATTTTCATAGTCAGATTCAGGATCGGTTTCACCAAAATGGTAACCACGAACATGAGTAGAGGATTGTCTAGAATGGGAGTACTGTGTCTTTAAATTTTTTAAAGTTTGAAAATCTTCTGTTTTTCCTTTAGGGATTGCTTGGGTCTGAGTTATGTTGTAATTTTTTATTTTCCTTTGAGGGTCGGTGAATCCACTACCACTGCGGATCCCTTTCTTAGGCATTAACATTCTGTCATGATCCGGTGTACATGCGCTCAGGACACAGACCCTCGAGGCAGTGGTAGGGATTTGAAGACACCGACCCCTGACCCGGGGAAGAGTATCCTGGACGTGGATAGATGATATTCTGTGATTCATAGTTGCTAGAAGTTATTGTAGAATAAATGGAGAGTGCAACATTTGTATACAATATATTCTGAGTTCACTGTGACTTATAGTTAGTTAATAGAAGTAACTGCAGGATTCAATGAGAGAAAAATATAGCAATGTGGAATGTTCAAGCTTCAGAGTAATCTGGTAAAAGATTGACACTTAGATGCAAACTAAGGTTTGTTGCAGGTTCACAGTACATAATATTATATAAAGCTGTATGTCAGAGTTAAAGCACAGCTGCACAGGTACTTAGACAAGCTGCAAGTTTAGGCATTAATTACTGGTTGTGCATTTAGATGCAAACTCGGTTTGTTGCAGGTTCACAGTATATAATATTATAAAGAGCTGTATGTCAGTAATTAGCAGAGCAGCACAGGTGAAAGTTAAGTTTAAGGCATCAATTACTGTTTGAACATATATTGGAGAATCACATGAAAGCTTTTAATTGAACACATAGATGCAGAGTTCAGAATATGTTAACATATTTGCAGCAGGATATTTCAGCAATGACAACTTGTAGCAGAGAAATGGTTATAAAGTACTGAGTAAGATGCTGTTGTAATTAGAGAGTGATGATAACCAAAAGTATGCTTGATTTATAATAAAGTTCTGAGTTTGTTAAGTAGCAGTGTCCAGAAACAGAAAATGGAATTATTTGGATACTTGCGATTTGATGATTTTAGGCATTGGAATAGAAAATGCTGTAGGTTGAAATAGTTGGTAAATTCATACAGGAAACAGTCACAGACCTCTGTTGTTCAGGATCAGAACTTCAATGTTAATGCCCAGCACATTAGACCTGAGAAGGCTTAAAAAGAGGCTGAGGTAATCAGGTGCATGAATGATTAATCAGGCAGGCAAGCAAGCTGAATGTGAATACTGCCCAAATGCAGCAGTCAGAGAAGGATTTCTTAAAGGGATAGTGACATTAGGCTGAGATATGTTACATCGGCCAACCTCGGAAGTCTCTGGCTCATTAAAGAGCCTGAAATCTTCAGGAAAGAATAAGATTAAAGCAGGCAGAACTACCTTCCCTGATAAATAACTGCACATCAGGATCTAAGCAATTATTAAATATAGGCAGATCACACATTAAAGACTGAAAGGAGTTAAGGAAAGACCTGAGTGTTAGTCGCCTATTCATACCCTTACAGTACATTCTGTGGGAACACATGATAGCATCTGAATCTGACTTTACAAGGCCTGCTGCTGCACTCCGGAGGGTCGGGGATCCTCTCCGGAGTGTTTAAAGAGTAAGTGTTGACTGTTTCTTGGGATCCTTGTGACCACAGGCGACCTCATCTAAAGATACTGAGGATATCTCCTATCTCATTGTATTCTTGGAGCTGAGTGAGTGGATTGTTTTGCTTTATGTGAGACATTGCATACATGAGCTTTGGAAGCGCCATTTTAGCCACGCAGCAGGATATCCCCAGACTGAGATGCAGTGCTCCTGAAACTCGGGTAAACCAGGCTATTAAGGCACACATGAGGGCACAGCCTATAACCTGCCATGGAGGAAAAAACATAATTTATGTAAGAACTTACCTGATAAATTCATTTCTTTCATATTAGCAAGAGTCCATGAGCTAGTGACGTATGGGATATACATTCCTACCAGGAGGGGCAAAGTTTCCCAAACCTCAAAATGCCTATAAATACACCCCTCACCACACCCACAATTCAGTTTAACGAATAGCCAAGAAGTGGGGTGATAAAAAAGTGCGAAAGCATATAAAATAAGGAATTGGAATAATTGTGCTTTATACAAAAAAATCATAACAACCACAAAAAAGGGCGGGCCTCATGGACTCTTGCTAATATGAAAGAAATGAATTTATCAGGTAAGTTCTTACATAAATTATGTTTTCTTTCATGTAATTAGCAAGAGTCCATGAGCTAGTGACGTATGGGATAATGATTACCCAAGATGTGGATCTTTCCACACAAGAGTCACTAGAGAGGGAGGGATAAAATAAAGACAGCCAATTCCTGCTGAAAATAATCCACACCCAAAATAAAGTTTAATGAAAAACATAAGCAGAAGATTCAAACTGAAACCGCTGCCTGAAGTACTTTTCTACCAAAAACTGCTTCAGAAGAAGAAAATACATCAAAATGGTAGAATTTAGTAAAAGTATGCAAAGAGGACCAAGTTGCTGCTTTGCAAATCTGATCAACCGAAGCTTCATTCCTAAACGCCCAGGAAGTAGAAACTGACCTAGTAGAATGAGCTGTAATCCTTTGAGGCGGAGTTTTACCCGACTCAACATAGGCAAGATGAATTAAAGATTTCAACCAAGATGCCAAAGAAATGGCAGATGCTTTCTGGCCTTTTCTAGAACCGGAAAAGATGACAAATAGACTAGAAGTCTTTCGGAAAGATTTAGTAGCTTCAACATAATATTTCAAAGCTCTAACAACATCCAAAGAATGCAACGATTTCTCCTTAGAATTCTTAGGATTAGGACATAATGAAGGAACCACAATTTCTCTACTAATGTTGTTGGAATTCACAACTTTAGGTAAAAATTCAAAAGAAGTTCGCAATACCGCCTTATCCTAATGAAAAATCAGAAAAGGAGACTCACAAGAAAGAGCAGATAATTCAGAAACTCTTCTGGCAGAAGAGATGGCCAAAAGGAACAAAACTTTCCAAGAAAGTAATTTAATGTCCAATGAATGCATAGGTTCAAATGGAGGAGCTTGAAGAGCCCCCAGAACCAAATTCAAACTCCAAGGAGGAGAAATTGACTTAATGACAGGTTTTATACGAACCAAAGCTTGTACAAAACAATGAATATCAGGAAGAATAGCAATCTTTCTGTGAAAAAGAACAGAAAGAGCAGAGATTTGTCCTTTCAAGGAACTTGCGGACAAACCCTTATCTAAACCATCCTGAAGAAACTGTAATATTCTTGGTATTCTAAAAGAATGCCAAGAAAAATGATGAGAAAGACACCAAGAAATATAAGTCTTCCAGACTCTATAATATATCTCTCTAGATACAGATTTACGAGCCTGTAACATAGTATTAATCACAGAGTCAGAGAAACCTCTTTGACCAAGAATCAAGCGTTCAATCTCCATACCTTTAAATTTAAGGATTTGAGATCCTGATGGAAAAAAGGACCTTGAGACAGAAGGTCTGATCTTAACGGAAGAGTCCACGGTTGGCAAGAGGCCATCCGGACAAGATCCGCATACCAAAACCTGTGAGGCCATGCCGGAGCTACCAGCAGAACAAACGAGCATTCCTTCAGAATCTTGGAGATTACTCTTGGAAGAAGAACTAGAGGCGGAAAGATATAGGCAGGATGATACTTCCAAGGAAGTGACAACGCATCCACTGCCTCCGCCTGAGGATCCCGGGATCTGGACAGATACCTGGGAAGTCTCTTGTTTAGATGAGACGCCATCAGATCTATTTCTGGAAGTTCCCACATTTGAACAATTTGAAGAAATACCTCTGGGTGAAGAGACCATTCGCCCGGATGCAACGTTTGGCGACTGAGATAATCCGCTTCCCAATTGTCTATACCTGGGATATGAACCGCAGAGATTAGACAGGAGCTGGATTCCGCCCAAACCAAAATTCGAGATACTTCTTTCATAGCCAGAGGACTGTGAGTCCCTCCTTGATGATTGATGTATGCCACAGTTGTGACATTGTCTGTCTGAAAACAAATGAACGATTCTCTCTTCAGAAGAGGCCAAAACTGAAGAGCTCTGAAAATTGCACGGAGTTCCAAAATATTGATCGGTAATCTCACCTCCTGAGATTCCCAAACTCCTTGTGCCGTCAGAGATCCCCACACAGCTCCCCAACCTGTGAGACTTGCATCTGTTGAAATTACAGTCCAGGTCGGAAGCACAAAAGAAGCCCCCTGAATTAAACGATGGTGATCTGTCCACCACGTTAGAGAGTGTCGAACAATCGGGTTTAAAGATATTAATTGAGATATCTTTATGTAATCCTTGCACCATTGATTCAGCATACAGAGCTGAAGAGGTCGCATGTGAAAACGAGCAAAGGGGATCGCGTCCGATGCAGCAGTCATAAGACCTAGAATTTCCATGCATAAGGCTACCGAAGGGAATGATTGTGACTGAAGGTTTCGACAAGCTGCAAACAATTTTAGACGTCTCTTGTCTGTTAAAGACAGAGTCATGGACACTGAATCTATCTGGAAACCCAGAAAGGTTACCCTTGTCTGAGGAATCAAAGAACTTTTTGGTAAATTGATCCTCCAACCATGATCTTGAAGAAACAACACAAGTCGATTCGTATGAGATTCTGCTAAATGTAAAGACTGAGCAAGTACCAAGATATCGTCCAAATAAGGAAATACCACAATACCCTGTTCTCTGATTACAGACAGAAGGGCACCGAGAACCTTTGAAAAAATTCTTGGAGCTGTAGCTAGGCCAAACGGTAGAGCCACAAACTGGTAATGCTTGTCCAGAAAAGAGAATCTCAGGAACTGATAGTGATCTGGATGAATCGGAATATGCAGATATGCATCCTGTAAATCTATTGTGGACATATAATTCCCTTGCTGAACAAAAGGCAAGATAGTCCTTACAGTTACCATCTTGAACGTTGGTATCCTTAAATAACGATTCAATATTTTTAGATCCAGAACTGGTCTGAAGGAATTCTCCTTCTTTGGTACAATGAAGAGATTTTAATAAAACCCCATCCCCTGTTCCGGAAATGGAACTGGCATAATTACTCCAGCCAACTCTAGATCTGAAACACAATTCAGAAATGCTTGAGCTTTCACTGGATTTACTGGGACACGGGAAAGAAAAAATCTCTTTGCAGGAGGTCTCATCTTGAAACCAATTCTGTACCCTTCTGAAACAATGTTCTGAATCCATAGATTGTGAACAGAATTGATCCAAATTTCTTTGAAAAAACGTAACCTGCCCCCTACCAGCTGAGCTGGAATGAGGGCCGCACCTTCATGTGGACTTAGAAGCAGGCTTTGCCTTTCTAGCAGGCTTGGATTTATTCCAGACTGGAGATGGTTTCCAAACTGAAACTGCTCCTGAGGACGAAGGATCAGGCTTTTGTTCTTTGTTGAAACGAAAGGAACGAAAACGATTATTAGCCCTGTTTTTACCTTTAGATTTTTTATCCTGTGGTAAAAAAGTTCCTTTCCCACCAGTAACAGTTGAGATAATAGAATCCAACTGAGAACCAAATAATTTGTTACCCTGGAAAGAAATGGAAAGTAGAGTTGATTTAGAAGCCATATCAGCATTCCAAGTCTTAAGCCATAAAGCTCTTCTAGCTAAAATAGCTAGAGACATAAACCTGACATCAACTCTAATAATATCAAAAATGGCATCACAAATAAAATTATTAGCATGCTGAAGAAGAATAATAATATCATGAGAATCATGATTTGCTACTTGTTGCGCTAAAGTTTCCAACCAAAAAGTTGAAGCTGCAGCAACATCAGCTAATGATATAGCAGGTCTAAGAAGATTACCTGAACACAGATAAGCTTTTCTTAGAAAGGATTCAATTTTCCTATCTAAAGAATCTTTAAACGAAGTACCATCTGACGTAGGAATGGTAGTACGTTTAGCAAGGGTAGAAATAGCCCCATCAACTTTAGGGATTTTGTCCCAAAATTCTAACCTGTCAGACGGTACAGGATATAATTGCTTAAAACGTTTAGAAGGAGTAAATGAATTACCCAATTTATCCCATTCTTTGGAAATTACTGCAGAAATAGCATTAGGAACAGGAAAAACTTCTGGAATAACCACAGGAGATTTAAACACCTTATCTAAACGTTTAGAATTAGTATCAAGAGGACCAGAATCCTCTATTTCTAAAGCAATTAATACTTCTTTAAGTAAAGAACGAATAAATTCCATTTTAAATAAATATGAAGATTTATCAGCATCAATCTCTGAAACAGAATCCTCTGAACCAGAAGAGTCATCAGAATCAGAATGATGATGTTCATTTAAAAATTCATCTGTAGGGAGAGAAGTTTTAAAAGATTTTTTACGTTTACTAGAAGGAGAAATAACAGACATAGCCTTCTTGATGGATTCAGAAACAAAATCTCTTATGTTATCAGGAACATTCTGCACCTTAGATGTTGAAGGAACTGCAACAGACAATGGTACATTACTAAAGGAAATATTATCTGCATTAACAAGTTTGTCATGACAATTAATACAAACAACAGCCGGAGGAATAGCTACCAAAAGTTTACAGCAGATACACTTAGCTTTGGTAGATCCAGCACTAGACAGCGATTTTCCTGTAGTATCTTCTGACTCAGATGCAACGTGAGACATCTTGCAATATGTAAGAGAAAAAACAACATATAAAGCAAAATAGATCAAATTCCTTATATGACAGTTTCAGGAATGGGAAAAAATGCCAAAGAACAAGCTTCTAGCAACCAGAAGCAATGAAAAATGAGACTTAAATAATGTGGAAACAAAAGCGTCGCCCATATTTTTTAGCGCCAAATAAGACGCCCACATTATTTGGCGCCTAAATGCTTTTGGCGCCAAAAATGACGCCACATCCGGAACGCCGACATTTTTGGCGCAAAATAACGTCAAAAAAAGACGCAACTTCCGGCGACACGTATGACGCCGGAAACGGAAAAGAATTTTTGCGCCAAAAAAGTCCGCGCCAAGAATGATGCAATAAAATGAAGCAATTTCAGCCCCCGCGAGCCTAACAGCCCACAGGGAAAAAAGAGTCAAATCTTTGAAGGTAAGAAAAAATGAATAATTCAAATGCATAATCCCAAATATGAAACTGACTGTCTGAAAAATAAGGAAAGTTGAACATTCTGAGTCAAGGCAAATAAATGTTTGAATACATATATTTAGAACTTTATAAACAAAGTGCCCAACCATAGCTTAGAGTGTCACAGAAAATAAGATTTACTTACCCCAGGACACTCATCTACATGTTTGTAGAAAGCCAAACCAGTACTGAAACGAGAATCAGTAGAGGTAATGGTATATATGAGAGTATATCGTCGATCTGAAAAGGGAGGTAAGAGATGAATCTCTACGACCGATAACAGAGAACCTATGAAATAGACCCCGTAGAAGGAGATCACTGCATTCAAATAGGCAATACTCTCCTCACATCCCTCTGACATTCACTGCACGCTGAGAGGAAAACCGGGCTCCAACTTGCTGCGGAGCACATATCAACGTAGAATCTAGCACAAACTTACTTCACCACCTCCATCGGAGGCAAAGTTTGTAAAACTGAATTGTGGGTGTGGTGAGGGGTGTATTTATAGGCATTTTGAGGTTTGGGAAACTTTGCCCCTCCTGGTAGGAATGTATATCCCATACGTCACTAGCTCATGGACTCTTGCTAATTACATGAAAGAAATACCGTGACACAAGCCCTTTCACAAATACTGAGATGACTTCACCCGTGCATGTTGTTCAAAGGGCCACTGAAACTGATCTAGATGGCCTCCATATCTCGCAAAAATCCGGCGTTAGTTAAAACATCACAGGCTGGGGAAAGGTTGTTCAGGATGATCTGAGCTATCAGAATGAGACACGCAAAATTGTATTTATCGCTCCGACTGTTTTCAAGAGGGAGACTGATATGCATATACATTGTGGGAATTTTCTGTTCATTTAGTACTCTTGTTTCACTCACAGGTTACGATTATGACCTCACTTAAAAAATCAGGGCTTGATGTGCTCATTATACAGTTTCAAGCATGCATATAGCAACCTTTGATATCATGTTTAGGGGCATCCTTCCATTTAGTTTACTGCTATACTCTAGTTAAGGTTTAGTTATGCTAGTTATCTATGAACATTTACGTTTACTATATTACTGTAGATTATGGTACTACCCTCCTTAATATTCATGTAACCTCCATTGTAAGTTTACTCCCAGTATGTCACTGTACATAGCTTTAAGGCATCCATCTTCCATAGGGTTAAAGTGTAGCACAATTATATTTTGTTATTTGTATACTCTAATACAGCGTGGGTTCCTAGGTGTGCTAGGTACTGTATGTGCTTTGTACTGTGTGTGATAGTTACTGTTTGAGCTGGGGACTGTGTCTGTTTGGTACTGCATATGCTGGGCATTGTTTTTGCTTGGTGTTGTGTATGCTAGGTACTGTGTGTGCTGGGTACTGTGTGTGCTGGGTACTGTGTGTGCTGGGTTCTGTGTGTGCTAGGTGCTGTGTGTGCTAGGTGCTGTGTGCGCTAGGTGCTGTGTGCGCTAGGTGCTGTGTGTGCTAGGTGCTGTGTGTGCTAGGTGCTGTGTGTGCTAGGTGCTGTGTGAGCTAGGTGCTGTGGGTGCTAGGTTCTGTGTGTGCTAGGTTCTGTATGTGCTAGGTGCTGTGTGTGCTAGGCACTTTGTTTGCTAGGTACTTTGTGTGCTGTACAATGTGTGCTAGGTTCAATGCGTACTAGGTACTGCGTGTGCTCGGCAAGGTGGGTGCCGGGTACGGTGTGTGCTAGGTACAGCGTAAGCTAGGTTCAGTGGGTGTTAAAGGGAAATTAAACCCACATTTTTTCTTTCATGATTCAGATAGAGAATACAATTTTAAACATTATTCCAATTTACTTCTATCATCTAATTTGCCTCATTTTTTAGATATCCTTTGTTAAAGAAACAGCAGTGCACACGACTGAGCCAATCACACGAGGAATCTATGTGCAGCCACCAATCAGCAGCTTCTGAGCCTATCTAGATATGCTTTTAAGCAAAGGAAATCAAAAGAATGAAGCAAATTAGATAATAGAAGTAAATTAGAAAGTTGTTTAAAATTGCACAATCTTTCTAAATCATGAAAGAAAATTTTTGGGTTTAATGCCCCTTTAAGTACAGCGTGTGCTAGGTACAATGAGAGCTAGGTACAATGTGTGCTAGGTACAATGAGTGCCAGGTTCAGTGTGTGCTGGGTATAGTGTGTGCTGGGTGCAGTGTGTGCTGGGTGCAGTGTGTGCTGGGTGCAGTGTGTGCTGGGTGCAGTGTGTGCTGGGCATAATGTGTGCTAGGTACAATGTTTGTTAGGTACAATGTGTGCTAGGTTCAATGTGTGCTAGGTACCGCGTGTGCTAGGCAAGGCGGGTGCTGGGTACAGCGTTTGCTAGGTACTGGGTGAGCTAGGTACAATGAGTTCTAGGTATAATGTGTGCTAGGCACAGCATGTGCTGGATACAGTGCGTCCACAGTACAGCGTGTGCTAGGTACAGTGAGAGCTAGGTACAGCGTGGGCTAGGTATGGTGTGTGTTAAGTACGGCGTGTGCTGAGTACAATGTGTGCTAGGTACAATGTGTGCTAGGTACAATGTGTGTTAGTCAAATCAGCGTTTATTTCCACAATAACGCTGCATTAAAAGCACTCAAAAACAAACAAAAAAGTCAACTTGTTATAGACAATAGTGCTCTGATGATACTGGCGGCAGCTGATTTTTCAGTTAGGATAGGAAGGTAGAAAAACAGCTGATGCGTTTCGGCTGTAGCGCCGTAGTCTTAGCTGGTTAAAAATTAAAAACAAGCGCCCTTTATCTAGGGCTAGCCTTCCTCCTATTGGACAATCTGTTGGGCCAATCTACAACTATTAACAACTGCATGTACATTTAACCCCCTAACGCACCTTATACTAGACTGTTGGTGCTGCTTAGCAAATATCTGTATAACTTAAACATCATATTTCAGAATTGATAAACAAAGCTCATAATGAAACACTATTAGATAAACAAAATAAAATAAAAAATGATAATAAAAAATGATAATAAAAAATAGAAAAATGAATTGTTATCTTATCTCATATCTGACAGTGGGGAACTTCACAGGATACATAATTTCATGTTTACATCTAAACATTTTATCATTCTTAGTACACAAAGAAAAGGGCTAACCAATAAACAGCTACCTCCCTGTCACTTCCTACAAAAATTTTGGATAGATATTGACATAATTGCAATAGTTTTGAGTATATTCACTCCAGCTTAATAAAATGTCAAACTATTGGCTCTACTCTATCTGAATCCTATGTATGAATAGGTTCAATTTTGGGACTATTATTGAATAAGCAAGATAGCAATGAAATGCAATGAGTTACATTGAGTTAAATAGGTGAGTAAGTAAAAGATCAGTGGGAAGTGAACTGTTCTTTTACTAGCACACAGAGTTCTTCCTCAGTGTGGGACTTTTGTTCATTGTATTCAATGTGTGTTAGGTCCAATATGTGCTAGGTCCAATGTGTGCTAGGCAAGGCGGGTGCTGGGTACGGCGTGTGCTAGGTACAGTGTGAGCTAGGTACAGTGAGTGCTAGGTATCGTGTGCTAGGTACAATGTGCGCTAGGCACAGCATGTGCTGGATACAGCGTGTCCACAGTACAGCGTGTGCTAGGTACAATGTGTGCTGGGTACAATGTGTGCTAGGTGCAATGTGTGCCGGGTACATTGTGTGCTAGTACAATGAGTGCTAGGTACAGTGTGTGCTAGGTATAATGAGTGCTAGGTACAGTGTGTGCTAGGTACAATGAGTGCTAGGTACAATGAGTGCTAGGTACAGTGTGTGCTAGGTACAATGAATGCTAGGTACAATGAGTGCTGGGTGCAGTGTGTGCTGGGCATTGTGTGTGCTGGGTGCAGTGTGTGCTGGGTACAAAGTATGTTGGGTACAATGAGTGTTAACTACAGTGTGTGCTAGGTACGATGTGTGCTGGGTACGGCGTGTGCCAAGTACAGCGTGTGCTAGGTACGGTGAGGGCTTGGTATGGCGTGTGCAAGGTACAATGAGTGCTGAGTGCAATGAGTGCTAGGTTCAGTGTGGGCTAGGCACAATGAGTGCTAGGTACAGTGGGTGCTACGTACAGTGTGTACTGGGTACAATTTGCATCTCACTTGTCTCTGGAATTTTTTCTTGTTACCCACATCTCTAGATGTTGGCAGAACCTGCTCTCAATCTATATGGACATACCCATTACTATATAGTACAACAATTTTTTCCGGACTTGCTCTTTGTAACATTAAATTTAATTTATAAGCATCACCTCCCCCCCCCCATATTCTGAGCCCACACTAGGGTTCAATCTTGGTGAATTATGTTCACCACAAATCCCTGCAATTTACTTATGATGTATCAATGTTTTGACAGCTATTGCACCCGGACCTTCGTGTCCGTTCCTTTTTGTCTGTTTATGTTTGAACAGGGGTCCTGCGTGTCCCCAAGTGTTACCTTACATTCTAAAACTGAATAAAAATTAATTTAAAAGAAAAGAAAAAAAAAAGGAAAAAAAAAAGACATCTTCAAAAAGAAAATAGTTGTGGCTTAGTATGAAATCTATGCTTTCAAGAATAATTTTTTTTGTTCAATTTTGATTATTTTTTAAACTTATTTATTGTGCTCTATATAGTTGGAAGCATTTAGCCAAAATAAGCCGCAAATAGAGGAGTTAGCAACTTTTAAAGTGTTGTTAATACATATTATTTATGATGCAGATTGTTCTCTGTGGTACAAACATGTTATAACAAAAACCGGATACAATCGGTTTCACAAATTATCTATTTACATCAGTAATCATAATCATCAAGAAGGTATTTAAGGAGACTTTAGAAGCAGAACTGTTATGGCTTTACAAAGGCTCTTCTGAGCTGAAACGCGTTGCAGCTAACAGACTGCTCACATTGGAATCACCGGAAATCCACACGTTATCCCTGCATAAGGGGTGTGTCCGGAACAGAACACGGACCAGTTTGGCATCTTGGAAATACAAACAGGACCTCAGGAAATTACTCTACTATTGTAACAAAAGTAAAGTCAACTAACAATGGGAACAAATAACCAGGCACTTTTATGGAAGTTGCAAAACTATAAACTGAGGCATATGTTATACACGTTTGTATCCACATTGCTAAATACCGTTAATTCCTGGGGTTAATTGCAAACTGAATGTGCTTCAAATATCTTGGAAACTACTAACAAAGACTGATAAAAAAGCAATTGCTTAACTTTAAAACTCGCATAATCAACGCAACAATATGGTATAAATATACAATATAATATACCTAGAAAATCTTCAACATTGTATCAACTGACATATACCTGCATTTAGAAACTCTGGTTATTATAGCATTGATAACGCTAGTATTAATGCTATGTATTTGTTTTATGCTTATTTGAAATGCAGAGCCTATTTCAATATTTCAAATAACTTTCAGACTAGGTATAACTATTTTTAAACACTCTAAGACTTTATACAGATTTTATGACTGCATTGGACAATTAAGGTAAATGCCCAAGAAATAACACATGATTATAGTTTAGAAATATTGGTACCAATACAGTTAGACACATAACATATTTTATGAATATATAGCAAATTGATGGAACCTGTTTTTTATGTGAATAAAATAATTGTTTGTTTTGTACAGCATACATTGGTGTAGTTATATTTTTTATATATTTTGTATATATATATATTTTATATATTTTTTATATTTTTATCTAATACAAAATTCGATGTTATATTGTTTTTATAAAATAAGGTTGATAAGAGATGCCATTCTATTAGATCTTAAGCCAGTGTTTTTTTACACAGGCACACACATATACCAACCATTGTGTATTGTACTGTAATTTTTCAGGTTTTTGGATTACCTGTTTTTTTTTTTATGTGGAGCTTGATCTAGATCCAGCACATAGACTTTTAAACAGTTTTTGTAGAAATTAAATCTTCTAACCATGTCTTGAATAAACAAAACTAGTTGATTCATGAGAGATTCTAATAAAAGAAAAGATTAAGATTGATAATACCAAGATACCATCCAAATAAAGAAACACCACAATACCCTACTGTCTGATTACAGAAAGAAGAGCACCAAGAACCTTAGAAAAGATTCATAAAGCTGTCGCTAGACCAAACGGAAAAGTGACAAATTGGTAAAGCTTACCTAAAAAATAGAATCTCAGAAACCAAAAGTGGTCTGAATGAAATAAAATATGAGGATAAACGTCCTGTAAAATTGAGTAATAAAAAAAGATAGTAATAACTAACTTGATAGGGGGCTCTATATATGATCTCATACAATAAATATTAAACTGTAACAATGGTATATTCAACAATAAATATATCAGTATGGATATTTGACAGCAACCCAGCTCACTGATTAGCTGGAATACAGGAACAAGGTGACATAAAATCTGGGGAAAATAAGACAGACAAGACGCCTGTGTGTACCAGTAATATAACCGTGTGTTGTCAGTATAAAAACCCTAATCAAGGTACTCACATTTGTGAAGAGCACTCAGACAGTGCTATCAAACGCAGGCTGGATATTTAACAGTAACCCAAGCTCACTGAACAGACTGGTGACAGAAACACTGGGACCCAGGATCCCTGGGATAATGGTGTCCCAGTAGCTTGAAGGTGCAAAAAAATTCAGTGTAGTAGTGCTGCAATTAGTGCAGCCAGAGACTCCCTAAGGGAGTTGTAGATAATTGGTAGGCAAGTAAGGCAAGGTTCCAATGTATAATAAAATTATTAAAAGCAAATTTATTAAAAATCAAAGTATAAATAAAAATGGAACAATGGAACCAAAAGGTAGGGAATGCCTGCAGCCCTCCTTACAAATTGCAACGCATTTCTCAGCGCTTCAAAATGATGTTTCATCAGGCATACAATCCAAGCTGTGAATAGCCTTTAAATATACATACAAGCCTTACCAATCAAGATACAAACAAATTAGCACATTGACAAATTCACACCTGGGAATCATCCCCCTCTAGAGGCAGTTCCCAGCAGCTTAACCCATTGTTGCAAATGCATGTTTCATTAATCCTATATATGTTATATTAATAATCCACGTCGCTTTATGGTTACTGACAAATTTATAAATATGGGTGTGTCAAATTGACCTAAACCATAAAGGGCATAAATCACCTAACATTCCTAAATTGTTTGGAATAACGTGCTTTAAAACATCAGGTATGATGTTGTATCGATCAGGTAGTGTAAGGGTTACGCCCGCTTCTCAGTGACAGACCTAACTCCCCGTTTAACGCACCGCAAACAACCGCAAACAGTCCATTTGCACAACCACGAGATCGATAGATTTGATAGATAGATACATAGATTATATAGATCAATAGATGCAATATACATTTGATAGATACCAATTACATAGATCAATAGATGCAATATACATTTGATAGATACGAATTACATAGATCAAAAGATGCAACATACATTTGATAGATACGAATTACATGGATCAAAAGATGCAATTTACATTTGATAGATACAAATTACATGGTTCAAAAGATGCAATATACATTTGATAGATACGAATTACATCAATAGATGCAATATACATTTGATAGATACGAATTACATAGATCAAAAGATGCAATATACATTTGATAGATATGAATTACATAGATCAATAGATGCAACATACATTTGATAGATACAAATTCCATAGATCAATAGATGCAATATACATTTGATAGATACGAATTGCATAGATCAATAGATGCAATATACATTTGATAGATACCAATTACATAGATCAAAAGATGCAATATACATTTGATAGATATGAATTAAATTGATCAAAAGATGCAATTTACATTTGATAGATACGAATCACATAGATCAAAAGATGCAATATACATTTGATAGATACGAATTCCATAGATCAATAGATGCAATATACATTTGATAGATACGAATTGCATAGATCAATAGATGCAATATACATTTGATAGATACGATTGATAGTTAGATATATTTGATAGATAAATAGCTAATTTGAAAGATATATAATTTCCCAGGCAGAGAATTACAAAGACGTGCGGTCTGGGACCCATGGTAAGGTTACTTCCTTTTGCACAATCGAGTATACCAGTTGCAGAGGTTCTGACCCTGCATTGTGGCTGCACCTCTCCCTGCAAGAGAGATCTGTTACAGAGTCTGTGGGCCTGTATGCAAAGAGCTGACCTGCCGGAAAGGAGCAGCAAGGCAGAAGATGCAATATACATTTGATAGATACAAATTACATAGATCAAAAGATGCAATATACATTTGATACATACGAATTACATAGATCAAAAGATGCAATATACATTTGATAGATACGAATTACATAGATCAAATGATGCAATATACATTTGATACATACGAATTACATAGATCAAAAGATGCAATATACATTTGATAGATACGAATTACATAGATCAAAAGATGCAATATACATTTGATAGATACGAATTACATAGATCAAAAGATGCAATATACATTTGATAGATACAAATTACATAGATCTAAAGATGCAATATACATTTGATAGATACGAATTACATCGATCAATAGATGCAATATACATTTGATAGATACGAATTACATAGATCAATAGATGCAATATACATTTGATAGATATGAATTGCATAGATCAATAGATGCAATATACATTTGATAGATACGATTTACATAGATCAAAAGATGCAATATACATTTGATAGATACGAATTACATAGATCAATAGATGCAATATACATTTGATAGATACAAATTCCATAAATCAATAGATGCAATATACATTTGATAGATACAAATTGCATAGATCAATAGATGCAATATACATTTGATAGATACGAATTGCATAGATCAATAGATGCAATATACATTTGATAGATACGATTGATAGTTAGATAGATTTGATAGATAAATAGATAATTTGAAAGATATATAATTTCCCAGGCAGAGAATTACAAAGACGTTCGGTCTGGGACCCATGGTAAGGTTTCTTCCTTTTGCACAATCGAGTACAGGTTGGGGTCCGGGATTGCCTTTTTGTGCTGTCTGATTCTTTCAGGTATACCAGTTGCAGAGGTTCTGACCCTGCATTCTGTTACAGTGTCTGTGGGCCTGTATGCAAAGAGCTGGCCTGCCTGAAAGGAGCAGCAAGGCAGAGGGATCGATTCCTGCCTATAAGAAACCAGAGGGCACGCTACCTGCTGGAAGTGTGCAGTGAGGCAGAGGGATCTATTCCTGCCTAGAAGCAGACAGGCAGAGGGGACGCTACCTGCCTGGGAACCTACTGAGACGAGACCAGCCCAGCTGGGGGAGATACAGCCGCTGGCTTGACCCCGGTCTCAGCCACGATAGCCCTGGTCCCACTATTTGGAGGCAGAGGGATCTATTCCTGCCAAGAAGCAGCCTGACAGGGGGATTTATTCCTGCCTAGAAGCAGACAGGCAGAGGGGACGATACCTGCCAAGAAAGAGCTGCAGGGCAGAGAGGACGCTACCTGACTGGGAGTCCACTGAGACCAGCCCAGCTGTGGGAGATACACCCGCTGGCTTGTCCCCGGTCTCAGCAACTATATCTCTGGTCCCACTATCCGGTGGACACCCCTGGGTTTGGACAGAGGAAGGGAGACCCCCTAGTGGAGTACCGCTACATCCGGGAGATGGAAAAAGATGTTTGGACACCCAGTACAGGTCGTTCTCCTTCAGCCTTTTTATACGAGGGTCCCCGACCACAAACAGGCACGACAGCATGAAAGACCCCATCTGCCATGACTTACTTTTTCACAATCGAGTACAGGTATGGCATCGTTTTTAGGAACCCGGAGATAATTTTTAGGAACCGGGAGATGGAAAAAGATGCTTGGTCGGTCCTCCTACTTCAAATTTGGGGCACTGCGTGTGCAATCTACTGTGCCACCAGATATGAGTGGTGTGTTAAGTAGTACTATTCTTAACAGTTTAATCACTGTTATGTGCCTTTTTTTGGTTTGGGTTTTGTAGCCACAGTGCAGCACAAGAGGCCAGAAAAATTAGGCATGTACAAATGCCTGAAAACTTAGGTATTGTAGCAGCGGACAGAGAAAATTGATGTTTGTTTGACAGTTAGAAAGTGCCCTAAAACATTGCGGCTTGAACCCTAGTTGGTGGCGGATAAGTCACGCAAGTCATCCGGCATTCGAAGATAAAATACAGCAGCGTGTGTACCATTTGTAGCCCAAGGCAGCTCATCTCATCTGGCCTTTTTTACTCTAATGTATCGCACAATGTCAGTCCCTTCGGGATCCATCCCTCATTAATTTTAATAAAGGTGAGATAATCAAGACTTTTTTGACCTAGGCAACTTCTCTTCTCAGTGACAATACCTCCTGCTGCACTGAAGGTCCTTTCTGACAAGACACTTGAAGCGGGGCAGGCCAGAAGTTCGATTGCAAATTGGGATAGCTCAGGCCACAGGTCAAGCCTGCACACCCAGTAGTCAAGGGGTCCATCGCTCCTCAGAGTGTCGAGATCCGCAGTTAATGCTAGGTAGTCTGCTATCTGTCGGTTGAGTCTTTCTCTGAGGCTGGATCCCGAAGGGCTGTGGTGATGCATAGGAGTTAAAAAGGTCCGTATGTCCTCCATCAACAACACGTCTGGAAAGCGTCCTGTCCTTGCCGGCGTGGTCGTGGGAGGAGGAGGAGGATTAATTTAATCTCTTCCCCTGTTAGATTCCCGTTGTGCTGTGATATCACCCTTATACGCTGTGTAAAGCATACTTTTTAATTTATTTTTAAACTGCTCCATCCTTTCCGACTTGTGGGAATTCGGTAACATTTCAGTCACTTTATGCTTATACCGGGGGTATAGTATCGTGGACACCCAGTACTGGTCGTTCTCCTTCAGCTTTTTTATATGAGGGTCCCTCAACAGGCACGACAGCATGAAAGACCCCATTTGCACAAGGTTAGATGCCGAGCTAATCATGTCCAGTTCCTCGTCCTCACTGATCTCACTGAAGGTATCTTCTTCCCCCCAGCCACGTACAACACCACGGGTACCAGATAGTTGACAACAACATCCACCCTGGGATGCCTGTTGTGCTTGGTCTTCCTCCTCCTCCTCCTCAAAGCCACATTCCTCCTCTGACTCCTCTTCCTCACAATCCTCTTCCTGCGTTGCCGCTGGACCAGCAAGCGATGCTGATAAGGCTGTTTCTGGTGGTGATGGAGACCACAACTCTTCCTCTTCACGCTCATTTACGGCCTGATCCAGCACTCTTCGCAGGGCATGCTCCAGGAAGAAAACAAATGGTATGATGTCGCTGATGGTGCCTTCGGTGCGACTGACTAGGTTTGTCACCTCCTCAAAAGGACGCATAAGCCTACAGGCATTGCGCATGAGCGTCCAGTAACGTGGCAAAAAAATCCCCAGCTCCCCAGAGGCTGTCCTAGCACCCCGGTCATACAAATACTCGTTAACAGCTTTTTCTTGTTGTAGCAGGTGGTCGAACATTAGGAGTGTTGAATTCCAACGTGTCGGGCTGTCGCAAATCAAGCGCCTCACTGGCAGGTTGTTTCGCCCCTGGATATCTGACAAGTGCCCCATGGCCGTGTAGGAACGCCTGAAATGGCAACACACCTTCCTGGCCTGCTTCAGGATGTCCTGTAAGCCTGGGTACTTATGCACAAAGCGTTGTACAATCAGATTACACACATGTGCCATGCACGGCACATGTGTCAACTTGCCCAATTTCAATGCCGCCACCAAATTACTTCCATTGTCAGAAACAACCTTGCCAATCTCCAGTTGGTGCGGAGTCAGCCACTGATCCACCTGTGCGCTCAGGGCGGACAGGAGTGCTGGTGCGGTGTGACTCTAGGCTTTCAGGCAAGTCAACCCCAAGACGGCGTGACACTGCCGTATCCGGGATGTTGAATAGTACCTGGGGAGCTGGGGGGGGTGCCGTTGATGTGGAACAAGACGCAGCAGCAGAAGAGGACTCAGCCGAGGAAGAGGTTATGGAAGAGGATGGAGTAGGAGGAGTAGAGGAGGTAGCAGCAGGCCTGCCTGCAAGTCGTGGCGGTGTCACCAACTCCTCTGCAGAGCCACGCATTCCATGCTTGTCAGCCGTCAGCAGGTTTACCCAATGCGCAGTGTAGGCAATATACCTGCCCTGACCATGCTTTGCAGACCAGCTATCAGTGGTCAGATGGACCCTTGCCCCAACGCTGTGTGCCAGACATGCCATTACTTCCTTTCGCACAATCGAGTACAGGTTGGGGATTGCCTTTTGTGAAAAGAAATTTCGGCGGGGTACCTTCCACTGCGGTGTCCCAATAGATACAAATTTTTTGACTCCACCAGCTTGTATGGTAAAAGCTGGCGGGCTAAGAGTTCAGACAAGCCAGCTGTCAGACGCCGGGCAAGGGGGTGACTTTGGGAAATTGGCTTCTTACACTCAAACATGTCCTTGACAGACACCTGACTGTGGCCAGATGACCAGGAACTGCTACGTAAGAGAGACTGAGTGGCGGATGGTTGAGAGGGGGCAAGGAGGACAGCAGTGGTTGACGTGGCTGAAGATGCTCGACCAGGAGGAGGATGGCGGCTTTGAGTTTGTGTGCTGCTTCTACTCATGTGTTCATCCTATCGGTGTTTGTGATGTGAGACCATGTGCCTTCGCAAAGCAGTTGTACCTAGGTGGGTGTTGGACTTCCCACGACTCAGTTTCTTTTGGCACAGGTTGCAAATGGCATCGCTGTTGTCAGAGGCAGACACACACAAAAAATGCCACACTGCTGAGCTCTGCGATGATGGCATTCTGGTGGTGGCAACAGCATGCGTTGATTGGCGTGATGTCTGGCTGACCCTGAGTGCCGATGCATGCTGTCTGACTGTGCCACTAGCTCCTTGCGATGACCTACCCCTGCTTCCAACTCGTCTCCTCCTCCTCTCTGTCTCCCCATCTGAACTTTCTCCCTCTTCTTCTTCTCTTCTAGCGGACACCCACGTGACATCCACGGACGCATCATCATTAACCGCTTCACTTGTATCTGACAAATCAACAAAGGAAGCAGCAGCGGGTACAACATCACCATCATCATCACACCGTACGTCCATGTCTGTAATGCTGTCTGACTGAGACATATCACTGTTATCTACATCCTCTGTCAATGATGGTTGCGCATCACTCATTTCTTCCAACTGATGTGTCAATAACTCCTCTGACAGATCAAGTGAAGCGGCTGTGGTGCTAGTGTTGGTTGTGGTGGCAGGCGGGCGAATGGCACTGGTCACTTGAGAGGTGCCCGCAGCTAAGCTAGAGGTAGATGGTGTGTCAAGGTTAGGAGCGGAAGCTGTAGAAGATTGGGTGTCCTGTGTTAGCCATTCAACTAGGTCCTCCTCAGAACTTTTCGCGTTCATGGCACGTGGCCTCTGAACACTGTGCATTATTGTAGGGTCAAAGGGAATCACTGCACCACGACCACAACGGCACCTGCGGGGTGGCCTGCCTCTGCCTGTCATTTTTTTTTTAAAATGTAGACTTACACTACTATTAAACAAAATATGAGTGGTGCCACTGGGCAAGTGGGCACAGTATACGCTGTGAGCCTGACACAAAAAAGCAGACTGATGTTTCACAATCCAAAAAGTTTATTTTTTTTAAGTGTACACTTACACTACTATTAAACAACATATGAGTGGTGGCACTGGGCAAGTGGGCACAGTATACGCTGTGAGCCTGACACAAAAAAGCAGACTGATGTTTCACAGTCAAAAATGTTTATTTTTTAAATATTTAAACTACTGTTACAACAAATATGAGTGGTGCCACTAACGTGGCAAGTGAGCCTGGCACACACGCTGGCAGGCAGGCAAATGCAATAAGATTACAATAGCAGACTGATGTTTCACAGTCCAAAAAGTTTTTTTTTTTTAAATATTTACACTACTGCTACAACAACTATGATTGGTGGCAGTAGCTGGCAAGTGGGCCTGGAACACACGCTGGCAGCCAGGCAACTTCAATTAGATTACACTAGCAGACTGATGTTTCACAGTCCAAAATTATTATTTTTTTAAAATATTTACACTACTGTTATAACAAATATGATTGGTGGCACTAGTTGGCAAGTGGGCAAGGCACACACGCTGGCAGGCAGGCAACTGCAATTCGATTGCACTAGCAGACTGATGTTTCACAGTCAAAAAAGTTTTTTTTTTAAATATTTACACTACTGTTACAACAAATATGAGTGGTGCCACTAACTTGGCAAGTGGGCCTGGCACACACGCTGGCAGACAGGCAACTTCAATTAGATTACAATAGCAGACTGATGTTTCACAGTCAAAAAAGTTTTTTTTTTTTTTTTTGAGGAGGCTTACACTTGCTCTTTATTTTAACATACATAATAGAATTATGGAAATAATGGTATAGTCAATTTATGCTTATCAGAACTACATAAATGAAAGCTATTATTGAATGTATTTTTTATTATAAATTGTTTTTCTGTAATTGGTGTATAAATGTGCAGTTTTTAATTATACAACAGCTTCTGTTAAAAGAAATTAACAAAAACGTATTTTATTTTAAGAAAATTGAGTTTTCAGTTAAAAAAAAGAATTAAACAAAGAGCAAGAGAGTCCCTAGTATAAAAACTTTACTCTTCTGTGACTGAGGATTTTCTAGGTCGGAGTACAAGATCTTTGATAGTCGCTGATAGCTCGTGAAGCTCCTTTCGAATAATATCAGGATCCTTTTCGGTTTCTACTGCTGAGTCTGCCATTGTGTCTCTATCTTCATCAGCTTTTTGTTTTATCTGCCCTACTAACTGTTTTACTACAAGGCTCTGGTACTGGACAAGAAGTCTATGCTGTTCCTCAGGGATCTTTGTGCTGAGGAAAGTAATAATCTGTGGGACACATCTTCCTGGAGCATGAAGCATACAGTGTGTATTCAACTGAAACAGCAAAACTGATGTCAGATGTAATACAAGTGCTGGGTCTTCCGTGGTTTTCACTTGCTCTATAAGAGCTTGACGATGCTGGAACAAAATCTGTCTTTCTTTCTTCTTATCTCCTTTTTTCACTAAAATACCACACACGTCAGCTGCTGATTCCAAGCTTGAGATGTATTCTTCTATACTTTTTCCTGAACTATGAAGCTTTGATAAAGGGGCTTTTGCTTCCTCTTGCATTTTGCCTAGAATGTTTTTTCGAACCTCATTAGTAATAATGGTATCTTCCACTGCCATCATAAAATCAGATGCCAGGAAATTAAAGATAAGATTAGTTATATCTGTGCACACTGTCTTCAACAAGTGTTTAGCAAGGTTACTTTGTGTTTCATCAGTAAAAAGTTTGATTCCTTTTTCAAACAATCGAATATTACTATATAAGTTGGAAACCTCTTCTTGAAAATCCTTCATGGTCTGTTTTCTGCTGGTGCCTGAAGCTGATGAAGCGGAGGCCATGAAAACTGATCTAACCACATCCTGGTAACTTCTAGTTAAAGGCCTTATTAGGCTTTCAGAAAGCTCAAAGATGAGGTCCTCTGGGCAGTCTTGGTCATGTTTCCTTAAAACATCCTGAATTTATTCCAGAGACATAAACGGGATCTCACTGTCTTTTTGTTTATTTGAGATGGTTGCCTGAGACTCATCATCACTGTCTTCGTCCTTTCTTGATTTCTTTTTTGTCTTCTTTATTTTTATTTCTCTAGCGTTTCCCAAACCACCTCCTCTAGTGCTTCCACTGCCCTCTTTTGTTTTTTTCCGTCTATCTTCCTTTTTGTCTTTTTTGCCCATAGCACTTTCTAGAATGGATGTTTGCTTAAGGTCTTCTTCTGTTACCAGGAACACAGGACCATTTTTCATTTCCTTTTCAGCCTTGCAGTGCATGAGAGGGCCAAACAACTCAAAGCATTCATTTACAAATTTCTCGCTCACAACAATAGTGTCTCCAAAGACCCGAGTAGAGGGTTTGTTCAAAGTTCTCATCACCTGCTGAAGCAGCATCCTAGCATCTTCCATAGACAAACAACTTAGCATTAAGGACATTATATCTATCCATGATCCTGAGTTTATCGCTTCTTCTACTGAAGCCTCCACCTGGTCCACAATTCCAGTGCCAACACTCACTGATTTTAAATATAGTAACTGTGCAGATTTATATCTTTTTTTTATGTAACTAACTGGGTCTGGGATGCCGAGTCTGGACAATGAATCAAATTCTAGGTAACCATTTTGTTTGAAAAATGCATCTATCCAATTGTTTTGTGTTCTTGCATAGATGTCAGGGATAAACACAGCCTTATCCTGTCTCCCACCAACCACAGTGCCCTTTAAACGTCCACAGTTGAAAAGTTCTTCTAACAGTGAGTAAAGAAGATGCTCCTGAAAGCCATGATGAGAAATCAGAGTACTTATGGGTATTGGTTTTGTAATGGCTGTGAAAAGCCCACGGATACGAGCCCTATGACGTGCCACAAATGCTTCTGTGTAAATTACACCTCTGTCGCTTTGATCAATTTTTCCTTGAATGATCGTATCGATCCGAAGTGCCAAAGACTCTGTTATAAAGTCTCCTGGGAGGTCATATGCCTTGCAGAGTTCTGATATCGTCACTTGGCCAGCTTCCTGAAGCTTGTAATTAACTTCTTCTGCAATAAGATCCAGATAGGTTTCATCCATAAGCTGTCCAAGCACCAGATGAATCCCCTTATCTAACTTGGCCAAATTATTGGCTCTGCTTTCAATGTGGGTAAGATCAACATTTACCACCTGTTGAAGGTCAACTATATTTACTCAACCTCCTCGATACTGAAGCTCATCCTTTATCTCCTTTGTTATCTGTGAAGGTGTAATATATTCCTTCCCATCAAGAGTATGCACTACATCAAGCTGTTTTTCAGCAATCAACTTAGCAACAATTTCTATGCAGTTACGCTCGGACAACCTTTGCACTGCATCGCTGAGCTGGGCTCGCTGAAAGTCTGCAGCCAGCTGCCGAATCTCTTCCCAGTCTGCCGACATCTCTGCAACCAACACAGATGTGATATCCTTAGTTCACACACACACACACACGTCAGCTCAAGTTTTTTTTTTTTTAAATATTTACACTACTGTTATAACAAATATGAGTGGTGGCACTAGTTGGCAAGTGGGCCTGGCACACACGCTGGCAGGCAGGCAACTACAATTACATTACACTAACAGACTGATGTTTCACAGTCAAAAAGTTTTTTTTTCAAATATTTACACTACTGTTATAACAAATATGATTGGTGGCACTAGTTGGAAAGTGGGCCTGGCACACACGCTGGCAGGCAGACAACTGCAATTAAATAACACTAGCAGACTGAAGTAAAAAAAAAATTAAAAAAATTTACACTAATGTTACAACAGATAGGAGTGGTGGTACTGAGGATGGAAGTAGGCACAGTATATGCTGGGAGTCTGACACACAGGCTGGCACTAGTGGCAGGCTGGCCTGGCAACTAAAATTAAATAACACTAGCAGACTGATGTAAACGTTTTTTTTTTACAAAATTTACACTAATGTTACAACAGATAGGAGTGGTGGCACTGAGGATGGAAGTAGGCACAGTATATGCTGGGAGCCTGACACACAAACTGGCACTAGTGGCACGCTGGCCTGGCAAATAAAATTAAATAACACTAGCAGACTGATGTAAAAGTTTTTTTAAAAAAAATTTACACTAATGTTACAACAGATACGAGTGGTGGCACTGAGGATGGAAGTAGGCACAGTATATGCTGGGAGCCTGACACACAGGCTGGCACTAGTGGCAGGCTGGCCTGGCAACTAAAATTAAATAACACTAGCAGACTGATGTAAAAGTTTTTTTTTACAAAAGTTACACTAATGTTACAACAGAAATGAGTGGTGGCACTGAGGATGGACGTAGGCACAGTATATGCTGGGAGCCTGACACACAGGCTGGCACTAGTGGCAGGCTGGCCTGGCAACTACAATTAAATAACACTAGCAGACTGATGTAAAAAAAAATTAAAACATTTTTACACTAATGTTACACCAGATATGAGTGGTGGCACTGAGGCTGGCAGTGGCAGGCTGGCCTGGCAACTGCAATTAGATTACACTAGCAGACTGATGTAAAAGTTTTTTATAAAAACATTTACACTAATGTTACACCAGATATGAGTGGTGGAAAACAGGGCAATTAGGCACAGTATATGCTGTGGGCCTGACACACAGTCCTGATGGAAAATGAAATTAGATTACACTAGCAAACTGATGTAAAAGTTTTTTTTTTTTAAATTTACACTAATGTTACACCAGAAATGAGTGGTGGCACAGAGCAATTAATCACAGTATATGCTGTGGGCCTGGCACACAGGACTGATGGAAAATTAAATTAGATTACACTAGCAAACTAATGTAAAAGTTTTTTTTTTTAAATTTACACTAATGTTACACCAGATATCAGTGGTGGCACAGAGCAATTAATCGCAGTATATGCTATGGACCTGGCACACAGGCCTAATGGAAAATGAAATTAGATTACACTAGCAAACTGATGTAAAGGTTTTTTTTTTTTTAAATTTACACTAATGTTACAACAGATATCAGTGGTGGCACAGAGCAATTAATCACAGTATATGCTGTGGGCCTGACACACAGGCCTGATGGAAAATGAAATTAGATTACACTAGCAAACTGATGTAAAAGTTTTTTTTTTTTTTTAATTAACACTAATGTTACACCAGATAGGAGTGGTGGCACAGAGCAATTAATCACAGTATATGCTGTGAGCCTGACACACAGGCCGGATGGAAAATGAAATTAGATTACACTAGCAAACTGATGTAAAAGTTTTTTTTTTTAAATTTACACTAATGTTACACCAGATATCAGTGGTGGCACAAAGCAATTAATCACAGTATATGCTGTGGGCCTGACACACAGGCCTGATGGAAAATGAAATTAGATTACACTAGCTAACTGATGTAAAAGTTTTTTTTTTATTAAATTTACACTAATGTTACACCAGATATGAGTGGTGGCACTGAGGATGGAAGTAGGCACAGTATATGCTGGGAGCCTGACACACAGGCTGGCACTAGTGGCAGGCTGGCCTGGCAACTAAAATTAAATAACACTAGCAGACTGATGTAAAAGTTTTTTTTTACAAAAGTTACACTAATGTTACAACAGATATGAGTGGTGGCACTGAGGATGGAAGTAGGCACAGTATATGCTGGGAGCCTGACACACAGGCTGGCACTAGTGGCAGACTGGCCTGGCAACTACAATTAAATAACACTAGCAGACTGATGTAAAAAAAAAAAAAAAAATGTTTACACTAATGTTACACTAGATATGAGTGGTGGCACTGAGGCTGGCAGTGGCAGGCTGGCCTGGCAACTGCAATTAGATTACATTAGCAGACTGATGTAAAAGTTTTTTATAAAAAAAATTACACTAATGTTACACCAGATATCAGTGGTGGAAAACAGGGCAATTAGGCACAGTATATGCTGTGGGCCTGACACACAGGCCTGATGGAAAATGAAATTAGATTACACTAGCAAACTGATGTAAAAGTTTTTTTTTTTTAAATTTACACTAATGTTACACCAGATATGAGTGGTGGCACATAGCAATTAATCACAGTATATGCTGTGGGCCTGGCACACAGGACTGATGGAAAATGAAATTAGATTACAATAGCAAACTGATGTAAAAGGTTTTTTTTTTAAATTTACACTAATGTTACACCAGATATCAGTGGTGGCACAGAGCAATTAATCACAGTATATGCTGTGGGCCTGATGGAAAATGAATTAGATTACACTAGCAAACTGATGTAAAAGTTTTTTTTTTTAAAATTTACACTAATGTTACACCAGATATGAGTGGTGGCACAGAGCAATTAATCACAGTATATGCTGTGGGCCTGACACACAGGCCTGAGGGAAAATGAAATTAGATTACACTAGCAAACTGATGTAAAAGTTTTTTTTTTTAAATTTACACTAATGTTACACCAGATATCAGTGGTGGCACAGAGCAATTAATCACAGTATATGCTGTGGGCCTGACACACAGGCCTGATGGAAAATGAAATTAGATTACACTAGCAAACTGATGTAAAAGTTTTTTGTTTTTTTTATTTACACTAATGTTACACCAGATAGGAGTGGTGGCACAGAGCAATTAATCACAGTATATGCTGTAAGCCTGACACACAGACCTGATGGAAAATTAAATTAGATTACACTAGCAAACTGATGTAAAAGTTTTTTTTTAAAATTTACACTAATGTTACACCAGATATCAGTGGTGGCACAGAGCAATTAATCACAGTATATGCTGTGAGCCCGACACACAGGCCGGATGGAAAATGAAATTAGATTACACTAGCAAACTGATGTAAAAGTTTTTTTTTTAAATTTACACTAATGTTACACCAGATATCAGTGGTGGCACAGAGCAATTAATCACAGTATATGCTGTGGGCCTGACACACAGGCCTGATGGAAAATGAAATTAGATTACACTAGCTAACTGATGTAAAAAATTTTTTTTTAATTTACACTTATGTTACACCAGATATGAGTGGTGGCACTGAGGATGGAAGTAGGCACAGTATATGCTGGGAGCCTGACATACAGGCTGGCACTAGTGGCAGGCTGGCCTGGCAACTAAAATTAAATAACACTAGCAGACTGATGTAAAAGTTTTTTTTTTACAAAAGTTACACTAATGTTACACCAGATATGAGTGGTGGCACAGAGCAATTAATCACAGTATATGCTGTGGGCCTGGCACACAGGACTGATGGAAAATGAAATTAGATTACAATAGCAAACTGATGTAAAAGTTTTTTTTTTTTAAATTTACACTAATGTTACACCAGATATCAGTGGTGGCACAGAGCAATTAATCACAGTATATGCTGTGGGCCTGATGGAAAATTAATTAGATTACACTAGCAAACTGATGTAAAAGTTTTTTTTTTTTTTAAATTTACACTAATGTTACACCAGATATGAGTGGTGGCACAGAGCAATTAATCACAGTATATGCTGTGGGCCTGACACACAGGCCTGATGGAAAATGAAATTAGATTACACTAGCAAACTGATGTAAAAGTTTTTTTGTTTTTTTTAATTTACACTAATCTTACACCAGATAGGAGTGGTGGCACAGAGCAATTAATCACAGTATATGCTGTGGGCCTGACACACAGGCCTGAGGGAAAATGAAATTAGATTACACTAGCAAACTGATGTAAAAGTTTTTTTTTTTAAATTTACACTAATGTTACACCAGATATCAGTGGTGGCACAGAGCAATTAATCACAGTATATGCTGTGGGCCTGACACACAGGCCTGATGGAAAATGAAATTAGATTACACTAGCTAACTGATGTAAAAAATTTTTTTTTAATTTACACTTATGTTACACCAGATATGAGTGGTGGCACTGAGGATGGAAGTAGGCACAGTATATGCTGGGAGCCTGACATACAGGCTGGCACTAGTGGCAGGCTGGCCTGGCAACTAAAATTAAATAACACTAGCAGACTGATGTAAAAGTTTTTTTTTTACAAAAGTTACACTAATGTTACACCAGATATGAGTGGTGGCACAGAGCAATTAATCACAGTATATGCTGTGGGCCTGGCACACAGGACTGATGGAAAATGAAATTAGATTACAATAGCAAACTGATGTAAAAGTTTTTTTTTTTTAAATTTACACTAATGTTACACCAGATATCAGTGGTGGCACAGAGCAATTAATCACAGTATATGCTGTGGGCCTGATGGAAAATTAATTAGATTACACTAGCAAACTGATGTAAAAGTTTTTTTTTTTTTTAAATTTACACTAATGTTACACCAGATATGAGTGGTGGCACAGAGCAATTAATCACAGTATATGCTGTGGGCCTGACACACAGGCCTGATGGAAAATGAAATTAGATTACACTAGCAAACTGATGTAAAAGTTTTTTTGTTTTTTTTAATTTACACTAATCTTACACCAGATAGGAGTGGTGGCACAGAGCAATTAATCACAGTATATGCTGTGGGCCTGACACACAGGCCTGAGGGAAAATGAAATTAGATTACACTAGCAAACTGATGTAAAAGTTTTTTTTTTTAAATTTACACTAATGTTACACCAGATATCAGTGGTGGCACAGAGCAATTAATCACAGTATATGCTGTGGGCCTAGCACACAGGCCTGATGGAAAATGAAATTAGATTACACTAGCAAACTGATGTAAAAGTTTTTTGTTTTTTTTATTTACACTAATGTTACACCAGATAGGAGTGGTGGCACAGAGCAATTAATCACAGTATATGCTGTAAGCCTGACACACAGACCTGATGGAAAATTAAATTAGATTACACTAGCAAACTGATGTAAAAGTTTTTTTTTTTAAATTTACACTAATGTTACACCAGATATCAGTGGTGGCACAGAGCAATTAATCACAGTATATGCTGTGAGCCCGACACACAGGCCGGATGGAAAATGAAATTAGATTACACTAGCAAACTGATGTAAAAGTTTTTTTTTAAAATTTACACTAATGTTACACCAGATATCAGTGGTGGCACAGAGCAATTAATCACAGTATATGCTGTGGGCCTGACACACAGGCCTGATGGAAAATGAAATTAGATTACACTAGCTAACTGATGTAAAAAATTTTTTTTTAATTTACACTTATGTTACACCAGATATGAGTGGTGGCACTGAGGATGGAAGTAGGCACAGTATATGCTGGGAGCCTGACATACAGGCTGGCACTAGTGGCAGGCTGGCCTGGCAACTAAAATTAAATAACACTAGCAGACTGATGTAAAAGTTTTTTTTTTACAAAAGTTACACTAATGTTACACCAGATATGAGTGGTGGCACAGAGCAATTAATCACAGTATATGCTGTGGGCCTGGCACACAGGACTGATGGAAAATGAAATTAGATTACAATAGCAAACTGATGTAAAAGTTTTTTTTTTTTTAAATTTACACTAATGTTACACCAGATATCAGTGGTGGCACAGAGCAATTAATCACAGTATATGCTGTGGGCCTGATGGAAAATTAATTAGATTACACTAGAAAACTGATGTAAAAGTTTTTTTTTTTTAAATTTACACTAATGTTACACCAGATATGAGTGGTGGCACAGAGCAATTAATCACAGTATATGCTGTGGGCCTGATACACAGGCCTGATGGAAAATGAAATTAGATTACACTAGCAAACTGATGTAAAAGTTTTTTTGTTTTTTTTAATTTACACTAATCTTACACCAGATAGGAGTGGTGGCACAGAGCAATTAATCACAGTATATGCTGTGGGCCTGACACACAGGCCTGAGGGAAAATGAAATTAGATTACACTAGCAAACTGATGTAAAAGTTTTTTTTTTTAAATTTACACTAATGTTACACCAGATATCAGTGGTGGCACAGAGCAATTAATCACAGTATATGCTGTGGGCCTAGCACACAGGCCTGATGGAAAATGAAATTAGATTACACTAGCAAACTGATGTAAAGGTTTTTTTTTTTTTTTTAAATTTACACTAATGTTACAACAGATATCAGTGGTGGCACAGAGCAATTAATCACAGTATATGCTGTGGGCCTGACACACAGACCTGATGGAAAATGAAATTAGATTACACTAGCAAACTGATGTAAAAGTTTTGTTTTTTTTAAATTTACACTAATGTTACACCAGATAGGAGTGGTGGCACAGAGCAATTAATCACAGTATATGCTGTAAGCCTGACACACAGACCTGATGGAAAATGAAATTAGATTACACTAGCAAACTGATGTAAAAGTTTTTTTTTTTAAATTTACACTAATGTTACACCAGATATCAGTGGTGGCACAGAGCAATTAATCACAGTATATGCTGTGGGCCTGACACACAGGCCTGATGGAAAACATAATTTATGTAAGAACTTACCTGATAAATTCATTTCTTTCATATTAGCAAGAGTCCATGAGCTAGTGACGTATGGGGATATACATTCCTACCAGGAGGGGCAAAGTTTCCCAAACCTTAAAATGCCTATAAATACACCCCTCACCACACCCACAATTCAGTTTAACGAATAGCCAAGAAGTGGGGTGATAAGAAAGGATCGAAAGCATAAAAAAAATAAGGAATTGGAATAATTGTGCTTTATACAAAAAAATTATAACCACCACAAAAAAGGGTGGGCCTCATGGACTCTTGCTAATATGAAAGAAATTAATTTATCAGGTAAGTTCTTACATAAATTATGTTTTCTTTCATGTAATTAGCAAGAGTCCATGAGCTAGTGACGTATGGGATAATAAATACCCAAGATGTGGAACTTCCACGAAAGAGTCACTAGAGAGGGAGGGATAAAATAAAGACAGCCAATTCCGCTGAAAAATGAATCCACTACCCAAATCAAAAAAGTTTCAATTTTTATAATGAAAAAAACTGAAATTATAAGCAGAAGAATCAAACTGAGACAGCTGCCTGAAGTACCATTCTACCAAAACTGCTTCTATAGAAGAGAAAACCTCAAAATGTTAGAACATAGTAAAAGTATGCAAAGAAGACCAAGTCATTGCTTTGCAAATCTGATCAACAGAAGCTTCATTCTTTAAAAAACCCAGGAAGCAGAAACTTACCTAGTAGAATGAGCCGTAATCCTCCGAGGCGGGAATCCACCCGACTCCAAATAAGCATGATGAATCAAAAGTTTAAGCAAGATGCCAAATAAATGGCAGAAGCATTTTGACCTTCCTAAAACCAGAAAAGATAAAAAATAGACTAGAAGTCTATCTGAAATCTGAATAGCTTCAACATAGAAGTCTTAGGAAAACAATAATTCCTCCCAAATGTTTGTTAGAATTTACAACTTTAGGTAAGAATTGAAATGAGGACAGCAAAAACCACCTTTTCCTGATGAAAAAAATCAGAAAAAGAGATTCAAAAGAAAGAACAGATAATTCAAAAGCTGTTCTAGCAGAAGAGATGTCCAAAAAGAACAATACTTTCCATGAAAGTAATTAATGTCCAGAGCGAGCATATGCTCAAATAGAAGAGCCTGAAAAACCTTCAGAACCCAAATAAGACTCCAAAGAGGAGAAATTGGCTTAATGACAGGTTTGATACGAATCAAAACCTGAAAAAAATGATGAATATCAGGAAGTAACACTGCCTTATCCTGATGAAAAATCCGAAAAAGATATTCATAAAAAAGAGCAGATAACTCAAAAATTCTTCTAGAAGAAGAAATAACCAAAAGGAACAATACTTTTCCAAGAAAGTAATTTAATGTTCAGAAAATGCATAGTTTCAAACGGAGGAGCCTGTAAAGCCCTCAGCACCAAATTGAGACTCCAAAGAGGAGAGATTGAATTAATGACAGGCTTGATACGGACCAAAGCCTGAACAAAACAATGAATATCAGGATGATTAGCAATCTTTCTGTGAAAAAAGAACAGAAAGAGTAGAGATTTGTCCTAACAAGAACTGCAGACAAATCCTTATCCAAACCAACCTGAAAAAAATAATAAAATTCTATGAATTTTAAAAGAATGCCAAGAAAAGTAGGTCTTCCAGACTCAATAATAAATCTTTCTAGAGACAGATTTACGAGCCTGAAACCAAGCGTTCAATCTCCATCCCTTCAAATTTAATGATTTGAGATCTTGATGGAAAAAATGGGCTTTGAGAAAGAAGGTCTGGTTTAAACGGAAGTGTCCAAGGTTGGCAACTGGCCATCCGAATGAAATCCGCATACCAAAATCTGAGAGGCCATGCTGGAGCCACCAGCATAACAATCAAATACTCCATAAGAATTTTGGAAATCACTTTGGAAGAAGAACTAGAGGCGGAAAGAAATAGGCAAAAAGATAATTTCCAAAGAAATGTCAATGCATACACTACTTCCGCCTGAGGATCCCCGGACCTGAATAGGCCCCTGGGAAGTTCTTTATTCAGATGAGATGACAACAGATCTATTTCTAGAAATGCTCACATCTGAAAAATTGAAAAACATATCTGGGTATGAGAGACCATTCTCCCGGATGTAAAGCTTGATTAACAGAGATAATCCGCTTCCCAAATATCTATACCTGGGGGCAAAAAACACAGAATTTAGATAGGAGCTGGATTTAGCCTAAGCTAATATCCGAGACACTTCTGTCACAGCCTAAGGACTGATGGTCCTACCCTGATGATTGACATACACCATAGTTGTGATATTGTCTGAAAAACAATAAACGTCTCTTCCTCAAAAAGAAACTAACTGAAAAATTCTGAGAAAACACGGAGTTCTAAAATATCAAATGGTAATCTCGCCTCCTGAGATTTCCAAACCCCTTGTGCTGACAGAGATCCTCAGACAGCCTCCCAACCAAAAAGACTCACATCTGTAGAGATCATGGTCCAGGTTGAAAGAAACGAAGAGACCTGTAGAACTAAATGATGGTGATCTTAACCACCAAATCAAGAGAGATAAATATTAGGATTTGAAGATTTAAAATGCGAAATCCTGGAATCCCTGCACCATAATTCAGCATAAAAGACTGGAAAGGTTATTTCTATAGAAAATGAGCAAAGGGAATTGAATCCAATGCTGTGGCCATAAGACCTAAAACTTCTATGCATATATAGCAACTGAAGGAAATAATAGAGACTAAAGGTACCGACAGACGGAACCCAATAAAATTGTCCCTTGTCTGATAGAGACAAAGACAGTGACACAAACTATCTGGAAACCTAAAAAAGGTGACCCTTGTGAGAGGAATCAAGAGCTTTTGAAAAAAAGATCCTCCAACTATGTCCTGAAGAACAAAGTGAATCATATGAGATTCCGCATCCTCAGAAAATAATCTAAATGAATACAGAAAAAATATGCATTTATTGTATCTAATGAAAACAAATAATGCTATCACTGACCAAAAAAAGGCAGAATAGTTTGAATAAAAACTCCGAAAACCAGTTCCTAAAAATGGAACTGGAAGAAATACCCCAGAAGATTCCAGGTCTGAGCAGCGCTTGAACCCCACGGGTGACCAGCCATGCTTCAACAGTACCCAAAATAAATAGGACCGAAACACACTTAAAGAAAGTGTTAGCCTTACTGGAATAAAATCAAAGAAATTTGGATTGAATAGAACCAAATAAATTTAAAAAAAGTCTTAACCTGCCCCTTGCCAGCCAAGCTGGAATACGGCACATATATCGCAATTTAAGGGAGCTGATTTCGAACTGAAAAAAATTTCCAATTAAAAACATGTTACTTGGGAAAGAATTCAGGAATTCATTCCTTAATAAGAACAACCAAACTAGTATAAGCTTAACGTTTTAGTCTTAGAACTCAATCTTGAAGCCCAGAGTAACAGTTAAGAATTGAATCCAATTATAAAACAAATAATTGATTATCTTAGAACAAAATAAATATGGATTTTTAGAAATCACAAAATTCTTCTAGCTCAAACAGCTAAAAACATAGATTAAACCTCATTTATGAAATTATTAGCATGATAGTCCAGTTAAAGGACCAGACAATACAGTGGACTTGCATAACCAATAAATGCAAAACAACAAGACAAATGCAACAGCACCTAGTCTAGTAAATTTTGTCCCTTTAACAATGCTAAAATAAATCATAATCTGATACTTGATCTTAAAGTAAACAGAAAAAATGAAGCAATTGCAACATCCAAATAAATCACAGGTCCAAGAAAAGTACATGAAACTAAATAATTTTCCATAAATAAGATACAACCATCTAAAAGGAAAATAAATACTATTTTGCTATAGAAACAATAGCATAATTAGTAGGAGAAGAGATAGCCCCAATAAATTGGAGAAGCCTCCAAATTGAATTAAACTGCCGGCAAAGAGTATAGTTTAAAACCTTTGAAGAAGGAATAAAAGAAAATTCTCAGCCTATTCCATTCCCTAGTATAAGGAATTGGAAAAAAAACCTCTGAAAACACAGAAGAATAAATAAGCAGAAATAATGTTAGCTAGTCTTGAAAAAGAACTAGTTACCTTAATGTCCAAAATAATCAACACCTTTTCAACAAAGAACAAATGTACTTTAATAAAAAAGTAGATTTGTTAGTGTCAATATCTGATGAAGAAAATTCTGAATGAGAAAAAACATCATCAGAGAAGGATAAATCAGTATGTTGTTGGTCATTTGAAACTTCAATAATTAAAAAAGAAGTTTGAAAAAGACCTAAAAATTTTATTAGAAGGCACAAAGTCAGACAAAGCCTTTAAAATAGAATCTTCTAAATATTTCTTAAAAATCTTCTAAATATTTCTTGTACATAAGATGTAAAAAGAATGGCAATATATAAAGCATAAATACTAATGGATTCTGCATGTAAAAGTTTATCATGATAACTATTACAAACCATAGCTAAAAATAAATATTCATAACATTTAAAATAAATGAACTTAGCTTTGGTAGGACTGAACTCAATCAAGCGTTTTTCCAGAAGTAGCTTCTGATCCAGGGTCAATCTGAGACATCTTGCAATATGTAATAGAAAAAACAACATATAAAGCAAAATCGATCAAATTCCTTAAATGACAGTTTCAGGAATGGGAAAAAATGCCAATGAACAAGCTTCTAGCAACCAGAAGCAAATAAACAATGAGACTTAAATAATGTGGAGACAATAATGACGCCCGTATTTTTTAGCGCCAAAAAAAGATGCCCACATTATTAGGCGCCTAAATGCTTTTGGTGCCAAGAATGACGCCACATCCGGCGACGCCGACATTTTTGGCGCAAAACGTCAAAAAAATTACGCAATCACAAACAACTTCCAGCGACAAGTACGACGCCGGAAATGACAAAGAAAATGTTTTGCGCCAAAAAAATCCGCGCCAAGAATGACGCAATAAAATGAAGCATTTTCAGCCCCCGCGAGCCTAACAGCCCACAGGAAAAAAAGTCAATTTTTAAGATAAGAAAAAAATTAATTATTCATATGCATTATCCCAAATAATGAAACTGACTGTCTGAAATAAGGAATATTGATCTTCCTGAATCAAGGCAAATAAATGTTTAAACACATCTATTTAGAACTTTATATAAAAGTGCCCAACCATAGCTTAGAGTGTCACAAAAAATAAGACTTCCTTACCCCAGGACACTCATCTACATGTAGTAGAAAGCCAAACCAGTACTGAAACGAGAATTAGTAGAGGTAATGGTATATATAAGAGTATATCGTCGATCTGAAAAGGGAGGTAAGAGATGAATCTCTACGACCGATAACAGAGAACCTATGAAATAGATCCTGTTACGGTTACCCTTAGTCTTGCTGAGAGATGGACCGCTTAGTAGCCTGGATCCCTATTGCTAAAGAGGGGAGAAGCTGCTTTCCATAGTATTCTATATGAGTCTCGCAAATATAGAATAATCTCCCTTAGCTGCAGTACAGCTAGGATACCCTTCTGCCCACAAAAACGAGTCAACGCTGCGATTGAGGGTCAAACAAGAACTCAGGACTGGGATGCCCAGCCTGCTTTTTATTAAGGTTACATGCACACAGGGCACTCCCAGGGGGAGAGGGGGGGAAGCACAAAATCCCCCATCACACATTTAGATAGAGAGCACTGTCCTTTGACAGGCCACAATAGGATTACAGTACTTAAGATAACAAGTTTACAAGTTCATCTTATCAATTAGCAGTCTGGCTCCAGAGGTGATTAGACAATAGTTTCTAAAAGCTGAAAAAAAAGAGTTAACTCTTTATGAAATGAAACTTGTTACAGTTTTCTTGGAGCCCTTCTTAGGCGCTGGCTTGCTGGTTCAGGCATTGCTGCTGGGAAATAAGCTCTTCACAACAGAATAACTAATGCTTCTGTAACATTGCTCCCTTTCTGTGGAACACTCTGGCAGACACGGTCTGACCCCTTTTCGGGGCAGACTAAGGCTGTCCAGACCGCTGGTTATGCGGGGCTGAGGTCGGTTTGTCTGGACAACCCGTCGGCGTTGCCATTCTGTTTCCCAGGTCTGTAAGTAATGGTGAAATTGAAGGTTTGCAACGATAAGCTCCAACGTAATAGCCTGCCGTTATCTCCAGAGACCCGGTTCAGCCACACCAACGGGTTATGGTCGGTGACCAGAGTGAACTCCTGACCATATAAATAGGGAGTCAATTTCTTTAATGCCCACACCAAAGCCAAACACTCCTTTTCGACCGCTGCATAGCTGACTTCGCGGGGCAGGAGCTTCCGGCTGATGTAGGCAACTGGATGCTCCCCTCCATCTTCGCCTACTTGGCTGAGGACAGCTCCCAGCCCGAACATGGAAGCATCTGTATGGACGATAAAACGTTTGTTAAGGGCTGGGGCCGCCAAGACAGGAGCGTTAATTAGAGCATTTTTGAGAGCCTGGAAAGCCGTTTCACAGTGGGGAGACCACAGGACCTGTCGAGGTAAGTTCTTCTTGGTCAAGTCAGTCAGGGGTTTGGCAAGTGTGCTGTAGTCTGGTACGAACCGTCTATAGTACCCTGCCGTGCCCAGGAAGGCTAGGACCTGAGTCTTAGTGATGGGGGTGGGCCAATTGGCGACAGCTTCTATTTTGGCCGGCTCTGGTCGCTGCTTTCCACACCCCACCCGGTGACCCAGGTACTGTACCTCGGCCATCCCAAAGTGGCATTTTTCTGGCTTCAGAGTCAGGCCAGCAGCCCGGATCTGATCCAGAACCATTCCCACATGAGCTAAGTGGTCCTCCCAGGACTCACTGTGGATCGCTATGTCGTCCAGGTAGGCGCAAGCAAAACTCTGGAAGCCATCCAGGAGCCTATCCACCAAGCGCTGGAATGTAGCTGGGGCATTCTTCATCCCAAACGGCATTACCCTAAACTGATATAAGCCGAATGGGGTGACGAATGCCGACTTGGGGATAGCCTCCGGGGCCAGGGGAATCTGCCAGTAACCTTTGCAGAGGTCAATAGTGGTCAGGTAATTTCCCCTGGCTATACGATCGAGTAGCTCGTCTACCCTGGGCATAGGGTAAGCGTCCGTCACGGTATTTTCATTGAGCCTCCGATAGTCTACGCAGAACCGGGTGGTCCCATCTTTCTTGGGCACCAAGACAACTGGGGAGGCCCAGGGACTATCGGAGGGCTCAATTACCCTGAGCTGGAGCATCTCATCGATCTCCTTCTTCATTCCTGTCCTAACTGCTTCGGGGATTCGGTACGGAGCCTGGCGCAAGGGAGCTTGTCCCGGAGTATCTACCTGGTGGGTGGTTAAAGTAGTGTACCCTGGCTTCGGGGAGAAGGTGAGGTGTTTGGACTGGAGGAGTTGGTTGAGCTGCTCCCTTTCAGTGGGGCTAAGTCGGTCCCCTATCTGAACCTGCGCCACTATACCTGTGGGGAGGCTCTTTTCTAATAGGTCTGGAATGGGTAAACTGTCGGGGTCTTCCTGAGGGGAACAACATACGGCCGTCACGTTCTCTGGTCGCTCAAAATATTCCTTGAGCATGTTTACATGGAATGTCTTTCTAAGATTGTTGTCGTGGCAGCTAGCTATCACATAAGTGGTGTCTCCCCTTTTCTCTACGATCTGGTAGGGACCCTGCCAGGACGCCTGCAATTTGTCTGTCTTCACCGGCTTAAGTACTAACACCTTTTGTCCTATGGTGAAGATTCTCTTTCGGGCCCCCCGATCGTACCATACTTTCTGTCTTCTCTGGGCCAACTGGAGATTAGCCCGCACGGATTTGGCTAATTGCTCCATTCGGTCCCTGAGTTCCAGCACGTATGGCACAATTGGGACACCGTCAGCCTCCATCTCTCCCTCCCAGTGCTCCCGGATCAGGTTTAGGGGTCCCCGTACCTTTCTTCCGTAGAGCAACTCGAAGGGAGAGAACCCTGTCGTTTCCTGGGGCACCTCCCGATAAGCAAATAGGAGGTGCGGCAGGAAGCGTTCCCAGTCTCGGTATTCCTGAGTGAACGTCTTGAGCATTTGCTTGAGGGTCCCATTGAACCTCTCACACAGCCCGTTCGTCTGGGGGTGGTATGGGGAGCTTAGGAGGGACTTAATTTTGCAAACCTGCCAGAGTTGTTGGGTCAATTCAGCCGTAAATTGGGTGCCTCGGTCGGATAGGATTTCTTTTGGAAATCCTACCCGGGAGAACACCTGTACTAGTGCATTCGCTACCGTATCCGCTTGTATGTTGGATAGGGCGACAGCCTCTGGGTACCTGGTAGCGTAGTCCACTACGGTAAGAATGTATCGCTTACCGGAGGGACTAGGGGTAGCCAGTGGTCCCACTAGGTCAATAGCAACCCGGCTGAAGGGTTCCTCTACAATGGGCATATTTACTAGCTGGGCTTTAGGGTGATCGCCTCGCCTTCCTACTCGTTGACACACATCGCAGGTGTTACAGTAAGTTCTAACGTCAGCGTGCACCCCTGGCCAAAAGAACGTGTGAGTAATGCGGTGTAGGGTACGGGTAACGGCTAGGTGGCCTGCTAAGGGGATGTCGTGGCCTATTTTGAGGATTTCTTGACGGTATTTGTGGGGCACTACCAGCTGTCGCCTACGCTGTCCCCTTTTCTCTGTCCAGCGGTATAGTTTCCCTTTTTCCCATAAGAATGTTTCGTTATCTGCCCCGCCCCCTCCGGTCTCTGCTCGTTCCCGGTACTTTTGTAAGGTCGGGTCAGTCTTAGACTCTGCCTCGAAGGCATGTGTCTCCCGCACTGGTGAGAGCTCTCGCTCCGTCCGGGCTTGGGCCCGTGTAGTCACTGGGTCCGCCTCGTTGTTGCATACTGGAGCATAGGCAGAAGTCATGGGGCCCAAATCGTTGCCCAGTAGTACTTCGGCAGGTAAATTATCCATTAGGCCCACGTTCACAGCCCCCTTTCCCGCTCCCCAATCAAGATGCACTTTAGCTGTTGGAATTTTGTACACATCCCCCCCCGCCACTCTAACGGCCACAGTCTGTCCGGATCGCTTGTGCTCTGGCACCAAATGACTCTGTACCAGCGTGATAGTAGCCCCTGTGTCTCGCAATCCCTCGGTAGATCGCCCCTCGAGCCATACCCTCTGCCGATGGTGCTGGCGGTTATCTGAGGCAGCATATACAGGGTCTGCCTCGTGAAGCGGCCCCACATATCCCTCCATAGGGGCCTCTTGGTTAACACAGAGGGCCCGGGCCGGACGATAGGACCCAGAGGGGTAATTGTAATTCCTGGGTGTCTGGTGCGTATTAAGGGGGCAGCTAGCCATGAAATGCCCTGGTTGCTTGCATCGGTGGCAAGTCGGTCTGGGACGCTCAGAGCTGTTATTGGGTGGTCCTGAGTGTCGGACGGGCCCTGTGGGCACCGGGGCTCGGAATTCAGCACGAGGGGGTGCACGGTAAACCTCTCTGGGTTCGACCCGTGCTGGAGCTCGGTAGTTCATGGGTTCGTGAAGACGGGAGTCATAATGTTCATCGGCCAATTTGGCTGCTTCTTCTAAGGTAGAAGGCCGCCTGTCTCGCAGCCATTCCTTCCCTTGCTGTTCCATGCCATTATAAAAATGTTCTAAGAGAAACAATTGTAAAATTTCCTCCCCAGTCACCGCTTTACTTCCGCTCAGCCAGTGATTTGCCGCTCTCCGCATTCGGTGCGCCCATTCCATATGGGTATCGTTAGGCTTCTTTTCCGTGCCCCGAAACTGTCGGCGATACGTGTCCGGAGTTACAGCGTACCGTCGCAACAGTGTCTCCTTAACTAGCTCATACTGTGTCACTTCCTCAGCACCCAGAGTACGAAAGGCTTCCAGGGCTCGCCCGGATAGTTTCCCAGACAATATCGTGGGCCACTCTCTGTTGGGAATCTGGTGCAGGGCACATTGCCTTTCGAAGTCCGCCAAATATTCATCAATCCCTGTCTTGCTCTCTAGGAAGGGTCGAAATGCCGCATAGGGTATCTTGGGCCTCCCAGCATTTTCGACAGGGATGATTACCTGCGGGGCTTCAGCATTGCGGTGTGCGTTCGCTAGGTTGAGTTCGTGGGCTCGAGTCTCTCGTATATCCTCGTCCGCCTCCGCCATCAACTGCTGTACCAATTCCATGGAGGGGTTCGGCCCGTATAATGAGAGCCTTTCCCGAACAATCCTGGTTTTTTCGTCACTAATCGTGGTCGGTGTTTCCACCATTGTGAAGCTCTGATCCAGTACGGTCAATTCTGCGATCAGCTCTCTCCTCGGCCGGTTGCTGGCGTACCCCCCTCTGCTTTCAAGTAAATCCTTTAGGGTTGTACGCTTCAATTTTTCGTAAGCGCTCTCCATCCGTTCTGTACCTCTCCTAGGAAATCCAGGAAAATCCCGCCGCTGCCGCCAAATGTTACGGTTACCCTTAGTCTTGCTGAGAGATGGACCGCTTAGTAGCCTGGATCCCTATTGCTAAAGAGGGGAGAAGCTGCTTTCCATAGTATTCTATATGAGTCTCGCAAATATAGAATAATCTCCCTTAGCTGCAGTACAGCTAGGATACCCTTCTGCCCACAAAAACGAGTCAACGCTGCGATTGAGGGTCAAACAAGAACTCAGGACTGGGATGCCCAGCCTGCTTTTTATTAAGGTTACATGCACACAGGGCACTCCCAGGGGGAGAGGGGGGGAAGCACAAAATCCCCCATCACACATTTAGATAGAGAGCACTGTCCTTTGACAGGCCACAATAGGATTACAGTACTTAAGATAACAAGTTTACAAGTTCATCTTATCAATTAGCAGTCTGGCTCCAGAGGTGATTAGACAATAGTTTCTAAAAGCTGAAAAAAAAGAGTTAACTCTTTATGAAATGAAACTTGTTACAGTTTTCTTGGAGCCCTTCTTAGGCGCTGGCTTGCTGGTTCAGGCATTGCTGCTGGGAAATAAGCTCTTCACAACAGAATAACTAATGCTTCTGTAACAGATCCCGTAGAAGGAGACCATTGAATTCAAATAGGCAATACTCTCTTCACATCCCTCTGACATTCACTGCACACTGAGAGGAAAACCGGGCTCCAGCCTGCTGCGAAGCGCATATCAAAGTAGAATCTAGTACAAACTTACTTCACCACCTCCACGGGAGGCAAAGTTTGTAAAACTGAATTGTGGGTGTGGTGAGGGGTGTATTTATAGGCATTTTAAGGTTTGGGAAACTTTGCCCCTCCTGGTAGGAATGTATATCCCCATACGTCACTAGCTCATGGACTCTTGCTAATTACATGAAAGAAAATGAAATTAGATTACATTAGCTAACTGATGTAAAAAAATTTTTTTTTTAAATTTACACTAATGTTACACCAGATATGAGTGGTGGCACAGAGCAATTAATCACAGTATATGCTGTGAGCCTCACACACAGGCTGACAGGCAGGCAAATGCAATTAGATTTAAAAAAAAGAATGAAGTTCTAGCCCTAAAAAGGGCTTTTTGGGCTGAAGTTCTAGCAGAGATCAGATGAGTCCTTCAGGACTGTAGTGGACACTGAATACACTAGCCTAGCTATCAATTTTCCTTATAAAATCACCAGCAGCAGCACTAACCCTCCTCTCACTAAGAATGCAGGATCGTAATGACTCTAAAATGGCTGCTGCCCAGGAGCTGGGAGGGAGTGTCTGCTACTGATTGGCTCAAATGTGTGTGCAGACTGTGAGATACAGGGTCAAAGTTTCCTCAATGATGACGAATAGGGGGCAGATCGAACATCGCATATGTTCGCCCGCCGTGGCGAACGCGAACAAGCTAAGATCGCCGGGAACTGTTCTCCGGCGAACTGTTCGCGACATCACTACCCCTAGAACCTTGTAAAGATTTGAGGAGCCATAGCCAAGTTAAAGGGAAGGGCAACAAACTGAAATGATTGTCCATAAAGGCCAACCACAGGAATTTGGATATGTTCCCTGTGAATGGGGACATGGAGATACGTGTCCTTCAGATCTATGGTCGTCATGAACTGACCCTCCTGTACCAAGGGTAGAATGGACCGAATAGTTTCCATCTGAAGGACGGAACCTTGAGGAATTTGCTGAGGCATTTTAAATCTAAGATGGGACGTAAAGTTCCCTCTCTTTTGGGAACTACAGAGAGAGAGTAGAATCCTTGACCCTGTTCCTCTAATGGAACTAGAACAATCACTCCCAGGGAGAATAGGTCCTATACGCAGTTTGCAATTTTGATCAACTGAAGCTTCATTCTTGAATAAGTGGCAACTGATCTAGTAGAATGAGCTGTAATTCTCTGATAGGGAGACTGCCCCGCCTCCAAATAAGCTTTGTGAATCAAAAGTTTCAACCAAGATGCCAGAGAAATGGCAAAGGCTTTCTGACCTTTCCTGGAACCAGAAAAAAATAACACATAGACTAGAAGTCTTTCTGAAATCTTTAGTAGCCTCAACATAATATTTCAAAGCTCTTACCACATCCAAAGAATGTAAAGACCTTTCAAGAGTATTCTTAGGATTAGGACACAAGGAAGGAACAAAAATTTCCCTATTAATGTTGTTAGAATTCACAACTTTAGGCAAAAATTTAAACGAAGTCCACAAAAAAGCTTTATCTTGATGGAAAGTCAGAGGAGACTCACAAGAGAGAGCAGACAATTCAGAATCTCTTCTAGAAGAACAAATAGCCAAAAAAATAACACTTTCCAAGAAAGTAATTTAATATCCAAAGAATGCATAGGCTCAAAAGGAGAAGCTTGTAAAATCTCCAATACCAAATTGAGACTCCAATGAGGAGAAATAGATTTAATAACAGGTTTGATACGAGTCAAAGCCTGAACAAAACAGTGAATATCAGGAAGCTTAGCAATCTTCCTATGAAATAAGATAGAAAGAGCAGAAATGTGTCCTTTCAAAGTATTTGCAGACAACCCTTTATCCAAACCATTTTGAAGAATCTGTAAAATCCTAGGAATTCTGAAAGAATGCCAGGAATAATCATGAGTGGAACACCATGAAATATAGGTTTTACAAACCCGATGATTAATCTTCCTTGAAACAGACTTACGAGCCTGTATCATAGTGCTTATCACTGAGTCAGAGAAACCTCTATGACTAAGCACTAAGCGTTAAATTTTCATGTCTTTAAATTTAGAGATTTGAGATCCTGATGGAAAAACGGCCCTTGAGACAGAAGGTCTGGCATTAAAGGAAGTGGCCAAGGCTGGCAACTGGACATCTGGACAAGATCCGCATATCAAAACCTGTGAGACAATGCTGGAGCTATCAGAAACACATAAGATTGTTCCATTATGATCTTGGAGATCACCCTTGGAAGAAGAACCAGAGGCTGAAAATGTAAGAAAGTTGGTAAAACCAAGGAACTGCTAAAGCATCCACCATCTCTGCCTGAGGATCCTTGGAACTGGAAAGGTATCTGGGAAGCATCTTGTTTAGAAGAGAGGCCATCAGATCTGTTTCTGGAAGACTCCACATCATTACAAGATGAAAAAACAATAGTTATGTCGCGAATAGTTTGCTGGCCAATAGTTCCCGGTGAACATAGCTTGTTCGCGTTCGCCGCGGCGGGCGAACATATGCGATGTTCGATCCGCCCCTATTCGTCATCATTGAGTAAACTTTGACCCTGTACCTCACAGTCAGCAGACACATTCCAGCCAATCAGCAGCAGACCCTCCCTCCAAGACCCTCCCACCTCCTGGACAGCATCCATTTTAGATTAATTCAGAAGCTGCATTCTTAGTGAGAGGAGGGACAGTGTAGCTGCTGCTGATTTAATAGGGAAATCGATAGCTAGGCTAGTGTATTCAGTGTCCACTACAGTCCTGAAGGACTCATCTGATCTCTGCTGTAAGGACAGCACCCCAAAAAGCCCTTTTTAGGGCTAGAAAATCAGTCTGCTTTTATTTTTTTTCCCTGTGTAATCTAATTGCAGTTGCCTGCCTGCCTGCCTGCCTGCCAGCGTGTGTGTCAAGCTCACAGCGTATACTATGCCCACTTGCCCAGTGCCACCACTAATATCTGGTGTGGCAGGTGGTGGGGGTTGGTCTGTGGGGGGGGGGGAAGCTACACTACAGAGAAACCCCCCCCCCCGAAAAACTACTTTTTTTGCAAACCGGGTACTGGCAGACAGCTCCAGCACCCAAGATGGCCGCCAATAAGGCAGATGAGGAGGGTTAGAGAGCTGTTTTGGGGGGGATCAGGGAGGTTGGGGGCTAAGGGGGGATGCTACACCACAGCATATGTAAATATGCTAAAAAAATTAATAATTTAAAAACCTTTTATTTTAGTACTGGCAGACTTTCTGCCAGTACTTAAGATGGCGGGGACAATTGTGGGGTGGGGGAGGGAAGGGAGCTGTTTGGGAGGGATCAGGGGGTCTGATGTGTCAGGTGGGAGGCTGATCTCTACACTAAAGCTAAAATTAACCCTGCAAGCTCCCTACAAACTACCTAATTAACCCCTTCACTGCTAGCCATAATACACGTGTGGTGCGCAGTGGCATTTAGCAGCCTTCTAATTACCAAAAAGCAACGCCAAAGCCATATAAGTCTGCTATTTCTGAACAAAGGGGATCCCAGAGAAGCATTTACAACCATTTATGCCGTAATTGCATAAGTTGTTTGTAAATAATTTCTATAAGAAACCTAAAGTTTGTGAAAAAGTGAACAATTTTTTTTTTATTTGATCGCATTTGGCGGTGAAATGGTGGCATGAAATATACCAAAATGGGCCTAGATCAATACTTTGGGATGTCTTCTAAAAAAAAATATATACATGTCAAGGGATATTCAGGTATTCCTGACAGATATCAGGGTTCCAATGTAACTAGCGCTCATTTTGAAAAAAAAGTGGTTTTGAAATAGCAAAGTGCTTCTTGTATTTATTTCCCTATAACTTGCAAAAAAAGCAAATAACATGTTAACATTGGGTATTTCTAAACTCAGGACAAAATTTAGAAACTATTTAGATGTTGTACCCACTGCAGGAGTTTGGTCTGTCACTGTGAAGCGGGTGTAACCCTTACACTAACTGATCGATACAACATCATACCTGAAGTTTTAAAGCACGTTATTCCAAACAATTTAGGAATGTTCGGTGATTTATGCCCTTTATGGATTAAAACCAGACTCTGCATCAACTATGTAATTTTCCATGGGAGTTTTGCCATGGATCCCCCTCCGGCATGCCACAGTCCAGGTGTTAGTCCCCTTGAAACAACTTTTCCATCACTATTGTGGCCAGAAAGAGTCCCTGTGGGTTTTAAAATTTGCCTGCCAATTTAAGTCTATGGCGGTTCGCCCGTTCGCTAACATTTGCGGAAGTTCGCGTTCGCCGTTCGTGAACCGAAAATTTTATGTTCGCGACATCACTAAAAAACAAACACATCTGGACCACTCCCCCGGATGTAAAGTCTGACAACTGAGATAATCCGCTTCCCAATCATCTACACCTGGGATATGAATTGCAGAAATTGACAATAGTTGGATTTCGCCCAATAAAATATCCGAGATACTTCTTTTATTTCTGAAGGACTGCGAGTCCCTCCTTGATGATTGATATATGCCACTGTTGTGATATTGTCTGCCTGAAAACTAATGCAAAGTTCTATCTTCAATAGAGGCCATGCCTGAAGAGCTTTGAAAATAGCACAGAGTTCTAAAATATTGATTGGTAACCTCGCCTCTTGAGGACTCCAAACCCCTTGTGCTATCAGAGACCCCCAGACAGCTCCCCAACCTGTAAGACTTGCATCTGTTGAGTAGGACGAACAAAGGAGGCCCCTTTAACAATAAGGTGATGGTCTAACCACCAAGTCAGAGAGAGTTGAGTGTTGGGATTTAAGTATATCAGTTGTGACATCGGAGTATAATCCCTGCACCATTGGTGCAACATGCAAAGCTGTAGAGGCCTCATGAAAATGAGCAAAGCGGATTGCGTCCGATGCTGCAGTCATGAGACATTAAACATCCATGCACATAGTCACTGAAGGGAATGATAGAGACTAAAGGTTTAGACAAGCTAAAACCAACTTCATTCATCTCTTGTCTGTCAGATAAAGAGTCATGGACACTGAATCTATCTGTAACCTAAAAAGGTGACCCTTGTCTGAGGAATCAAGAAACTTTTTTGTAAATTGATCCTCCAACCATGTCTTTGAAGAAACAACAACAGTTGATTTGTGTGAGATTTGGCAGAATGTAAAGACTGAGCTAGTACCAAGATATCGTCCAAAAAAGGAAACACCACAATACCCTATTCTTTGATTACAGAGAGTAGGGCACCGAGAACCTTTTAAAAAATTCTTGGAGCTGTCACTAGGCCAAAAGGAAAAGCGACAAATTGGTAATGCTTGTCTAGAAAAGAGAATCTCAGAAACCGATAGTGATCTGGATGAATCGGAATATGAAGATATGCATCCTGTAAGTCTATCGTGGACATATAATGACCTTGCTGAACAAAAGGCAGAATAGTCCTTATAGTCACCATTTTGAAAGTTGGCACTCTTACAAAACGATTCAAAATTTTCAGATCCAGAACTGGCCTGAATGAATTTTCTTTCTTTGGGACAATGAATAGATTTGAATAAAACCCCAGACCCTGTTCCTGAAACGGAACTGGTATGATTACCCCTGAAAGCTCTAGATCTGAAACATACTTCAGAAAAGCCTGAGCCTTCACTGGATTTGCTGGAACGAGAAAAAATCTTCTCACAGGATGTCTTACTCTGAATCCTATTTGATACCCTTGAGAGATAATACTCTGAATCCATTGATTTTGGACAGAATCTGCCCAAATATTTTGGAAAGATTTTAATTTGCCCCCCACCAGCTGAGCTGGAATGAGGGCTGCACCTTCATGCGGACTTGGGGGCTAGCTTTGGTTTCTTAAAAGGCTTGGATTTATTCCAACTTAAAGGTTTCCAATTGGAACCAGATTCTTTGGGGGAAGGATTGGCGATCTTTTATCCCGAGGTAAAAAAAAACTCCCTCCCCCCCCCCCCAGTGACAGTTGAAATAATTGAATCCAACTGAGAACCAAATAAATTGTTACCTTGGAAAGACAGAGATAGTAATCTAGACTTGGATACCATGTCAGCATTCCAATATTTAAGCCACAAAGCTCTTCTAGCTAAAATAGCTAAAGACATAGATTTAACATCAATATTGATTATATCAAATATAGCATCACAGATAAAATGATTAGCATGTTGAAGCAAGTGAACAATGCTAGACAAATCAGAATCTGTTTCCTGTTGCGCTAAGCTTTCCAACCAAAAAGTTGATGCAGCTGCAACATCAGCCATAGATATAGCAGGCCTAATAATATAGCCAGAAAATAAATACGCTTTCCTTAGATAAGATTCAAGCTTCCTATCTAAAGGATCCTTAAAAGAAGTACTATCCTCCATAGGAATAGTAGTACATTTGGCAAGAGTAGAAATAGTCCCATAAACTTTGGGGATTTTTTCCCAAAACTCCAGCTGCTGGCAAAGGATACAACTTTTTAAACCTAGAAGAAGGAATAAAAGAAGTACCAGGTCTATTTCATTCCTTTGAAATCATATCAGAAATAGCATCAGGAACTGGAAAAACCTCTGGAGTAACCATAGGAGGTTTATAAACAGAATTTAAACGTTTACTAGTTTTAGTATCAAGAGGACTAGTTTCCTCAATATCCAAAGTAATCAACACCTCTTTTAACAAGGAACGAATATACTCCATCTTAAAGAAATAAGTAGATTTGTCAGTGTCAATATCTGAGGTAGAATCTTCTGAACCAGATAGATCCTCATCAGAGGAGGATAATTCAGTATGTCGGTCATTTAAAATGTCATCAACTTTATGAGAAGTTTTAAAAGACCTTTTCGTTTATTACAAAGAAGCTGTGAAATAAGAACAGCGCAGAAGGACCGAGATTCAAGGTAGTAGTTTTATTGGCACATAAAAAAGACACTGTACAATTCCTACTTACAAACGGTAGGTTTTAAAAGGGCCTTTCAAAATCTATGATGTGAACAATTCTTTAATCCAAGAGCAACGAAGACCACAGCTGACTCGTATGACCCACTTTTCATCTGAGCATATACACACAGCTTCGGTCACAACGGGCGGCTTTCTCCAAACCCTTCTTAAAACATGTAGGTAGCTTGACGCGTTTCCCCCAGTGTACGCCCGGGCTTTATCAAGAGCAAGATAGTATGCTGTGTAAAGTGTTCATATTTAAGGCCGGTGCTTCCACCTGATTGGATGCTGATACACACCAATCCGGATAGGTTCTGTATACACACCCTTATGAACAGCGGATTAATTATTTCTAACATAGAGGCAATTATTACATGTTGAATATTAAATCACAGGATAACAATTACTTCTACTCAGCGATACAATTGAACGCAAACTACATATATTTACAGAGGCCATTAGGGTACAAAATTGATATTGAAACACACCATTAAAAATATATACATGCTAAAAGATTACATAAAACGGTTGCATAGAAAACAAAAATATATGATAGTAGTTTAAAAACAATCCAAAATATTCCAAAATATTATTAAATACAAAAAAATGATGTACAAACATAAAAAAATAGTAATACTAATAATACATCAACATTTGAATACATCACAAATAAATTTGAATTTAAATTTAAAAATATTCACAGTATACTGAATATTGATGTGAATCCTGTAACGATAAAAAATGCACATAAGTAAATTCATGTTATACAAACAATATTGCACATTTATTAAAACTTAAAAACCCCAATTATTCAGATAAAGGCCTGTACATCTAAATCAATGTTAAGACCTGAAGGATTCAAACTCTTTAACTTATAAATCCATTCAGTTTCACGTTGTCTTAGGGTTCTCAATCTATTGGGATAACTGGGTGGTATCCAGTCTATTATTTGTACTTCCAGACTAAATTCCTATTATTTGTACTTCCTGTCTAAATTCCTATCCCTTGACTTCGCTGATTTTAATAGCTCATTTTCATAGCCCTTCTCTAAGAATTTTTTATCTAATATTTCAGCTTCACTGTCAAAATCTGTTATTTTCGAGCAGTTTCTTCTCACTCGAGTATATTGACTAAAAGGGATGTTGTTCTTCCAATTTTTAAGATGTCCACTCCTGGCATCAACAAAACTATTCCTATCTACTGTCTTTTTATGATTTTTCACTATGACTTTATTATCTGTAGGGTCCTTCATAAGATTAATATCTAAAAATATAATATTATCCTTAGAACTTGTACCACAAAATTCTAAATCAAAAGAATTATCATTTATATATTTAGAAAATTCTGTCAGAGAAAGTGACGACCCTCTCCATAGTATAATCACGTCGTCAATATATCTAGCGTACTTCACAATATTACCTTCAAAGGGGTTATTCTTCCAAATATACTCTATCTCAAAATCATCCATGAAAATATTCGCATAAGATGGGGCAAATGTTGTCCCCATCGCTGTTCCTTTGAGCTGCAAATAAAAAGAATCCTCAAATTCAAAATAATTATGAGAGAGAATAAATGAAATGGAATCCAAAATAAATTGCAGATGGACATCCGGAATATCATAATATAAAAAAGCTCTTTCAATAGCTCTAATACCTTTTTCATGTTTTATATTAGTATATAATGAGGTCACATCATAAGTGGCCCACCAAAAGTCTTCTTCCCATTCTATTCCCTCGAAAATTTTGATGACCTCAGTAGTGTCCTTTAAAAAGGCCCTAGTATTCCTGACTATAGGTTGAAGGTAATAGTCTACGTATTTCGAGAGATTATGGCACAAGGAATCAATCCCAGAAATTATGGACCTTCCAGGGGGTTTGGATAGACACTTATGTACCTTGGGAAGGTGATAAAATAAAGGTATTTTAGGATTTTGTTGAATAATGAAGTTAACCTCATCTCGTGACAGGATATCATCCTCTTTTGCTTTCGAAACTAGAATATTTAAATCTTTTTGAAAAGTGGTAGTAGGATTATACTCCAATTTTTTATATACCACTGTGTCACCCAATAGTCTGTTAGCTTCAGCTAGATAGTCAATTCTGTTTTGGACTACCAGTCCCCCTCCCTTATCGGCCGCTCTTAGAACAATATCCTTGTTATTCTTCAATAGCTCCAATGCATGCCTTTCATTAGGGCTTAAGTTATCATTATGTTTATTTATTGTACATTTGGATAATTTTTTATTTAGTTCTTCACAGACTAACTTTTTAAATACAGGCAATTGATCTCCTTGCATATTTACAGGGTAGAAGAGAGATTTGCCTTTTAGATTGGAGTGGCGAATTGGTCTCACTTCTCCATATTCTGAAAGCTCTGAAAGATTTAGATCAGAGGGGTCTGTTGATTCAGTCTCTCTAACCAAATCTATATCTAAAGAATACGAGTTAGCTTCTAAATCTTTTAAGATTTTCAAAGTCTCTAGATCTGTGCTTTCTAGATATGTTTTATTGCATAGCTCTCTATTAGTCTGATCCTTTAAAAAGTAACGTTTCAACGTCAGCTTCCGTATAAATTTTTGTACGTCCATGTAAACCTCAAATTTATTTGGTTTACTTTTAGGAGCAAAATTCAACCCCTTGCCAAGGAGTCTGACGTCATCATCACTTAATTCAGCATCAGACAAGTTAATTATTTCTTTCTTTAGACGTGTTAATTCGTCCTTTTTCTGTTTGATTGACTGTATTCTATGTCCTCCCCTTGTCCCTCTTCTACTTCTAATGCTCGTTTTTCCATCCACCAGTAGGTTTATTATGGTGGTTAGAATTAGATGTCTAAAGAAAGAAATAATTAACTTGTCTGATGCTGAATTAAGTGATGATGATGTCAGACTCCTTGGCAAGGGGTTGAATTTTGCTCCTAAAAGTAAACCAAATAAATTTGAGGTTTACATGGACGTACAAAAATTTATACGGAAGCTGACGTTGAAACGTTACTTTTTAAAGGATCAGACTAATAGAGAGCTATGCAATAAAACATATCTAGAAAGCACAGATCTAGAGACTTTGAAAATCTTAAAAGATTTAGAAGCTAACTCGTATTCTTTAGATATAGATTTGGTTAGAGAGACTGAATCAACAGACCCCTCTGATCTAAATCTTTCAGAGCTTTCAGAATATGGAGAAGTGAGACCAATTCGCCACTCCAATCTAAAAGGCAAATCTCTCTTCTACCCTGTAAATATGCAAGGAGATCAATTGCCTGTATTTAATAAGTTAGTCTGTGAAGAACTAAATAAAAAATTATCCAAATGTACAATAAATAAACATAATGATAACTTAAGCCCTAATGAAAGGCATGCATTGGAGCTATTGAAGAATAACAAGGATATTGTTCTAAGAGCGGCCGATAAGGGAGGGGGACTGGTAGTCCAAAACAGAATTGACTATCTAGCTGAAGCTAACAGACTATTGGGTGACACAGTGGTATATAAAACATTGGAGTATAATCCTACTACCACTTTTCAAAAAGATTTAAATATTCTAGTTTCGAAAGCAAAAGAGGATTATATCCTGTCACGAGATGAGGTTAACTTCATTATTCAACAAAATCCTAAAATACCTTTATTTTATCACCTTCCCAAGGTACATAAGTGTCTATCCAAACCCCCTGGAAGGCCCATAATTTCTGGGATTGATTCCTTGTGCCATAATCTCTCGAAATACGTAGACTACTACCTTCAACCTATAGTCAGGAATACTAGGGCCTTTTTAAAGGACACTACTGAGGTCATCAAAATTTTCGAGGGAATAGAATGGGAAGAAGACTTTTGGTGGGCCACTTATGATGTGACCTCATTATATACTAATATAAAACATGAAAAAGGTATTAGAGCTATTGAAAGAGCTTTTTTATATTATGATATTCCGGATGTCCATCTGCAATTTATTTTGGATTCCATTTCATTTATTCTCTCTCATAATTATTTTGAATTTGAGGATTCTTTTTATTTGCAGCTCAAAGGAACAGCGATGGGGACAACATTTGCCCCATCTTATGCGAATATTTTCATGGATGATTTTGAGAGAGAGTATATTTGGAAGAATAACCACTTTCTCTGACAGAATTTTCTAAATATATAAATGATAATTCTTTTGATTTAGAATTTTGTGGTACAAGTTCTAAGGATAATATTATATTTTTAGATATTAATCTTATGAAGGACCCTACAGATAATAAAGTCATAGTGAAAAATCATAAAAAGACAGTAGATAGGAATAGTTTTGTTGATGCCAGGTGTGGACATCTTAAAAATTGGAAGAACAACATCCCTTTTAGTCAATATACTCGAGTGAGAAGAAACTGCTCGAAAATAACAGATTTTGACAGTGAAGCTGAAATATTAGATAAAAAATTCTTAGAGAAGGGCTATGAAAATGAGCTATTAAAATCAGCGAAGTCAAGGGCTAGGAATTTAGATAGGAACAGACTCCTCAATAATACTAATAATAATAAAAATAAAACCAATAATGAGGAGATGAATAACCAAACAAGGTTTATAACCACCTTTAATGAGGGTGCGAATATAATAAAGAAGGTAATGAATAAACATTGGGGAATACTTAAGTCGGATCCAATCTTAAGTCAAATTATAACAGATAAACCTTGCATTACCTTTAGAAAAAATCGAAACCTGAAAAATCATCTAGCTCCCAGTAAATTGAGAAAAGGGGAAAATAGTGGTCCAATAACTAATGAAAATAAAAATACCCTCAGTAACTGGTTATCTATTCCAGCTGGTACTTACAAATGTAATAAGAGCAAGTGTAACATGTGCTCCTTTGTCAGAAAAGGTAATAAGTTCAGTAATTCTGATGGTACAGAACAATTTGAAATCAAACACAGATGCAATTGTGAATCAACATACACTGTCTATCTGTTAAGATGCAGTTGTGATTTGATTTACATTGGACGTACCAAAAGAAAGACTAGAACAAGGTTCAATGAACATCTTTACAAGATTAAAAATGGGTTTGAAAAACACAGTGTACCTAACCATTTTCTATTGGTCCATGGCAGTAACCCGAGAGGTCTGGAAGTACAAATAATAGACTGGATACCACCCAGTTATCCCAATAGATTGAGAACCCTAAGACAACGTGAAACTGAATGGATTTATAAGTTAAAGAGTTTGAATCCTTTAGGTCTTAACATTGATTTAGATGTACAGGCCTTTATCTGAATAATTGGGGTTTTTAAGTTTTAATAAATGTGCAATACTGTTTGTATAACATGAATTTACTTATGTGCATTTTTTATCGTTACAGGATTCACATCAATATTCAGTATACTGTGAATATTTTTAAATTTAAATTCAAATTTATTTGTGATGTATTCAAATGTTGATGTATTATTAGTATTACTATTTTTTTATGTTTGTACATCATTTTTTTGTATTTAATAATATTTTGGAATATTTTGGATTGTTTTTAAACTACTATCATATATTTTTGTTTTCTATGCAACCGTTTTATGTAATCTTTTAGTATGTATATATTTTTAATGGTGTGTTTCAATATCAATTTTGTACCCTAATGGCCTCTGTAAATATATGTAGTTTGCGTTCAATTGTATCGCTGAGAAGAAGTAATTGTTATCCTGTGATTTAATATTCAACATGTAATAATTGCCTCTATGTTAGAAATAGTTAATCCACTGTTCATAAGGGTGTGTATACAGAACCTATCCGGATTGGTGTGTATCAGCATCCAATCAGGTGGAAGCACCGGCCTTAAATATGAACACTTTACACAGCATACTATCTTGCTCTTGATAAAGCCCGGGCGTACACCGGGGGAAACGCGTCGAGCTACCTACATGTTTTAAGAAGGGTTTGGAGAAAGCCGCCCGTTGTGACCGAAGCTGTGTGTATATGCTCAGATGAAAAGTGGGTCATACGAGTCAGCTGTGGTCTTCGTTGCTCTTGGATTAAAGAATTGTTCACATCATAGATTGTGAAAGGCCCTTTTAAAACCTACCGTTTGTAAGTAGGAATTGTACAGTGTCTTTTTTATGTGCCAATAAAACTACTACCTTGAATCTCGGTCCTTCTGCGCTGTTCTTATTTCACAGCTTCTTTGCATTACGTCATCATCCGGTGTGGGGAGAGAGACACAGGACGAGAGCGGCTGCACTAAGATCGAGTTGCAAAGAACATTACCTGTTGGTGGAAACACCTGTATCCCTCTTTGTTCCATAGAGGATAAGTCTGTATATAAGACCAGTGGTAATATTGTTATCTGTTATATTTGTTTTATGTGAAGCGCTGCTTTCTATTTTCTTTGTCTCTTTTCGTTTATTAGAAGGAGGAATAGCAGACAACGCCTTCTGAATCGCATTAGCAATAAAATCTTTTATATTCACAGGGATATCATGCACATTAGATGTTGAAGGAACAACAGGCATTGTACTAGTACTGATAGATTTATTCTCTGCATGTAAAAGCTTATCAAGACAACTGTTACATACTACAGCTGGAGATATAATCTCCGCTAACTTACAACAGATACACTTAGCTTTGGTAGAACTGTTATCATGCAGCAGGGTTCCAACAGTGGTTTCTGAGACGGGATCAGATTGAGACATCTTGCAAACGTAAGAGGGAAAAAAAAACATATAAAGCAAAATGATCAATTTCCTTATATGGCAGTTTCAGGAATGGGAAAAAAACATAATTTATGTAAGAATTTACCTGATAAATTAATTTCTTTCATATTGGCAAGAGTCCATGAGCTAGTGTATGGGATATACATTCCTACCAGGAGGGGCAAAGTTTCCCAAACCTCAAAATGCCTATAAATACAGCCCCCACCACACCCACAATTCAGTTTAACGAATAGCCAAGAAGTGGGGTGATAAGAAAGGAGCGAAAGCATCAACAAGGAATTGGAATAATTGTGCTTTATACAAAAAAATCATAACCACCATAAAAAGGGTGGGCCTCATGGACTCTTGCCAATATGAAAGAAATATAATTTATGTAAGAATTTACCTTTCATGTAATTGGCAAGAGTCCATGAGCTAGTGACATATGGGATAGCAAATACCCAAGATGTGGAACTCCCTGCAAGAGTCACTAGAGAGGAAGGGATAAAAATAAAGACAGACAATTCCACTGAAAAAATAATCCACAACCCAAATCAAACGTTTTAATCTTTATAATGAAAAAACTGAAATTATAAGCAGAAGAATCAAACTGAAACAGCTGCCTGAAGTAGTTTTCTACCAAAAACTGCTTCTGAAGAAGAGAAAACATCAAAATGGTAGAATTTAGTAAAAGTATGCAAAGAAGACCAAGTTGCTGCTTTGCAAATCTGATCAACAGAAGCTTCATTCTTAAAAGCCCAGGAAGTAGAAACTGACCTAGTAGAATGAGCCGTAATCCTCTGAGGCGGGGATTTACCCGACTCCAAATAAGCATAATGAATCAAAAGCTTTAACCAAGATGCCAAAGAAATGGCAGAAGCCTTCTGACCTTTCCTATAACCGGAAAAGATAACAAATAGACTAGAAGTCTTTCTGAAATCTTTAGTAGCTTCAACATAATATTTCAAAGCTCTTACCACATCCAAAGAATGTAAAGATCTCTCCAAAGAATTCTTAGGATTAGGACACAACGAAGGGACAACAATTTCTCTACTAATGTTGTTGGAATTCACAACTTTAGGTAAAAATTTAAATGAAGTCCGCAAAACCGCCTTATCCTGATGAAAAATCAGAAAAGGAGACTCCCAAGAAAGAGCAGATAATTCAGAAACTCTTCTAGCAGAAGAGATGGCCAAAAGGAACAATACTTTCCAAGAAAGTAATTTAATGTCCAGAGAATGCATAGGCTCAAACGGAGGAGCCTGTAAAGCCCTCAAAACTAAATTAAGACTCCAAGGAGGAGAGATTGGCTTAATGACAGGCTTTATACGAACCAAAGCCTGTACAAAACAATGAATATCAGGAAGATTAGCAATTTTTCTGTGAAACAGCACAGAAAGATCAGAGATTTGTCCTTTCAAGGAACTTGCAGACAAACCCTTATCCAAACCATCCTGAAGAAGCTGTAAAATTCTAGGAATTCTAAAAGAATGCCAAGAGAATTTATGAGAAGAACACCATGAAATGTAAGTCTTTCAAACTCGGTAATAAATCTTTCTAGACACAGATTTGCGAGCCTGCAACATAGTATTAATCACCGAGTCAGAGAAACCTCAATGACTAAGCACTAGGCGTTCAATCTCCTGAGATCCTGATGGAAAAATGGGCCTTGAGATAGAAGGTCTGGCCTTAACGGAAGTGGCCAAGGTTGGCAACTGGACATCCGAACAAGATCCGCATACCAAAACCTGTGTGGCCATGCTGGAGCCACCAGCAGTACAAATGAAAGCTCCATTATGATTTTGGAAATCACTCTTGGAAGAAGAACTAGAGGCGGAAAGACATAAGCAGGTTGATAATTCCAAGGAAGTGACAACGCATCCACTAATTCTGCCTGAGGATCCCTGGACCTGGACAGATACCTGGGAAATGTCCTGTTTACATGAGAAACCATCAGATCTATTTTTGGAAGCCCCTACATCTGAACAATCTGAAGAAACACATCTGGGTTAAGAGACCATTCAACCGGATGTAAAGTCTGGCGACTAAGATAATCCGCTTCCCAATTGTCTATACCTGGGATATGGACTGCAGAGATTAGACAGGAGCTGGATTCCGCTCATGCAAGTATCCAAGATACTTCTTTCATAGCTTGAGGACTGTGAGTCCCACCTTGATGATTGACATACGCCACTGTTGTGACATTGTCTGTCTGAAAATAAATAAACGGTTCTCTCTTCAGAAGAGGCCAAAACTGAAGAGCTCTGAGAATCGCACAGAGTTCCAAAATATTGATTGGTAATCTCGCCTCTTGAGATTTCCAAACCCCCTGCGCTGTCAGAGATCCCCAGACAGCTCCCCAACCTGAAAGACTTGCATCTGTTGTAATCACAGTCCAGGTTGGACAAACAAAAGAGGCCCCCTGAACTAAAAGATGGTGATCTAACCACCAAGTCAGAGATAGTCGAATATTGGGATTTAAGGATATTAATTGTGATATCTTTGTATAATCCCTGCACCATTGGCTCAGCATACAAAGCTGAAGAGGTCTCATGTGAAAACGAGCACAGTCGATCGTGTCCGATGCTGCATGAGACCTAAAACCTCCATGCACATAGCTACTGAAGGGAATGACTGAGACTGAAGGTTCCGACAAGCTGAAACCAATTTCAGATGTCTTTTGTCAGAGACAAAGTCTTGGATACTGAATCTATTTGGAATCCTAAAAAGGTTACCCTTGTCTGAGGAATCAAGGAACTTTTTGGTAAATTGATCCTCCAACCATGTCTTTGAAGAAACAACACTAGTTGATTCATGTGAGATTCTGCAGAATGTAAAGACTGAGCAAGTACCAAGATATCGTGCAAATAAGGAAACACCGCAATACCCTGCTCTCTGATTACAGAGAGTAGGGCACCGAGAACCTTTGAAAAGATCCTTGGAGCTGTTGCTAGGCCAAAAGGAAGAGCAACAAATTGGTTATGCTTGTCTAGAAAAGAGAATCTCAGAAACTGATAGTGATCTGGATGAATCGGAATATGAAGATATGCATCCTGTAAGTCTATTGTGGACATATAATGCCCTTGCTGAACAAAAGGCAGAATAGTCCTTATAGTCACCATCTTGAATGTTGGTATTCTTACATAACGATTCAAATTTTTTTAGATCCAGAACTGGTCTGAAAGAATTCTCTTTCTGTGGAACAATGAACAGATTTGAATAAAACCCCAGACCCTGTTCCGGAAAGGGAACTAGCACAATTACCCCGGATAACTCCAGGTCTTAAACACACTTCAGGAAAGCCTGAGCCTTTTCTGGGTTCACTGGAATGCGAGAGAGAAAGAAACTTCTCACAGGCGGTCTTAACTTGAAACCTATTCTGTACCCTTGAGAAACAATGTTCTGGATCCAATGATTTTGGATTGAATTGATTCAAACATCTTTGTAAAATCTTAGTCTGCCCCCTACCAGCTGCGCTGGAATGAGGGCCGCACCATCATGCGGACTTGGGGACTGATTTTGATTTTCTAAAAGGCTTGGATTTATTCCAGACTGGAAATTGTTCCTTTAGGGGAAGGGTCAGGTTTCTGTTCCTTATTCTGACGAAAGGAACGAAAACGGTTAGCAGCCCTAAATTTACCCTTAGATTTTTTATCCTGAGGCAAAAAGGCTCCCTTCCCCCCAGTGGCAGTTGAAATAATAGAATCCAACTGAGAACAAAATAATTTATTACCTTGGAAAGAAAGAGATAGCAACGTTGACTTAGAAGTCATATCCGCATTCCAAGATTTAAGCCATAAAGCTCTTCTAGCTAAAGACATATACCTGACATCAATTCTAATGATATAAAAAATGGCATCACAAATGAAATTATGAGCATGTTGAATTAGCTTAATGCTATACACATTAGGATCTGGTACTTATTGCGCTAAAGTTTCCAACCAAAAAGTTGAAGCCGCAGAAACATCAGCCAAAGAAATAGCAGGCCTAAGAAGATGACCTGAACATAAATAAGCCTTCCTTAGATAAGATTCAAGCTTCCTATCTAAAGGATCTTTAAAAGAAGTACTATCTGCCGTAGGAATAGTAGTACGCTTTGCAAGAGTAGAGTTAGCCCCATCAACTTTGGGGATCTTTTCCCAAAACTCCAATCTATCAGTCGGCAAAGGGTACAGTTTCTTAAACCTTGAAGAAGTAAATGAAGTACCCAGACTTTTCCATTCCCTAGAAATTACATCTGAAATAGCATCAGGAACTGGAAAAACCTCTGGAATAACTACATGAGGTTTAAAAAACGAATTTAAGCGTTTACTGGTTTTAATATCAAGAGGACTAGTCTCCTCCATATCTAATGCAATCAACACCTCTTTTAATAAAGAACGAATATACTCCATTTTAAATAAATATGAAGATTTATCAGTGTCAATATCTGAGGTAGAAACTTCTGTACCAGATAGATCCTCATCAGATATAGATTAATCAGAATGCTGTCGGTCATTTAAAAATTCATCGAATTTATGAGAAGTTTTAAAAGACCTTTTATGTTTATTAGAAGGTGGTATAACAGACAGGGCCTTCTGAATAGCATTAGAAACAAATTCTCTCACATTAACAGGAATATCCTGAACATTAGATGTTGAAGGAACAACAACAGGTAATGGATTACTACTAATGGAAATATTGTCTGCGTTTGAAAGTTTATCATGAGAACTAACACAAACTACAGCCGGAGGAACAGTTACCACAAGTTTACAACAAATGCACTTAGCTTTGGTAGAACCGACATCAGGCAGCAGCATTCCAGAAGTAGATTCTGAGACAGGGTCAGATTGAGACATCTTGCAATATGTAATAGAAAAAAGAACATATAAAGCAAAATTATCAATTTCCTTATATGACAGTTTCAGGAATGGGAAAAAATGCAAACAGAATAAGCCTCTGGAAACCAGAAGCAAAATGAAATAAGGACTTAAATAATGTCAAAAATCTGGCACCAAGTATGATGCCCACAACTGACAAAATATTTTGTGGCGCCAAGATAGTCCAAGATAGTCTGCAACAAACACGAGCGTCATAGATGATGCAACTACGTGAAAACTCTCGGCGCCAACTAAGACGCCGGAAATGACATTACGTCAACAAACGTAATTCTCGCGGCAAAAAAGTATCGCACCAAAAATGGCGCAAGAAATTATAGCATTTTGCGCTCCCGCGAGCCTAACAGCCCGCAATTTAGAAAAGAAATTCAATTTGAAAAATTTTCAGGTAAGAAATAATTTATTTATTTTTTCTTCATATGCATTTCCCAAAATGAAAATGACAGTCTGTAAGAAGGAAATATACTGATTAACCTGAATCATGGCATATATAAGTATAAAACATATATTTATAACTTTACATATAAAGTGCCAAACCATAGCTGAGAGTGTCATAAATAAAAGAAAACATACTTACCAAAAGATACTCATCTACATAAAGTAGATAGCCAAATCAGTACTGAAACGAGAATCAGTAGAGGTAATGGTATATAAGAGTATATCGTCGATCTGAAAAGGGAGGTAGGAGATGAATCTCTACAACCGATAACAGAGAACCTATGAAATAGATCCCTGTTAGGATGACCATTGTATTCAATAGGTAATACTCCCTTCACATACCTCTGTCATTCACCGCACTCTGAGAGGAACCGGGCTTCAGCATGCTGAGAAGCGCATATCAACGTAGAAATCTAGCACAAACTTACTTCACCACCTCCATAGGAGGCAAAGTTTGTAAAACTGAATTGTGGGTGTGGTGGGGGGGGGGTGTATTTATAGGCATTTTGACGTTTGGGAAACTTTGCCCCTCCTGGTAGGAATGTATATCCCATACGTCACTAGCTCATGGACTCTTGCCAATTACATGAAAGAAAATGCAAACAGCATAGCTCTCTGAGCATAAAAAAGGCAAGAGGCATATAGGAAGTGGGGTTTAAATAATTCATTTATTTGGCACCAAGTATGACGCACAACGCAAAATGAAATTTTTTGGTGCTAACCACATCCAGAAATGACGCAACTTGCATCATGGCAGACGCAACGTTGTGCAAGGAAACCTTGCGTCAACCAAGACGCCGGAAATGACAAACTTGCATCACCAAACGTACCTTCGCGCCAAAAAATTTCTTGCGCCAAGAATGACAATAAATATCAGCATTTTGCGACCTCGCAAGCCTAATTTTGCCCGCGAAAATTAATGAAAAAGCAGTCAATTTGAAGAAAAGACTATACCCCAGGTAATAAAAAATTACTTCCTAAATATGTTTCCCAATTTTAAAACTGATAGTCTGCAAAAGGAAATATACATAAACCTGACTCATGGCAAATATAAGTACAATACATATATTTAAAACTTTATATTAATACATTAAGTGCCAAACCATAGCTGAGAGTGTCTTAAGTAATGAAAACATACTTACCGAAAGACATCCATCCACATATAGCAGATAGCCAAACCAGTACTGAAAAAGTATCAGTAGAGATAATGGAATATGAGAGTATATCGTCGATCTGAAAAGGGAGGTAGTAGATGAATCTCTACAACTGATAACAGAAAACCTTTGAGAAGATTTCCCGTGAGGAAAACCATAGAATCAATATGTAATACTCTCTTCACATCCCTCTGACAAACACTGTACTCTGAGAGGAATCGGGCATCAAAATGCTGAGAAGCGCATATCACAGAAGAAAATCAACCACAAACTTACTTCACCACCTCCATAGGGAGGCATCGTTTGTAAAACTGAATTGTGGGTGTGGTGAGGGGTGTATTTATAGGCATTTTGAGGTTTGGGAAACTTTGCCTCTCCTGGTAGGATTGTATATCCCATACGTCACTAGCTCATGGACTTTTGCCAATTACATGAAAGAAATGTGTAATTTTTTTTCCCAATAACATTTTCTGTAGTGTAGCTGCCCCCCTCCAAATCCTACCTCCCTCCCAGATCTATTGCACAATGGCCCTGAAATCCCCACCGTAGTTGTAAGCAGATATTTTTTGGAACTAAAAAAAACGAGATTTGGCGCTTGTGCAAACGCATGCACGCGCACCCCCCATCCCCCCGGCTGCTTCCACCGACTGCGGCGCAACTTCGGAATAATGGATCAGGAAGTTGTTGCATTGATGGGCCGCCCACCCGCCTCCCAGCTGCTGCTCCCACCAACGATTGGTGCCATCAATGCCCGATGCAGAGAGGACTACATAGTGGCTCTCTCTGCATCAGTGTCAAAAATAAGGTATTACAGTGATGCCTCAATACCGAGGCATCAATGTTACACCTTGAAAGCAGTTGGAAGCAATTAATATTGCTTCCACCGCTTGAAACCACTGAGGACGTACAGGGTACGTCCTTGGTCACTAACAGACATTTTTTGGAGGATGTACTGTATACGTCCTTGGTCCTTAAGGGGTTAAACAAAATATCCAATTTCCTCAAAATAGCAGTTTCAGGAATGGGAAAAAATGCTTATGATAAATTTTTTATACAAAAGTAAAATCAAAAGCAAACATCATAGCCCTCTTTAAACAAATGAGAGCAGTGAGCAAAAGAGGGAGAGACTTAACAAATTTTAGCACCAAGAATGAGACAAAGATGACGCAAATGCAGAGGAAAAAACTTTTGGCGCCAAAGCTAACAAAATTAAATGACACAATTTGCGGCATAACAAAAATTTGCGTCAATAAAGACGCAATAAAAAGTAGCATTTTGCGTCATCGCGAGCCTAGTTAGCCAACGAAAATTTTGAAAAACAGACTCCAAGTTGCAACTAACTGGAACCCCAGGTAAGAAAAAAATACCTAAAATCTCCCATAAACATAATTTCCATGCTGAAACTGTTAGACTGCACAGACCTGACTCATGGCAAATATGTGCAATATACATTAAAAACTTTATAATATAAAGTGTCAAACATAGCTGAGAGTGTCTTAAAAAATGATAAATACTTACCAGAAGACACCCATTCACATATAGCAGACAGCCAAATCAGTACTGAAACATATTTGCAGAGGTAATGGTAGAGGAGTATAATGTCGATCTGTAAAGGGAGGCAGCAGATGAATCCCTGCGACCGATTTACAGAGAGCCTTAGAATAGATTTTTTATAGGCGAAAACATGGTGTCATCAGGCAATACTCCCTTCACATTCCTCAGACAAACACTGTACTTTGAGAGGAATTTGGGCTTCAAAATGCCTAGAAGCGCCTTTCACAGAAGAAAATCAAGCACATCTTGCTACACCACCTCCACATGAGGCAAAGTTTGTAAAACTGAGGTATGAGTGAGGTGGGAGGTGTCATTATAGGCATTTTGAGGTTTGGAAAACTTTGCCCCCATCCTGGTAGGAATGTATATCCCATATGTCACTAGCTCATGGACTCTTGCCACTTACATGAAAGAAACGTATATTAATATAAACGTGTTGGTTATGCAAAACTGGGGAATGGGTAATAAAGGGATTATCTATCTTTTTAAACAATAACAGCTCTGGTGTAGACTGTCCTTTTAACAGCTCTGCTGGGGTGCTCTATGCCTCCTCCTGCTGGCCAGGAGTTGAATATCCCACTGGTAATTTGAATTAAATCGTTGACTCTCCATGCCATAGGAAAAAAAGGTAAGCGCTACCATCAGTCCTGTGTCATGCCTACAATAAAGCATCCTGAGACCATTCATGTGTTGGGTTGCTTCTTAGCCAAGGGAGTGGGCTCACTCACAATTTCCCCTAAGAACACAGCCATGAATAAAGAATGGTACAAAAACATCCTCCAAGAGCAACTTCTCCCAACCATCCAAGAACAGTTTGGTGAGGAACAATGCCCTTTCCAGCATGATGGAGCACCTTGCCATAAGGCAAAAGTGATAACTAAGTGGTTTGGGGAACAAAACATGAAATTTTGGGTCCATGGCCAGGAAACTCCCCAGATATTAATCCCATTGAGAACTTGTGGTAAATCCTCAAGAGGCGGGTGAGCATAATTCTGACAAACTCCAAGCATTGATTATGAAAGAATGGGCTGCCATCAGTCAAGATGTGGCCCAGAAGTTGATTGAAAGCATGCCAGGACGACTTGCAGAGGTCTTGAAAAAGAAGGGTCAACACTGCAAATATTGACTCTTTATATAAACTTAATATAATTGTCAATAAAAGCCTTTGACACTTAAGAAATGCTTGTAATTATACTTCATTATACCATAGTAACATCTGACAAAAAGATCTAAAAAACACTGAAGCAGCAGACTTTGTGAAAATAAATATTTGTGTCATTCTCAAAACTTTTGGCCAGGACTATAGATGGATGGGAATATAAAGACATGCATAATTTAAAGAGACATGAAACCCACATTTTCTTTCATGATTTAGATAGAGATTGCGATTTTAAACAACTTTGCAATTTCATTCGATTATCTAATTTGTTTTTGTTCTCTTGGTATTCTTTATAGAAAAGAATACCTAGGTTGCTGCACATATAGGCTTCATGTTATTAGCTCACACAGTGCGTAACTAGCTCCCTGTAGTGTATTGCTGCTTTGTCAACAAATGATACTAAGGAAATGAAGCAAATTAGATAATAGAAGTAAACTCTCTGAATCATGAAAGACATTTTTTGGGTTTAATTTCCCTTCAAGTCTATGGATGTCATGAACTGTTAGAGGCGCCTCTATCTATTGTGTTTTTTCTAACAGATTGCCTTCCACTGTATGCTGTTAGAGAGCTGCCTCCCGAACTTTTCTTCCCATCACGTATAAATCCCTCTTGCCTTAGGGAATCTCCATCAAGCTGATAATATTTGGACTTTTGCCTGCATGTAGGTTTTGGTGGTAATATCCCACATATTTGTTTTTTGAGACTATTGTTCTCACATATCTTATTGCCCTATTGCATTGTGTATTGTTTCTCTTCACATACACTTAACCCACTTAGAATTTTTTCCTCTGTATTTATATTTATACCTTGCCGTTTACCACTTATAGCGCCTCCTAGAGGATTTCAGGGAACATATGATTGTTACCTTTGACTTCTTCATTTATTGTTTTGATGTCATGAACTGACCTGGTTCCAAAGCATTAAGCATTCATGAGGAAGCATTGCTAAAAGGATTACAGGCTTGTAATCCAGAGCTAAATAACACTGACATTACTTTTTGGGAGTTGGAATAAAACCTCTCATCCTTATGGTCGTATTTAAAGCTCAGGTGCCTGTAGGCACCAAAATCTGAAGTGCAGACGGCAATGAAATGACAGCACCTCATACTTTCATCAGGGGTATGAGAAGGTGCAATGTAAATCCTGTATTTAGTTTATTAACAATACAGATATATTAAATTATACAGACACACAGCTGTGCTTATAGTTACAAACTTCTATTTGTGGAGGCTACAATAAACCCATAATATTTAACATATATCAATAATATGGTGCAGACCCTTTTAGAATATAAAGGGTTTTCATATTATATTATTTATTATAAATAATTATGTTCTTATAGTTACCTACAACATGAAACCTATGTGAAATTGGTGCTGTTGACATTTTATGCTTTTTGGCTGAAATGCTTGTCCAATGATAAATGCAGACAGCATATGCTATACGCATTTAGTGATGTCCAGCAGACATCATTCGCTATAAAGAATCATGTCCATTCGACACTTGATAAATCAAACCCTCAGTCTTGACTGTAGCCATTGTAACATCCAGAACAAAAGAAATAAACAAAATAATTATCGTAAAAGGAGATAAAAGCATCAAAATAATAACATTTTAAAACATTACTTTCTGAACTGAGAAAATAATATTTTGTATTTATTTTTGTGAGATCATATTTGTTTGAGGAAGCTAAATATTTATTAGTGGCAACAGAATCTAAATCCCTATCAGAAACTGAGGGACTCTAAATGTGCATTTTCTAAGACAACAGCATAACCAGGGACACTAAATATTTAGACCTGTGTTAATCCTTCCTACAAGGGCTACCTGGTGTAGTTTTTATGGTTAGATCAGTAGAAGAATGACTAATGTTCTCAGTACTGTAAAGTAGAAGACCATCAATTTAAAAAAAAGTCCCTCTATATCTGGGGATTTCCTTAGAATGTATCACTGCATCATTTCTGCAAAACATTTGCCTTTGCAAATATCACAGATCTGAACCCAAGTAAGCATACAATCTTAAAACCTTTCCAATTTACTTGTTTAATCAACTTTATTTCTCTCTTGGTATTCTTTATTGAAACCAGTCTCTTTTCCAGAAAAGCATAATGAGAATAGGCCTACAAAAGTACGTTTGTCTTGAGCAGTGTATGTTATGTGTCTGAAACAATCTTATACAAGCAACCTGTAGAGAAGCTTTTACTAAATAGGGAAGATTTTGTTTTTTTTAAATTAAAATTTGTACACACTTCTCTTTATAATGAAGGTTTAAGTTTGGCTTCCATATCCTTGATAAATGAAAAGCAGTAATACCACGGCCCCATTATTATCTGAGATATACTCTGAAGCAAAATATATCTAAATAAAAGCATAGATTAACAATTTCATCAGCACCAAGACGTGGTTTTCTGTGGTATTAGAATATACCAACACACTATCCATAAACATCAAATATGCAAAATAAAAAAAAATGCATACGTATCAAGAGAAGTCAGTGATCACAACATATTTTAATTAACTTTATTAAGTAGCCAAATCTGATAAATTAGCACAGACAAAATAAGCATTTGCATGTGTTTCAAATGACTTTCTTTTTTTTTACAGAAATATAACAGAAAATTACAGTACAAAACTGTAAAAAGGAAGGAATCTTGTCCCAATGATTTCAGAAAGGGTGTAAGGTATTTGCAATGAACAATTAACATGTAGGCGGTCTCTTCCTCCTACACCCATAATTTCAATGTTACAAATATTATACACTACTTTACAAAATTCAGACTCACTATAAATGGATAACAAGTGTTAAGAATACATAGAAATGTGAAACTGCATTCATTAATTGTTTATGGAACAGCTGTTTTGCCTTCATGAAAAATAAACTTGATATGAATGAAATTTACAATGACCAAGACAACATTTGCTGCTAGGGAGGCCAAAAACAATTGCTTATCAGCAAACAATATTGTCTGTAAATGTAGCATTGTCTCACATTAATTCCTAGTATAACCCTTTTTATCTTTTCTGGAACTTTTCAGCGTTGGTATAGAAAAAGGCAATGATAATCATTTGCGGTTTATCCATTAAAAGCAAGCTCTCTACTGCAATATAACTTGCTAAATGCAAACAGTGGTAGATGGCTCAACTTTAAGGTGCTTTATCATATATTTCATTTAAGAAACCTGTATTAGTGTGTGTGTGTGTGTGTGTGTGTGTGTGTGTGTGTGTGTGTGTGTGTGTATATATATATATATATATATATATATATATATATATATACACATATATATATATATATATATATATATAAACACATACACACACACACACACATATACACACACACATTTATACATACATACATTCTATGTGCATCATTAGGATTTATCAAACAGAAACGAGCATTTAATTTGTCTTGCATGGAAAGGGGAAGTACATCTAAACATGAGCTCACGAAAACAGCAGAAATTTTAATGATTAAGCTTTAATTCGATACCATTAGGATATTGGACAACACAGTATTAAAACTTTGTAAACAAGCAAATCATACCCTAATAAATAATGAAACTTAGTGTAATCATAAAATGATCTAATGCATTAATACTTGCACCTGTGTGTTTAAAGGGACACTGAACCCAAATTTTTTCTTTCGTGATTCAAAGCATGAAATGTTAAAGGGACACTGTACCCAAAAATTTTCTTTCGTGATTCAGATTGAGCATGACATTTTAAGCAACTTTCTAATTTACTCCTATTATCAAATTTTCTTCATTCTCTTGGTATCTTTATTTTAAATGCAATAATGTAAGTTTAGATGTTGGCCCATTTTTGGTGAACAACCTGGGTTGTCCTTGCTGATTGGTGGATAAATTCATCCACCAATAAAAAAGTGCTGTCCAGAGTACTGAAACCAAAAAAAAAGCTTAAATGCCTTCTTTTTCAAATAATGATGGCAAGAGAACGAAGAAAAATTGATAATAGGAGTAAATTAGAAAGTTGCTTAAAATTGCATGCTCTTTCTGAATTACAAAAGAAAAAATTTGGGTTCAGTGTCCCTTTAAGCAACTTTCTAATTTACTCCTATTAAATTTTCTTCATTCTCTTGGTATCTTTATTTGAAATGCAAGAATGCAAGTTTAGATGCCGGCCCATTTTTGGTAAACAACCTGGGTTGTTCTTGCCGAGAGGTGAATAAATTCATCCACCAATCAAAAAGTGCTGTCCAGAGTCTGACCTAATAAAAAGCTTAGATGCCTTCTTTTTCAAATAAAGATAGCAAGAGAACGAAGAAAGATTGATCATAGGAATAAATTAGAAAGTTGCTTAAAATTGCATGCTCTATCTGAATCATGAAAGAAAAAAAATTGGGTTCAGTGTCCCTTTAACCCCTATGAAGAAGTTAAGCACGTTTAAAGTCCACTTAGGAGCAACAATGCACGCAGGACACTGATGGTCGGCCAATCAGGAACAAAGTTTGAATGCAACAATCAATTATGTGTTCTATGTCAGACCAGTTTAGCTGCTTGCCTGCCATTAACCATGTGTTTTATCTCCACAATTAGAGGCATGAATATGTATAATAAAATGCATTTTATTACGTCCCTTTACCCTGCATTAAGTTCAAACTATGAATTTTACACCTGGTAAACATAAAATCAAGAAAATATTAGTTTCCTTAACTTGTAAATCACAATTTTGTGGAAAAAGTTAAACTGGTTACATTTAGGAATATTGATCTGTTGAAAGGCATTTACTATGATTTTGAAAAAGTCACAGAAAAGGTTAAACATTAGATTAGTTATCTTTAGTTTGAAAGAAATTTTTTTTTTTATCTGTTAATAATTGAAACATTTCCTGCAAAAATAAATTAAATCATTAAAAACAAGTACAGGAAATTAGACCGCTTAAAGGGACACTGTACCCAAATTTTTTCTTTCATGATTCAGATAGAGCATGCAATTTTAAGCATATTTCTAATTTACTCCTATTGTCAAATTTTCTTTATTCTCTTGGTATCTTTATTGGAAAAACAAGAATTTAAGTTTAGATGCCGGCCCTTTTTTGGTCAACAACCTGGGTTGTCCTTGCTGATTGGACAGCACCAATAAACAAGTGATGTCCATGGTTCTGAACCCCAAATTGGCTGGTTCCTTAGCTTAGATGTCTTCTTTTTTCAAATAAAGAAAGCAAGAGAACGAAGAAAAATTGATAATAGGAGTAAATTAGAAAGTTGCTTAAAATTGCATGCTCTATCTGAATCACAAAAGAAAAAATTTGGGCTCAGTGTCCCTTTAAAGAACAGATGATTTAATTGAAGAAGCTGTTAGTAACTGATATTCTATGAATAAAAATGGACATAGTGTTGGACTCATGGAACTTATCCTATGTGGACTAAATAAAACTGGATGGACATTTGCATTTTCTTGATTTAGGTCGGAAAATAGTTTTTGGATTCTTTATTGTTTAATGCATTTTAAAGGGATAGGAAAGTCAAAATTAAAGTTGCATGATTCAGATAGAGCATGCAATTTTAAGACACTTAAATTCACTTCTATTTTCAAATGTGATTTATTCTCTTGGTATCACTTATTGAAAAAGAATATGCACATATCCTACACTAGTGGAAGCTAGCTGTTGATTGGTGCCTGCACACATTTGCCTCTTGTGATTGACTAACTAGATGTGTTCAACTAGCTGCAAGTAGTGAAATGCTGTTCTTACAGCAAAGGATAACAAAAGAACGAAAAAAAATTGATAATATAAATAAATTGGAAAGTTGTTTAAAATTGTGTGTTCTATCCAAATCATGAAAGAAAATGTTGGGGTTTCCTTTCCCTTTAAGTAGCTTAATAATCAAATGCTCTAGTTTCTAATGACATAATTGCTGGTTGCAAATGTGATTAATCCCTGAGCATGAGAAAACTAATGAGACTGCTCTGTGCATATGCTACTTCTTATTGGATTCATGACCAGTGTTCTGTCCGGTATCAGCAATGCATTGTGGCTCCTGAACATGACCTTAACTGTTTTTAACTTGACTGCGGTTTGAAAGCAGCATTCATTTCATAATAAAATGCTCTAACAAATTTAAAAAGTATTATTAGACCTAAATGTCCCCTCAATTCTCAAACTTTTTTTTCAGATTGTAAAAAAAAAAAAAAAAAAAAAAAAGCTAAATTTATAAAAAACTATTTATAGAAAAGAAAATCTGTTAATTCTCATGCAACGAAAAGTTAAATTGTTGACTAGATTCTTATATTCTCCACAACTTTAAAAAAGAAATCTGGTCAAGCATGTGAAAAAGTAACAATAGCATATGTTAAAAATGTTTGACAATTTTTTTTTTAATTAAACAAATGAATGTTCCTAAAACTAATGTTTATTAGGAAATGGGTTTTTTTCCAGATGGAAAAAAAAATTAGAATTAAACAATAGTACTTTAATTTACACCAAAAAAAAGATGCACAGGGTCATTATAGTAATAAAATCGCATGATCGAAATCATTAGGGAATGTCATTTTATCACTACTTGGTCCCGAACAGTGTTCTGTGTTTTCCAAGCGGCACTTTAACTATGGGTTTAATCCCTTTGCTGGGGTTAAACACAGAGATGCAGCATCGTTCTTGATAAATGGTTCTACGCTTGTAAGTTAGGCTTTAAGAAGCAGTAACAATCTGTAATTACAAGCTGTCTCTGCAGTTCATTACTTTAAAACATAAGTGAAATTGGATTTTTTTAATATATTAAAAATGTTGTTTGATGCAATTGTTTTCAATAACCAAATAATATCTAAAATTTAGAGGAACCAATCTGGACTTGTTTCTGGAGTAGGTAATGCTTGCCACTGTCATTATGTTAGCAAAATACCAACTGTTGTGCAGTTTGGTATATCTTCTGAAGCCATTTAGGGAGATATTTGGCAAGCAAAGGCTTGAGAAGTCTGCAGTGTGCATGTGCATAACACAATAATGAAAATATTTTGCAACATTTTTTTATTACTTGTAAGTAAATATTTTGTTTACTATACCTTTAATGCTATTTATAGTCTGCAGAGTAACTGTTCTATTAATTCTATTAAAGTAATACAATGAGGAATGAAAAACAATGCATATTGTACCTGTATCACTAAAAAGGTTTAGATTAACTTTATGCTAAAATAAAAATACCATGAGCAATCTGGGATCTTTTCTGCTAATCAGTAATTCTGCGCAGCACCCTCAGATGAAGTCTGTGACATCCCTATAAAGAAGCACTTCTGTAGCGAATGTGATGTTAAAAGGTATAAAGCAAGGCACAAAATGGTGATGACTATAAATTACAAAAATGTTAAAGGGACATTCCAGTCAAAATTTAAATTCACAGATTTATTACATATTTTAATAGAAACATATTTGCAATATGAATGTATTGGCAAAAATGCTTCTAGTAAAAGTTATCACTGTTTTAGTGTTAACATTTTTTCTCTGCACGTGCATGTGAAGCTAGATATTGTCACTATACCCACATTTTAAATAATGCAGCTGCTCAAATAATCAATGGGGCTTGTATCATGTCAACAATAAACAAATTGAGTCATTACCAGATGGTACAAGCACCTTAGGCTCTCTGAGCAAGTGCTGTGTTCGAAATGCTGATGCACGGTGCATACTTAAAGGGACATTATACACTCATTTTCATATAACTGCATGTAATAGACACTACTATAACGAATAAGATGCACAGATACTGATATAAAAATCTAGTATAAAACTGTTTAAAAACTTACTTAGAAGCTCTCAGTTTAGCTCTGTTGAAAAGGTAGTTGGAAAGCCCACTGCAAGTGAGAAATAAGACACTCCCCCCCCTCTCCCTTCTTTTGCATATGAAAAGACCCTTTACACAAACAGAAGCAAGCTGGAGAAGGTAGCTGACGGTATTCTCATAAAACTTTGGGGCTTGGTTAGGAGTCTGAAAATCAGAGCAATGTTATTTAAAAATAAGCAAAACTATACATTTAAAAAAAACAAAAAAAAAAAACTATGGGCTATATAAATAGATCATCTACAAAACATTTATGCAAAGAAAAAATGAGTGTATAATGTCCCTTTAAACACATTTTTGAAACAGCTATAGCTTTTATTAGAAGCATTTTTGATAATGCATGAATATTACAAAATTGCTTCTGTTTCATACCCAAATGCACCCATGTGGCTGGAATATCCCTTTAACTCAAAAAGTATTAATACTGATTAAACTCATTTAACTTAAATAAAGGTTGTCATTATTTTGCCTGTGCCAGACTTTTTCGGTTTAATATTTTCAAGTAGTGGGAATATTAAAAAAAAAACAACAACAAAAAAAACAACCCAAAAACACATGCACAACTAGATCATATGGATTAAAATGGTAATTTCTGCAAATATCTACCAATAGCATGGAAAACTGCATACATGTGTGCTTGCTGGTTTAGTAGTGATGGAGACACAGACATTAAACTCTGGTCATTAATAACATATATCTACCTTATATAGTAGGTATACAATGATATTAAACCCCTTTACTATGTAGGAAATATGCTTATCCAATATTACCTACATAGGACAGAAAGCAGAGTCTGTAACCTGCAAATCAAGTCACTGGTTTAGGCAATATGCAGTATTTGGAAAAAAAATGGTTTGCTTTTTGCCCTCTCTAGGACAAATGACAATTTCCATAAAAAAAGCCTTTAATGTCTCTAAGTCAAACTGCAGCAAAAACATGGTTACAAATCCACATACAAGTTTACAGTGTCCGTGATTAATGTTTCTGTAATAATCAAACAGTTAAGTAGTTTGATGTGTGTTCCACAGGTGGGATCAAAGTAAAGGCAGCTTATTTTCACTGTGTGCAATACATCTTAAACGCAATCTGTGATTTTTTTTTAAACATAAGCCACGCTTAATATAAAATGGCCATACAGTATTAGAAGGGCATGGTTTCTGTATTATTTATTTAAAAAGTGCACCAGTACAGATTAATCAATAATTGAAGCTATAGTATTCTCTTTTAAAGCTTTGATCAGATTTGATTTTACTCACGGCTTCTCTTTACCCACGATTACTTGTGCAGACAAAATCTGAATGCAAACTCCGCTAATCATATTTGTTGCACTTTAGAGAACGCCTAATAGCCTAAATATTGAGTAATTGGAAAAACAAAACTGCTAAACTTGACTTTTCTTCATATATTATAAAATTATAAACATATTGCTACATTCCAGGCTGGAGGAACCTGTAATACATAATGGCAAATGTTCAAAACAAAAAATGTGTTCTGACAGCTTGCAAGATTCACTAAAAAAAAAAAAAAAAGGAAAAAAGTTACTCTTTAAAAACTTTATTAACATGAAATCCCAGAATAAAAGGTGCCTTTTATTAAAAAAAAAAAAAAAATCTATTAGGTTATTACATACATTTTCTGTCCACTTCACAATAAATTAGAGTCATAAAGAGGGTTGTGCCAGCTGTTTAACATGCACTGGGACGGCAGAAACACTGCATTTTTAAGGGAATCTAATCCATCGATTTTTTACTAAGCTGATCAATACAGCACACAAATAAAAAGTGCATCTCATCTAGAACCAAAGTGATTATTTTAAAGAAAATAAATGGTTTCTTTAGAAAGGTATCCGACAATCATTTTCATTGCTGTGGATAGTTGGCATTTGAAAAAAAAAAAAGAATATTTCATTACATTAAAGTTACTAGTGTAAGCCATTAAGGACTTCAGTAAATTGAACTTTTTTAAACTGAGTAAGTCAGCAACTGGAGACCTGGTGCTTAAAAACATAAAAATGAGAATTAAAGTAGCCATCCACTGCTGCAAATAATATTAAAAGATTGCATGCAAAATGCTTCATTTTAAGACACTAGAGTTCCTGTAGACCCTTCATAGTCATGATGTATTCAAATTATCCTTGATCGGAGCACCGGGTGCATGATACTACCATGACATGCAACACTCTGATGCATCGATAGTGAATTCTTGATATCGGCATGCCATTGTATCACTTTGGTCCTTAGCATGGAGCACATTTATGCAGTTAGATTAAAATAATAATAAATCTTTCCCTGATTTTTTAACAATGATTTTGGGCGACATTGAATAGAATTATTTTAGAAGCTTGAACATAGTCTAGTATTGATGACATTAAAAACTAGTAGCCAAATTATTTTAGTAAATGAAAAGCAAACCAACTAACGTGGAAAATAAAATTCTGAAAAAACAACCAAAAAAAAACAAAACACAATCTCTGGCTTTGTTGTAGTAAATGTCTTTCTCCTCCTGAATGTTGCGAGGACCTTTTGGTGAAAAATGAGGATTTCAGAACAGTACATTATAAACCCAGCTGGCAGTGAAGGCTAACAATTCACTTGTTAGTATTTCACTAAACTGCAGAAAGAGGTGCCTGGATGGTTCCTTAGTTAAATCCCATTTAAAATGACAAGTGTGCTTGCACAATTCAGTCCCCAAGTGTCCAATTAGATTACGTTCAATGAAATCACAGTGTATGCACAGCTTATGAGGCCCACAAACTACACAATGCAGATGAGGAGATTAACCAGCTTAGCAATGAGATACTGCTCGAGGAATCTTCTCGCCGTCTGCTCTGTGCAATGCTTTATTTGTTCACTTGCTGTTGGAGGTGGAGAAGGAACTCATAATATGATAAGGCTGATTCTGTCCGGTCCTCTATCATGTTCTGGAGGAAAGTAGTCTTCATTGGACTTTCATCCCTTAAGACAAATTAAAGTTGTTTAGACAAACTATGTACAAGTAGAACAAATACATTTATTTTACATGCATTGTATAATTGTATTGCAGGAGAAATGAATCATTACAGCTTGGCATAATTACATATTTGATTTCCTTGTCACTAGTGACAACAGAGAACAGATTTTTAGTAGATAATGGCAGGAGGAGGAGTTAGGGTATATATAAGCCTGTCAGGGGAGAACAGATATGTTTTAGTTTAATTATAGGGTTTAGAACAGCTTGCTTGTATACATAAGCATCACATTTTATTTCTCTTACTGTTGCTAACCATCCATGCTTAAAGGGACACTGAATCCAATTTTTTTAATTTTAACCCCTTAATGACCACAATGTACCCTGTATGTCACTGGTCGTTAAGGGTTTTTTCAGGACATAATAGCACAAGTCTAGCAAGAACACACTATTAATGCCCTCCCTCCAGTACGCTTTGTGGAATAGAGCAGTCTCAACGCTGGTGGCAAGACCGCGCTATAAAACAATCAAGTCCCAAAAAAAGGCCAGTAACATACAGGGTACGTCGCTGGTCCTTAAGGGGTTAAGCAACTTTCTAATTTACTTCTATTATCAATTTCTCTTAGTTCTCTTGCTATCTTTATTTGAAAAAGAAGGCATCTAAGCTAAGGAGCCAGCAAATTTTTGGTTCAGACCTATGGACAGCACTTGTTTATTGGTGCTGTCCAATCACCAAGGACAACCCAGGTTATTCACCAAAAATGGTCCGACATCTAAACTTACATTCTTGCTTTTCAAATGAACATACTAAGAGAATGAAGAAAATTTGATAAATAGGAATAAAATTAAAAAGTTGCTTAAAATTGCATGCTCTATCTGAATCACGAAAGAAAAAATTTGGATTCAGTGTCCCTTTAAAGTGATATAAAACCCATACATTTTCTTTCAGGATTCGAATAGAGTGTACAGTTTTAAACAATTTACTTCTGTTATCAATTTTCCTTGTTTTCTTGGTATCCTTTGTTGAAAAGATGAAAGGTAAGCTCAGGAGCGCGCACGTTATATATCAGCAAGAACATTAGATGGCAGCACTTTTTCCTGACATGTTAGTGCTCTAGGTATGTGCACACTACCTATCTACATTTATCTTCAACAAAGAACAACATGAGAATAATGCAAATATGAGAATATAAAAAAAAAAAGGAAAGTTTTTTTTTTTTTAATTGTATGCTCTGAAACGTGAAAGAAAAGTTTGGGTTTCATGTCCATTTAACATGTTATCTACTGTACATTATTAAATCAATTATATTCATACTACTTATAATATTCTTTAGATCCTCAGGTATAAAAAAAAAAAAAAAAAAAACATAATTTATGTAAGAACTTACCTGATAAATTCATTTCTTTCATATTAGCAAGAGTCCATGAGCTAGTGACGTATGGGATATACATTCCTACCAGGAGGGGCAAAGTTTCCCAAACCTTAAAATGCCTATAAATACACCCCTCACCACACCCACAATTCAGTTTAACGAATAGCCAAGAAGTGGGGTGATAAGAAAAAAGTGCGAAAGCATATAAAATAAGGAATTGGAATAATTGTGCTTTATACAAAAAAATCATAACCACCACAAAAAAGGGCGGGCCTCATGGACTCTTGCTAATATGAAAGAAATGAATTTATCAGGTAAGTTCTTACATAAATTATGTTTTCTTTCATGTAATTAGCAAGAGTCCATGAGCTAGTGACGTATGGGATAATGACTACCCAAGATGTGGATCTTTCCACACAAGAGTCACTAGAGAGGGAGGGATAAAATAAAGACAGCCAATTCCTGCTGAAAATAATCCACACCCAAAATAAAGTTTAATGAAAAACATAAGCAGAAGATTCAAACTGAAACCGCTGCCTGAAGTACTTTTCTACCAAAAACTGCTTCAGAAGAAGAAAATTCAACAAAATGGTAGAATTTGGTAAAAGTATGCAAAGAGGACCAAGTTGCCGCTTTGCAAATCTGATCAACCGAAGCTTCATTCCTAAACGCCCAGGAAGTAGAAACTGACCTAGTAGAATGAGCTGTAATCCTATGAGGCGGAGTCTTACCCGACTCAACATAGGCAAGATGAATTAAAGATTTCAACCAAGATGCCAAAGAAATGGCAGAAGTTTTCTGGCCTTTCTAAAACCGGAAAAGATAACAAATAAACTAGAAGTCTTTCGGAAAGACTTAGTAGCTTCAACATAATATTTCAAAACTCTAATAACATCCAAAGAATGCAACGATTTCTCCTTAGAATTCTTAGGATTAGGACATAATGAAGGAACCACAATGTCTCTACTAATGTTGTTGGAATTCACAACTTAGGTAAAAATTCAAAAGAAGTTCGCAACACCGCCTTATCCTGATGAAAAATCAGAAAAGGAGATTCACAAGAAAGAGCAGATAATTCAGAAACTCTTCTGGCAGAAGAGATGGCCAAAAGGAACAAAACTTTCCAAGAAAGTAATTTAATATCCAATGAATGCATAGGTTCAAATGGAGGAGCTTGAAGAGCCCCCAGAACCAAATTCAAACTCCAAGGAGGAGAAATTGACTTAATGACAGGCTTTATACGAACCAAAGCTTGTACAAAACAATGAATATCAGGAAGAATAGCAATCTTTCTGTGAAAAAGAACAGAAAGAGCAGAGATTTGACCTTTCAAGGAACTTGCGGACAAACCCTTATCTAAACCATCCTGAAGAAACTGAAATATTCTCGGTATTCTAAAAAAATGCCAAGAAAGAATGATGAGAAAGACATATGTCATGACATAAGAAATATGTCTTCCAGACTCTATAATATATCTCTCTGGATACAGATTTATGAGCCTGTAACATAGTATTTAATCACAGAGTCAGAGAAACCTCTTTGACCAAGAATCAAGCGTTCAATCTCCATACCTTTAAATTTAAGGATTTCAGATCCTGATGGAAAAAAGGACCTTGAGACAAAAGGTCTGGTCTTAACGGAAGAGTCCACGGTTGGCAAGAGGCCATCCGGACAAGATCCGCATACCAAAACCAGTGAGGCCATGCCGGAGCTACCAGCAGAACAAACGAGCATTCCTTCAGAATCTTGGAGATTACTCTTGGAAGAAGAACTAGAGGCGGAAAGATATAGGCAGGATGATACTTCCAAGGAAGTGATAATGCATCCACTGCCTCCGCCTGAGGATCCCGGGATCTGGACAGATACCTGGGAAGTTTCTTGTTTAGATGAGAAGCCATCAGATCTATTTCTGGAAGTTCCCACATTTGAACAATCTGAAGAAAAACCTCTGGGTGAAGAGACCATTCGCCCGGATGCAACGTTTGGCGACTGAGATAATCCCCTTTCCAATTGTCCATACCTGGGATATGAACCGCAGAGATTAGACAGGAGCTGGATTCCGCCCAAACTAAAATTCGAGATACTTCTTTCATAGCCAGAGGACTGTGAGTCCCTCCTTGATGATTGATGTATGCCACAGTTGTGACATTGTCTATCTGAAAACAAATGAACAACTCTCTCTTCAAAAGAGGCCAAGACTGAAGAGTTCTGAAAATTGCACGGAGTTCCAAAATATTGATCGGAAATCTCACCTCCTGAGATTCCCAAACCCCTTGTGCCGTCAGATACCCCCACACAGCTCCCCAACCTGTAAGACTTGCATCTGTTGAGATTATAGTCCAGGTCGGAAGAACAAAGAAGCCCCCTGAACTGAACGATGGTGATCTGTCCACCATGTCAGAGAGTGTCGTAAAATCGGTTTAAAGATATTAATTGAGATATCTTTGAGTAATCCCTGCACCATTGGTTCAGCATACAGAGCTGAAGAGGTCGCATGTGAAAACGAGCAAAGGAGATCGCATCTGATGCGGCAGTCCTAAGACCCAACATTTCCATGCATAAGGCTACCAAAGGGAATGATTGTGACTGAAGGTTTTGACAAGCTGATATCAATGTTAAACTTCTCTTGTCTGACAAGGACAGAGTCATAGACACTGAATTTATCTAGAAACCTAAAAAGGTTATCCTTGTCTGAGGAATCAATGAACTGATTGGTAAATTGATCCTCCAACCATGAACTTGAAGAAACAACACAAGTCGATTCGTATGAGATTCTTCGAAAATGAGAAGACTGAGCAAGTACCAAGATATCGTCCAAATAAGGAAATACCAAAACCCTATTCTCTGATTACAGAAAGAAGGGCACCGAGAACCTTTGAAAAAAATTCTTGGAACTGAGGCTAGGCCAAACGGTAGAGCCACAAAACTGGTAATGCTTGTCTAAAAAGAGAATCTCAGACACTAAAAGTGATCTGGATGAATCGGAATATGCAGATACACATCCTGTAAATCTATTGTAGACATATAATGCCCTTGCTAAACAAAAGGCAGGATAGTCCTACAGAAACCATCTTGAATGTTGGTATCCTAACATAACGATTCAATAATGATAGATCCGGAACTGGTCTGAAGGAATTGACCTTCTTTGGTACAATGAAGAGATAAAATAAAACCCCAGCCCCTGTTCCAGAACTGGAACTGGCATAAATACTCCAGCCAACTCTAGATCTGAAACACATTTCAGAAATGCTGAGCCTTTGCTGTGTTAACTGGGACACGGGAAAGAAAAGAATCTCTTAGCAGGAGGCCTTAACTTGAAGCCAATTCTGTACCTTTCTGAAACAATGTTTCTGAAACCAGAAATTAAGAACGAAATTGATCCAAATTTCTTTGAAGAAAACGTTATCTGCCCCATACCAGCTGAGCTGGAATAAGGGCCGCACCTTCATAGGTACTTAGGAGCTGGCTATAGGTTTCTATAAGGCTTGGATATATTCCAAACTGGAAATAGTTTCCAAACTGATACCGCTCCTGAGGATGAAGGATCAGGCTTTTGTTCCTTGTTGTGAGGAAAGGAACGAAAATGATTATTTACCCTGGAAAGAAAGGGAAAGCAAAGTTGACTTAGAAGACATGTCAGCATTCCAAGTTTAATCCATAAAGCTTTTCTAGCTAAAATAGCTAGAGACATATACCTGACATCAACTCTAATGATATCAAAAGATGGTATCACCAATAAAATTATTAGCATGTTATAGAATAATAATAATGCTATAAAATTATGATCTGTTACTTGTTGCGCTAAAGCTTCTAACCAAAAAGTTGAAGCTGCAGCAACATCCGCTAAAAATATAGCAGGTCTAAGAAGATTACCTGAACATAAGTAAGCTTTTCTTAGAAAGGATTCAATTTTCCTATCTAAAGGATCCTTAAATGAAGTACTATCTGCCGTAGGAATAGTAGTACATTAGCAGGAGTAGAGACAGCCCCATAACCTTAGGGATTTTTGTCCCAAAAAACTCTAATCTGTCAGATGGCACAGGATATAATTTGCTTAAACGTCTAGAAGGAGTAAATAAATTACCCAAATTATTCCATTCCCTGGAAATTACTTCAGAAATAGCATCAGGGAGATAAAACACTTCTGGAATAACTACAGGAGATTTAAAAACCTTATTTAAACGTTTACATTTAGTATCAAGAGGACCAGAATCCTCTATTTCTAATGCAAATAACACTTCTTTAAGTAAAGAACGAATAAATTCCATCTTGAACAAATACAAAGATTTATCAGCATCAACCTCTGAGACAGAAACCTCTGAACCAGAAGAAGCATTATCAGTATCAGAATGATGATGTTCATTTAAAAATTCATCTGAAAAAAAGAGAAGTTTTAAAAGACTTATGTATACTAGAAGGAGAAATAACAGACATAGCCTTCTTAATGGATTTAAAAAATAAAATCTCTTATGTTATCAGGAACACTCTGAAAATTAGATGTTGACGGAACAGCAACAGGTAATGTAACAGTACTAAAGGAAATTTTATCTGCATTAGTAAGTTTGACATGACATGCAATACAAATAACAGCTGGAGAAACAGATACCAAAAGTTTATAGCAGATACACTTAGCTTGGTAGCTCCAGCACTGTGCAGTGATTTTCCTGAAGTATCTTCTGACTCAGATGCAACGTGGAACATCTTGCAATATGTAAAAGAAAAAAACAACATATAAAGCAAAATTGATCAAATTCCTTAAATGACAGTTTCAGGAATGGGAAAAAAATGCCAGTGAACAAGCTTCTAGCAACCAGAAGCAATAAATAAAGAGACTTAAATAATGTGGAGACAAAAATGACGCCCATATTTTTTAGCGCCAAAAAAGACGCCCACATTATTTGGCGCCTAAATGCTTTTGGCGCCAAAAATGACGCCACATCCGGAACGCCGACATTTTTGATGCAAAAAAACGTCAAAAAATGACGCAACTTCCGGCGACACGTATGACGCCGGAAACAGAAAAATTTTTTTGCGCCAAAAAGTCTGCGCCAAGAATGACGCAATAAAATGAAGCATTTTCTGCCCCCGCGAGCCTAACAGCCCACAGGGAAAAAGTCAAATTTTTTAAGGTAAGAAAAAATGATTGAAACAAATGCATTTATCCCAAATATGAAACTGACTGTCTGAAAAATAAGGAATGTTGAACATTCTGAGTCAAGGCAAATAAATGTTTGAATACATATATTTAGAACTTTATAAATAAAGTGCCCAACCATAGCTTAGAGTGTCACAGAAAATAAGATTTACTTACCCCAGGACACTCATCTACATGTTTGTAGAAAGCCAAACCAGTACTGAAACGAGAATCAGCAGAGGTAATGGTATATATAAGAGTATATCGTCGATCTGAAAAGGGAGGTAAGAGATGAATCTCTACGACCGATAACAGAGAACCTATGAAATAGACCCCGTAGAAGGAGATCACTGCATTCAAATAGGCAATACTCTCCTCACATCCCTCTGACATTCACTGCACGCTGAGAGGAAAACCGGGCTCCAACTTGCTGCGGAGCGCATATCAACGTAGAATCTAGCACAAACTTACTTCACCACCTCCATCGGAGGCAAAGTTTGTAAAACTGAATTGTGGGTGTGGTGAGGGGTGTATTTATAGGCATTTTAAGGTTTGGGAAACTTTGCCCCTCCTGGTAGGAATGTATATCCCATACGTCACTAGCTCATGGACTCTTGCTAATTACATGAAAGAAATCAGTAAGTTTAGGGCTGCAACTAACCATTATTTTCATAATTGTTTCATTGGACAAATATTTTTTTCCATTATTCGACTAAAATTGTTTTTTTTCCTATATTTAAAATAAAATCCAAGCTATTTTGCCTGCAGCAGAAAAAAAGGCACTCAGATGGTGTTGAGGTGCTTGGGATGCATAAGTAGGCTTTTGTCAATTTCACCAAGGTGGGATATTTAATCTTTGTTAACTCTCCCCAATGCAAGGGGAATGGACTTCATTCTAACATAAAAATATCTTGAGTATCTATATGCAATGGTGAATAACCAGCTATAAGGTTAGGGAAAAATATCTAGTCTGCTCTTAAAATAACAGATATAAACTTATAGAGGTTGAATTTGGTACATAATACAATTTAGTAAAAATATAAAAAGACAAAAGTCAAAAAGCACTAAGGACTATATATCAATAACAGGGCAAAGCCGTACACATTTCTTACACATTTATCTACAGTAGATATAATCAGCAATAGCAAGTGATCCGCTAATAATTGTGCAAACAGATAATAGTGCACAATCACATCAATTCAAACAACAAATCCCATCAACCTGGAGCTAGGTGTAAATAATAAAAGCTCAGCACTATATTATACAAAGCCCAGTCCCAAATCAGCTGATTTAATATAAACAATTAAAATCAGGATTCCTATTATTTCTGGGTTGTACATAAACCAGGAGAAGTTGTAAACGTATACTGTCCGGAAAAAAGTGAAAAGTAACTATCTCTAGATGTCCTTTAGGCTAAGGACATAACTATAAAACACAATACCATGTGCAGGAGCTCATTGGAGTGAAGCAGCTGGTGCTGTATGCAGACCAAATAATTGCAAACCAACACTACTTCCCACTACCCTATCCTCTCTAATCAACAAGTATACTCCAGCCCGCCCACTAAGATCCAACAATGACCTGCTCCTTGTATCTTTGACGATCACCTCCTCCCATGCTAGACTGCAGGACTTCTGTTGTGTAGCACCTACCCTGTGGAACACTCTCCCTCATGCTGTCAGGCTTTGCCCTAATCTTTCTTTCTTTAAATGCTCCCTGAAGACTTTTTTTGTTCAGAGAAGCCTACCACCCAACTCAATAATAAATTAATTTCACTTACCTAACATTTCCCTCATCTAACTCTGCATTAACATCTTTCTCAATCTTGCAGTCCTCCTGTTTCTCAACTTCCTACCCTTCTAGGTTGTAAGTTCCCATGGGATTAGGGCCCTCAAGTCCTCCTGTATGCGTTTATAAAAATGTGTCTTGTCTTTTACAAGTTTTATATCATTGTTTTATTTAACTGAATTGTACCCATGGACAGCGCTGCGGAATATGTTGGTGCTTCATAAATAAAGTATAATAATAAAGAAATCGCAAACCAACTAATCGATGAAATCGCAAACCAACTAATCTATTAAATCGATTAGTTGTTGCAGCTCTAAGTAAGTTATTATCAGGTATTTGTATAGCGCCAACAGATTCCGCAGCGCTGGTTATAAAATGTTCATATGGGATTACTTTGAAGAACAATTATTAATGGCAGTTCAGACATCCAATAATTAAAATGACATAATTGGAGTAAAAGTGCTTTATTTTTACTGGACTAACATTACATCTCTCTTTTGTCATTAAAGGGACCCTTAACACTTGTCTTCTAATAATCCCCAAAACCACAGGAGTAGATCACACTGATAAATAATGCATACGAACGATCCTTGCTAAACGAACACTAAGCTGACAGCCCTTAGTGATTCACATTAGCAGGATCAATGGTCATGAAAGGCAGAAATCATCTGCACAAACTTCACTCCGTTCAGTTATAGTTTCCCCCTCCCTCTCCCCCCTCCTGGAGCATGATGTCAGTAATTGACAACAACAGTGCCTTAACGCTCTGCTTAGAGCAGAAAACTTGTGGAGTTTGAAAAAGTAAAACTGTGGGGGGAAGTTAAAAAAAATAGGTAATGCACTTAGCATTTGCTGCATAATGTGTATTATATACAATAGACTGGCAAATGAAATCTATTTACACCCTAACTGAGAAATAAATGTGTCTCACTGCAGCTCACACACTGCAGGCAAATGTTATATTCTCTAAGTACTGTATGTAACAGCCAATATGCTGTGTCATGTGACTAATGAGCCCTGTAACGCACGCTACAATATGGCAGCTTACATAGGAAATGTGGCACTGGCTCAACACTGTATTTCAAAACAATCCATTTGAAAAGTTTGGGGTAAGAGGAATAGATAAAATAAACTGTAGTGATTATTTTATTTTTATTTATAAGAAAAAGTAGGTTTCAGCCATTTTCATTAGGTGTTTAATGTCCCTTTAATTCTTTGGCATGACTTCACTGGCAATAAACTAAATTAATAGTTATAGGCTGGGTGATGCCTAGCCTTTGCACCCCAGATGTTTTGAAACTAGATTTCCCATGATGCTTAGGCACCCTGCCGTTCAGTTGAGCATCATGGGAAATGTAGTTATGAAACATCAGGGGTGCCAAGGTTAGCCATCACTGGTGCATATCATCTAATGTTCTTATTATCCCAGACCTATAGCAAGCATTGCATTGAATTTTGCAAAGCATGTTTAAAAACATAATTTATGCTTACCTGATAAATTTATTCCTCTTGTAGTGTATCCAGCCCACGGATCATCCATTACATGTGGGATATTCTCCTTCCCAACAGGAAGTTGCAAGAGGATCACCCACAGCAGAGCTGCTATATAGCTCCTCCCCTCACTGCCATATCCAGTCATTCGACCGAAAAAAGATGAGAAATAAGAAACCATAGGGTGCAGTGGTGACTGTAGTTTAATTAAAATTTAGACCTGCCTTAAAAGGACAGGATGGGCTGTGGACTGGATACACTACAAGAGAAATAAATTTATCAGGTAAGCATAAATTATGTTTTCTCTTGTTAAGTGTATCCAGGCCACGGATCATCCATTACTTGTGGGATACCAATACCAAAGCTAAAGTACACGGATGATGGGAGGGACAAGGCAGGAACTTAAACGGAAGGAACCACTGCCTGTAGAACCTTTCTCCCAAAAACAGCCTCCGAAGAAACAAAAGTGTCAAATTTGTAAAATTTTGAAAAAGTGTGAAGCGAAGACCAAGTCGCAGCCTTGCAAATCTGTTCAACAGAGGCCTCATTTTTAAAGGCCCAAGTGGAAGCCACAGCTCTAGTAGAATGAGCTGTAATCCTTTCAGGGGGCTGCTGTCCAGCAGTCTCATAGGCTAAGCGTATTATGCTCCGAAGCCAAAAGGAGAGAGAGGTTGCCGAAGCTTTTTGACCTCTCCTCTGTCCAGAGTAAACGACAAACAGGGCAGATGTTTGACGAAAATCTTTAGTAGCCTGTAAGTAAAACTTCAAGGCACGGACTACTTCCAGATTATGCAAAAGACGTTCCTTCTTTGAAGAAGGATTAGGACACAATGATGGAACAACAATCTCTTGATTGATATTCCTGTTAGAAACTACCTTAGGTAAAAACCCAGGTTTGATACGCAGAACTACCTTGTCTGAATGAAAAATCAGATAAGGAGAATCACAATGTAAGGCAGATAACTCAGAGACTCTTTGAGCCGAGGAAATAGCCATCAAAAACAGAACTTTCCAAGATAAAAGTTTAATATCAATGGAATGAAGGGGTTCAAACAGAACTCCCTGAAGAACTTTAAGAACCAAGTTTAAGCTCCACGGGGGAGCAACAGTTTTAAACACAGGCTTAATCCTAACCAAAGCCTGACAAAATGCCTGGACGTCTGGAACTTCTGCCAGACGCTTGTGCAAAAGAATAGAGCAGAGATCTGTCCTTTTAAAGAACTAGCTGATAAGCCTTTGTCCAAACCCTCTTGGAGAAAGGACAATATCCTAGGAATCCTAACCTTACTCCATGAGTAACTATTGGATTCACACCAATAAAGATATTTACGCCATATCTTATGGTAGATTTTCCTGGTGACAGGCTTCCGAGCCTGTATTAAGGTATCAAAGACTGACTCGGAGAAGCCACGCCTTGATAGAATCAAGCGTTCAATCTCCATGCAGTCAGTCTCAGAGAAATTAGATTTGGATGATTGAAAGGACCTTGTATTAGAAGGTCCTGCCTCAGAGGCAGAGTCCATGGTGGAAGAGATGACATGTCCACTAGGTCTGCATACCAGGTCCTGCGTGGCCACGCATGCGCTATCAGAATCACCGATGCTCTCTCCTGTTTGATTTTGGCAATCAGTCGAGGGAGCAGAGGAAACAGTGGAAACACATAGGCCAGGTTGAAGAACCAAGGAGCTGCTAGAGCATCTATCAGCGTTGCTCCCGGGTCCCTGGATCCGTAACAAGGAAGCTTGGCGTTCTGGCGAGACGCCATGAGATCCAGTTCTGGTTTGCCCCAACGGTGGACCAGTTGAGCAAACACCTCCGGATGGAGTTCCCACTCCCCCGGATGAAAAGTCTGACGACTTAGAAAATGCGTCTCCCAGTTCTCTACGCCTGGGATGTGGATCGCTGACAGGTGGCAAGAGTGAGACTCTGCCCAGCAAATTATCTTTGAGACTTCTAACATCGCTAGGGAACTCCTGGTTCCCCCTTGATGGTTGATGTAAGCCACAGTCGTGATGTTGTCCGACTGAAATCTGATGAACCTCAGGGTTGCTAACTGAGGCCAAGCTAGAAGAGCCTTGAATATTGCTCTTAACTCCAGAATATTTATTGGGAGGAGTTTCTCCTCCTGAGTCCACGATCCCTGAGCCTTCAGGGAGTTCCAGACTGCGCCCCAACCTAGAAGGCTGGCATCTGTTGTTACAATCGTCCAATCTGGCCTGCGAAAGATCATACCCTTGGACAGATGGACCCGAGAAAGCCACCAGAGAAGAGAATCTCTGGTCTCTTGATCCAGATTTAGTAGAGGGGACAATTCTGAGTAATCCCCATTCCACTGACTTAGCATGCATAATTGCAGCGGTCTGAGATGCAGGCACGCAAATGGCACTATGTCCATTGCCGCTACCATTAAGCCGATTACTTCCATGCACTGAGCCACTGACGGCGTGGAATGGAATGAAGGACACGGCAAGCATTTAGAAATTTTGATAACCTGGACTCCGTCAGGTAAATTTTCATCTCTACAGAATCTATAAGAGTCCCTAGGAAGGAGACTCTTGTGAGTGGTGATAGAGAACTCTTTTCCACGTTCACTTTCCACCCATGCGACCTCAGAAATGCCAGAACTATCTCAGTATGAGACTTGGCAATTTGAAAGCTTGACACCTGTATCAGGATGTCGTCTAGATACAGAGCCACCGCTATGCCTCGCGGTCTTAGAACCGCCAGAAGTGAGCCCAGAACCTTTGTAAAAATTCTCGGGGCAGTGGCCAACCCGAAGGGAAGAGCTACAAATTGGTAATGCCCGTCTAGAAAGGCAAACCTTAGGAACCGATGATGATCTTTGTGAATCGGTATGTGAAGGTAGGCATCCTTTAAGTCCACTGTGGTCATGTACTGACCCTCTTGGATCATGGGTAGGATGGTCCGAATAGTTTCCATTTTGAATGATGGAACTCTGAGGAATTTGTTTAAGATGGTCTGAAGGTTCCCTCTTTCTTGGGAACCACAAACAGATATGAATAAAATCCCTGTCCTTGTTCCGTCCGCGGAACTGGATGGATCACTCCCATTATTAGGAGGTCTTGCACACAGCTTAGGAATGCCTCTTTCTTTATCTGGTTTGCTGATAACCTTGAAAGATGAAATCTCCCTTGTGGAGGAGATGCTTTGAAGTCCAGAAGATATCCCTGAGATATGATCTCCAACGTAATGATACAAAGGTGAAGATAGAAGGATAACACCTCAAAAGTGCAGTCAAAATATTTTAATAGATACAGGTTCAGACAAGTAAAATATCACAACGTTTCGGGGTCAATACCCCTTAGTCATGTGATACAGCATAACCTTAACACACCTGTTTAAGTAGGCTAACAAATTAACCCTAAATGCACTTTGCAATTTTACTTTAACATAATCATGTGTAGATACTGACCCCTGCAGGCCAGGTGTGAAAATGGCATGTAAATTTAAAAACAATTTATCAGGAAGCCTCCAGTCACAATTTCTTAAAGAAAAGATGCAAAGTAAATACAAAATAATTGTTATGTGTGGTCACCCAAATAGATACATATAAAAATATGTCTAATTACTCAAGTGCATATATACAAAAGTGCATATATACAAAAAATTCATGTATACAGAAACAAATTTTATGTTATTAAACAATAGATTGCATATCAAGCTGCCCCAATGTTGCTAAATTGGTAAATGAATGAATGATATTTCAGTATTTTTAACTATACAGAGGGTAGTTACATAATGAAAGGACAGTCATGTCTTACTAAGAGCTGGAGAAAGAAAACCTAGAGTGAAAACTCATAGCCTAATATCTCTTAAATACCTAATCAAAAGGAATAACTTAATAAAACACAGACCAGTCAATCTCCCTATTCATCCCCTTCGGCTCCAGGGTATCTAATTTGAATATCCAAAAAGATTCACGTTGTTTTAATAGACGTGTTCTATTGCCACCACGTCTTGGGATCTTAATATGATCGATAACCTGGAACCGAAGTTGACTGACTTGATGGCCAGCTGACAAAAAATGATGTGCTACTGGGGCAGTATACACCTTGCACCTGATGTTACTCTTGTGCTCAGTGATACGGTCGCCCACCCGTCTGGTGGACTCACCCACATAGGCACGCCCACACGGACATTTGATCAAATAAATGACAAAGCTCGTATTGCAAGTGTAATAGTCCTTGTGCTTAAATTTATATCCTGTCTGAGGGTGCACAAAGTAGGGACTCTTAATGATTGACCCACAGTTTACACACCCCAAACAGGGAAAACAACCCAAGTTCTTTTTGGTGATATATCCCTGCTGAGGAGCTCTGCCAGCGCCCAAATCTGCCTTTACCAAAGTATCTCTCAAGCTTTTATTACGCTTATAGGCTGGTAATGGATACCGGCAGAACTCCTCAACATTGGGGATGCAATCTTGTAAAATACTCCAATGTTTGCGTACAATACGGGCAATGTCATTACTTTGTCTGCAGAAATTGGAAACAAAAACCATCCTTTTCCCTTTATCTTGTGAGGATTTTGGTTTAAATAATGTTTCTCTGTCTAGAGCAGACACATTTTGTATGGTCTCTTGAATCAAAGAGGGTGGATACCCCCTCTGGATGAATTTTTGGCCCATCTCTGCAAGTCTGATTTGTGATATATTGGAGTCATCAACAATCCTTTTAACTCTGAGCATCTGACTGCGAGGCAGAGAGTGCACAAGAGGTAAAGGATGAGCACTTTCATAGTGAAGTAAACTGTTCCTATCAGTGGCTTTCCTGAATAAATCAGTCTTAAAACCTAGGCCACATTTGGTAACAGTTACATCCAAGAAATCAATTTTGTGTTCGCTCCACACCAGTGTAAATTTAATATTGTTGGTAGCCTGATTTAAATCCGCCACAAAGGACTCCAGAGCCCCAACGTCGCCCAGCCAAATACCAAAAATATAGTCGATGTAGCGCCACCAAGTGGCGCCACACCGGCGAAATTCAGGGTGTTCAAAAACAAACCTCTCTTCAAATAAATTCATAAAAATATTGGCATAATTAGGGGCGACGTTGGAGCCCATGGCAGTACCCTGCAGTTGCATATAAAACTGGTCCTCAAAAAGGAAATAATTGTTATACAAAATTATTTCCAATAGTTGTAAAATGAAGCAAACCTCAAAAGCAGAGTACAGCCCACAGGTTGACAGTGCACTATTCACAGCACCGATGCCACTAGCATGTGTGATGGATGTATACAGGCTAGTGACATCAAGGCTAAACAAGATCAATTTATCAGTGCCCAATTCCAGATTGTGTATTTTTGCAAGGAAATCATTAGTGTCCTTAATGAAAGTACATGACTGCTCCACCAATGGTCTCAGAATCTTATCCAAATAAATCGCAATATTTGAGAAGATGGAGTTAGTCCCTGCAACAATAGGACGACCAGGTGGAGCAGTCATGGACTTATGGACTTTGGGTAATACATAAAGGACCGGAGTGATCGGATCCTTAACCAGTAAAAATTGGCTAGTTTTCTTATCAATGATATTTGATCTCAGCGCAAAATCTACACAAACCTGAATTTCTTGTTTCAGTTTGAAAATGGGATTAGATGACACAGGTTTATACACAGATTGGACACTCAATTGGCGATTAATTTCATCCTTGTAGTAAGACTTATTGAGAATGACGGTAGCACCGCCCTTATCCGCCGGTTTCAAAATGATGCCGGTATTCTCCTTAAGTCTACTCAAGGCTTGAGTATCATTTTTAGTAAAATTGCTTTCTAAAAGCCTTTCTGAAGTACTCTCACTTCACTGTTATCCAGTTGGTAATCTGAACTGTTAATAATTATATCTTGCGGGATCTCGTTGCCCTCCCCGGCTGTGGTCTCCCCGTCGTTCTCACCTTGACTTTGGCTGTCTGTTTGCCGCTTGTGTTTGCGGCCGCCACGTTTCCAGGGACCTCTTCGCCGTCGCTCTGAGTGAAATCTGAGGAGTCAGAGCTGCTGTTGCTAACCGCCCCCGGCTGCTGTTGATGACGTCTTCTCTGGCCGGATGCGCTACGGCGCATCTTACCCTGTGGGTCATAGATCCATCTGTAAACACGATTGGACGAGTAGTCCTGCTCGTCACGTTGGAACTTGGTTCTCTTTCGTTCAGATTACCAACTGGATAACAGTGAAGTGAGAGTACTTCAGAAAGGCTTGTCATTCTGCCCTTCAAGCAATTTCAACCCCTTTGAGACTCATAAGGATATCTATAGGTTCTTCAGGAACATTAGATTAAAATATTGGCACGCAACCTCATATGGGTCTCATCCAGAACTTGGGAAAACATCAGTTGCTCCTAATGTATCTGCTAAATTGGGGAATGTTGTAGATTCTATTAAAGATGGTGCTAATACAATATTGCCTGCTCCCAGACCGTCTCTAAATATAGGTGATTTAGGTTTAAGGAATAAGAGTGCATTTTATCCACAACACACACATTTTGGCATTGAGACCTTTGAAAAGTTGGTATTATCTGATCTTAAAAAATTACAACTACGTGTGCAGAACCAACGTTTGAAGGGTAAATTCAATAAAAGCAATTTTACTAAAAATGATACTCAAGCCTTGAGTAGACTTAAGGAGAATACCGGCATCATTTTGAAACAGGCGGATAAGGGCGGTGCTACCGTCATTCTCAATAAGTCTTACTACAAGGATGAAATTAATCGCCAATTGAGTGTCCAATCTGTGTATAAACCTGTGTCATCTAATCCCATTTTCAAACTGAAACAAGAAATTCAGGTTTGTGTAGATTTTGCGCTGAGATCAAATATCATTGATAAGAAAACTAGCCAATTTTTACTGGTTAAGGATCCGATCACTCCGGTCCTTTATGCATTACCCAAAGTCCATAAGTCCATGACTGCTCCACCTGGTCGTCCTATTGTTGCAGGGACTAACTCCATCTTCTCAAATATTGCGATTTATTTGGATAAGATTCTGAGACCATTGGTGGAGCAGTCATGTACTTTCATTAAGGACACTAATGATTTCCTTGCAAAAATACAAGACTGATAAATTGATCTTGTTTAGCCTTGATGTCACTAGCCTGTATACATCCATCACACATGCTAGTGGCATCGGTGCTGTGAATAGTGCACTGTCAACCTGTGGGCTGTACTCTGCTTTTGAGGTTTGCTTCATTTTACAACTATTGGAAATAATTTTGTATAACAATTATTTCCTTTTTGAGGACCAGTTTTATATGCAACTGCAGGGTACTGCCATGGGCTCCAACGTCGCCCCTAATTATGCCAATATTTTTATGAATTTATTTGAAGAGAGGTTTGTTTTTGAACACCCTGAATTTCGCCGGTGTGGCGCCACTTGGTGGCGCTACATAGACGATATTTTTGGTATTTGGCTGGGCGACGTTGGGGCTCTGGAGTCCTTTGTGGCGGATTTAAATCAGGCTACCAACAATATTAAATTTACACTGGTGTGGAGCGAACACAAAATTGATTTCTTGGATGTAACTGTTACCAAATGTGGCCTAGGTTTTAAGACTGATTTATTCAGGAAAGCCACTGATAGGAACAGTTTACTTCACTATGAAAGTGCTCATCCTTTACCTCTTGTGCACTCTCTGCCTCGCAGTCAGATGCTCAGAGTTAAAAGGATTGTTGATGACTCCAATATATCACAAATCAGACTTGCAGAGATGGGCCAAAAATTCATCCAGAGGGGGTATCCACCCTCTTTGATTCAAGAGACCATACAAAATGTGTCTGCTCTAGACAGAGAAACATTATTTAAACCAAAATCCTCACAAGATAAAGGGAAAAGGATGGTTTTTGTTTCCAATTTCTGCAGACAAAGTAATGACATTGCCCGTATTGTACGCAAACATTGGAGTATTTTACAAGATTGCATCCCCAATGTTGAGGAGTTCTGCCGGTATCCATTACCAGCCTATAAGCGTAATAAAAGCTTGAGAGATACTTTGGTAAAGGCAGATTTGGGCGCTGGCAGAGCTCCTCAGCAGGGATATATCACCAAAAAGAACTTGGGTTGTTTTCCCTGTTTGGGGTGTGTAAACTGTGGGTCAATCATTAAGAGTCCCTACTTTGTGCACCCTCAGACAGGATATAAATTTAAGCACAAGGACTATTACACTTGCAATACGAGCTTTGTCATTTATTTGATCAAATGTCCGTGTGGGCGTGCCTATGTGGGTGAGTCCACCAGACGGGTGGGCGACCGTATCACTGAGCACAAGAGTAACATCAGGTGCAAGGTGTATACTGCCCCAGTAGCACATCATTTTTTGTCAGCTGGCCATCAAGTCAGTCAACTTCGGTTCCAGGTTATCGATCATATTAAGATCCCAAGACGTGGTGGCAATAGAACACGTCTATTAAAACAACGTGAATCTTTTTGGATATTCAAATTAGATACCCTGGAGCCGAAGGGGATGAATAGGGAGATTGACTGGTCTGTGTTTTATTAAGTTATTCCTTTTGATTAGGTATTTAAGAGATATTAGGCTATGAGTTTTCACTCTAGGTTTTCTTTCTCCAGCTCTTAGTAAGACATGACTGTCCTTTCATTATGTAACTACCCTCTGTATAGTTAAAAATACTGAAATATCATTCATTCATTTACCAATTTAGCAACATTGGGGCAGCTTGATATGCAATCTATTGTTTAATAACATAAAATTTGTTTCTGTATACATGAATTTTTTGTATATATGCACTTTTGTATATATGCACTTGAGTAATTAGACATATTTTTATATGTATCTATTTGGGTGACCACACATAACAATTATTTTGTATTTACTTTGCATCTTTTCTTTAAGAAATTGTGACTGGAGGCTTCCTGATAAATTGTTTTTAAATTTACATGCCATTTTCACACCTGGCCTGCAGGGGTCAGTATCTACACATGATTATGTTAAAGTAAAATTGCAAAGTGCATTTAGGGTTAATTTGTTAGCCTACTTAAACAGGTGTGTTAAGGTTATGCTGTATCACATGACTAAGGGGTATTGACCCCGAAACGTTGTGATATTTTACTTGTCTGAACCTGTATCTATTAAAATATTTTGACTGCACTTTTGAGGTGTTATCCTTCTATCTTCACCTTTGTATCATTACGTTGGAGTGTGGCAGTCACTTCATAAGGATTACCCTCACCTCTTTGAGGATTTTTGCTGTATGCTGGACTCTATTTCATATGATCTCCAACGCCCAGGGATCCTGAACATCTCTTGCCCACGCCTGGGCGAAGAGAGAAAGTCTGCCCCCCACTAGATTCACTTCCGGATAGAGGGCCGTTCCTTCATACTGTCTTGGGGGCAGCAGCAGGCTTTCTGGCCTGCTTGCCCTTGTTCCAGGACTGGTTAGGTTTCCAGGCCTGTCTGGAATGAGCAACAGTTCCCTCTTGTTTTGAAGCGGAGGAAGTTGATGCTGCTCCTGCCTTGAAATTTCGAGAGGCATGAAAATTAGACTGTTTGGCCTTTGATTTGGCCCTGTCCTGAGGAAGGGTATGACCCTTGCCTCCAGTAATGTCAGCAATAATTTCCTTCAAGCCAGGCCCGAATAAGGTCTGCCCCTTGAAAGGAATGTTGAGTAATTTAGACTTTGAAGTCACGTCAGCTGACCAGGATTTAAGCCATAGCGCCCTACGCGCCTGGATGGCGAATCCGGAATTCTTAGCCGTTAGTTTAGTCAAATGAACAATGGCATCAGAAACAAATGAGTTAGCTAGCTTAAGCGTTCTAAGCTTGTCAATAATTTCATTTAATGGAGCTGTCTGGATGGCCTCTTCCAGGGCCTCAAACCAGAATGCCGCCGCCGCAGCAGTGACAGGCGCAATGCATGCAAGGGGCTGTAAAATAAAACCTTGTTGAATAAACATTTTCTTAAGATAACCCTCCAATTTTTTATCCATTGGATCTGAAAAAGCACAACTGTCCTCAACCGGGATAGTGGATAGTGGGGAAAAGGGCACACCGGGTCTATCCCACTCCTTGCTAATAATTTCTGTAAGCCTTTTAGGTATAGGAAAAAAGTCAGTACACACCGGCACCGCATAGTATCTATCCAGCCTACACAATTTCTCTGGAATTGCAACTGTGTTACAGTCATTCAGAGCAGCTAATACCTCCCCAAGCAATACACGGAGGTTCTCAAGCTTAAATTTAAAATTAGAAATCTCTGAATCAGGTTTCCCCGAGTCAGAGATGTCACCCACAGACTGAAGCTCTCCGTCCTCATGTTCTACATACTGTGACGCAGTATCAGACATGGCTCTTACAGCATTTGCGCGCTCTGTATCTCTCCTAACCCCAAAGCTATCGCGCTTGCCTCTTAATTCAGGCAATCTAGATAATACCTCTGACAGGGTATTATTCATGATTGCAGCCATGTCTTGCAAGGTAATCGCTATGGGCGTCCCTGATGTAATTGGCGCCATATTAGCTTGCGTCCTCTGAGCGGGAGGCGAAGGGTCTGACACGTGGGGAGAGTTAGTCAGCATAACCCTCTGGTGATAATTCTTTTATAGATAAAGACTGATCTTTACCGTTTAAGGTGAAATCAATACATTTAGTACACATTCTCCTATGGGGCTCCACCATGGCTTTCAAACATAATGAACAAGTAGGTTCCTCTGTGTCAGACATGTTTAAACAGACTAGCAATGAGACTAGCAAGCTTGGAAAACACTTTAAAACAAGTTTACAAGCAATATAAAAAACGTTACTGCGCATTTAAGAAACACAAATTTTCCCAAATTTTGAAATAACAGTGAAAAAATGCAGTTACACTAACGAAATTTTTACAGTGTATGTAGTAAGTTAGCAGAGCATTGCACCCACTTGCAAATGGATGATTAACCCCTTAATACCAAAAACGGAATAACAAATGACAAAAAAGTTTTTTAAACAGTCACAACAACTGCCACAGCTCTACTGTGGCTTTTTACCTCCCTCAATACGACTTTTGAAGCCTTTTGAGCCCTTCAGAGAAGTCCTGGATCATGCAGGAAGAAGCTGGATGTCTGTGTCTGTAATCTTTGCTGTGCAAAAAAACGCCAAAATAGGCCCCTCCCACTCATATTACAACAGTGGGAAGACTCCAGGAACTGTTTCTAGGCAAAATTTAAGCCAGCCATGTGGAAAAAACTAGGCCCCAATAAGTTTTATCACCAAACATATGTAAAAAACGATTAAACATGCCAGCAAACGTTTTAAAATACACTTTTATAATAGTATGTATCTCTATTAATAAGCCTGATACCAGTCGCTATCACTGCATTTAAGGCTTTACTTACATTACTTCGGTATCAGCAGCATTTTCTAGCAAATTCCATTCCCTAGAAAAATATTTTAACTGCACATACCTTATTACAGGAAAACCTGCACGCTATTCCCCCTCTGAAGTTACCTCACTCCTCAGAATATGTGAGAACAGCAAAGGATCTTAGTTACTTCTGCTAAGATCATAGAAAACGCAGGCAGATTCTTCTTCTAAATACTGCCTGAGGTAAACAGTACACTCCGGTACCATTTAAAAATAACAAACTTTTGATTGAAGAAATAAACTAAGTATAAAACACCACAGTCCTCTTACGACCTCCATCTTAGTTGAGAGTTGCAAGAGAATGACTGGATATGGCAGTGAGGGGAGGAGCTATATAGCAGCTCTGCTGTGGGTTATCCTCTTGCAACTTCCTGTTGGGAAGGAGAATATCCCACAAGTAATGGATGATCCGTGGACTTAACAAGAGAAATAACACTATACCCAAAAACATTCTCTGTTTCATTTAAATAGAATGTTTCATAATGTAAAACGGTGATTTTATTTTTAAATAGATGGTAATGTGATGAATATAAACTTTTCTTTCATAAGGTGGTGAGAGTCCAAGATCCATTACGCATGGAATGACAATTTTCACTATTAGGAGGAAAAAAATCCCAAATCTTCAAGGGCACTGCTTCAGAGTCCAGCAACCCGTTCATTTGTTTAAGCTCTATATGAGCGATTAATAGCCTTTCTGTCTTAGACTTAATTGTATTTCTGTAACTGCCTCTGAGCTTGCACCATAATTAGAGTAATTTGTTGTGAGGGTATACCTCTTTTTCTCAGTTAATTATTTACCCGTGTTTAGTTCGTAGGTGGTCTGTTATTTTGTAGTCTCTTCAGCTACTTTATTTGATAAGTTATTATTTTTGCTACGTGGTTGCTGGCTCACCATATCTTTCAGTTTTTAATCTAAGTATTAATGCACACTTTACACTATATTATTTTATTTTCATTAAAAGTTAAGTTTTATCCATTTTTTTTATCCGTTTCCTTCCTCTGCCCCCATTGGCACAGTTATATCGCTCCCCCGTTTTTCCTTGAGTGCTCCTTTGTTGTCCACCTTTCTCTCTTTGTTGCTTTACTTACACTTCATCCTTCCCACATCACTGGTATCTTAGTCTAAATATTTGCCTTCCAGGAGGTGGGTGAAGAAATTAGGTGCTCCTGAATTATCAAGAAAGGGTGCTCAGACTGATTTGAGGCCCATTTTCCCTCTCAGAAGAGAACTACTGCCAAGGGTCAGAGGGTAAATTGGAGTATGGGGCAGGCACACAATTACTCGCAGTGTTGTAGTTAGTCACAGGCCTACCACAGGCGTTGCAGGGATTGGTCCCTTAGCCTTCCCCTGTGGGTCGTCGATATACTCCTGCTTTATATTCTCTGCTGGAATGTGCTCAGTACTGTATGGGTATAATATTTGCATTCACATAGCACACAGGATATATGTAGGTACATTTTATAATAGTACATCATAGCCAGGGGACCTCAAAGTACCAGAACATGTTCAGTTACTTAAGGGTATGAGTATCATGTCCCTTTAATTATGCCTAAGAAAGTGATTTGCCATGTACTTTCATTGGTTATTATGTATCCTTTTCCTGTAATTTAACAATGAAATGCAGAGTTCAGAAGCCTAACCTTGCTACATTATATACAGAAATTGCTTGGTCAGTGTAACAAACATAAAAACAGTATTCAAATTAAGTAAACTCAGTATTCATAACACCATTCATAAGATACATACACAAGCTATTCTTATTAAAAACATGAGACTTCCAGATAGGCCCCCACTTACCGGATTATATGTAATGTCGGGAAGAAAGGTCTCTGTTCTCGAAGCCAAGAAATAAAAGCTATAGTTCTAGCCGATTCAGCTGTATCAAGCTCAGGCAGCTGATTCTGTTACAGAAAGATATCTAATTAAGCATTTATAACTGTGTATTTAACCTATATGCTTTTGCATAACCCCTTTTTAGTCAACCATCATAAATGTTACAGCTTATTCTTTGGGGGGAAAAATGAATGACATAGTAATTAGTTGGCTTGTGCAAGTATGCCAAGCTACAGCAAACAAGCACATCTGTAAACATGTAAGGTTACTACCATAATAAGTTTAGGTTATTGCTTATCATGATATCAGGAATATAATCTTACCATCTCCTGCGGCATTGAAGGGTAATTAGCAACACCAAGAACCTGGGTGTAGAAATTCTGTCCACAGTTGCGTCCCACCCACAGCAACAATATCTAAAAAATAAAACAAAAAATAAAGAACAAACCAACAAACATTTAGTTCATGATATGGATGTCTCTCACCAAAAGACCAATAATGTTAATCTTAAAGAATAAACAGACAGCAGCAAGTGTGATATTCCAAAAATAAAGTAAAACAATTGTAGTGCATATTTAAAACTATAGGACTCCATTATATATGGAGCGTCGCCCGCAAAAGCCGGAGACGCCAGATTTTACGCAATTTTGGTATTACATATACGGCGTAGCATACAAGTTACACGCGTATATTTCAGCCTTCGCCCATATTTTTTTAACCATAGACTAACATAGAACAGATGCGCAATTTGGTATCCAATATACAGCGTAAGGACTTACGCGCACAGAATTCAGAAAATCTACTCCATTCTCATCTCGCCACAAATTGCAGGCGCAGCAACCCTTGCACTGACTAAAAAAGCACCGTAACTCCCTAAAATGCCTGCAAAAATAAACTAACACCTAACGCATGCGCAATGTCTTTCTACCTGTCAACCGCAATCCCCCACCACAATAACTAATAAAGTCTATTAACCTCTAAACCGCCATAGCTCCCAACGCAATAAACCTAACCCCTAACCTAACCTCCCCTAACCTAACACCCCCTAAATTAACTAAAATTACCTAATTTACAAAATACTAACGTTACTATTAAATATAAATAAAACTAACACTACTTAAAAAATAAAATTCAACTAAGTATAAATAGGGGTTTTACGTGTCGGGCTTATTTTTGGGAGGCGCCGGCAGTTTCTTAAGTGGCGTAAGTCACTGGCCACTCCAGAAATGTGTATTTACGCTTATTTCTGGACATCGCTAGTTTATCAGACTTATGCCATTTAGGAAATGCTGGCGCCGTATATGTAATACCCCGATGTGCGAGGTGACATTACAGGCGACACGGGTTCCCGCGCTTGCGACGAAACCTATGCCGTATATTTGATCGGGCCCATAGCATTTTTATATTTGGTCTTTTTTTTTCTCTTTTTTTTTTAAGTAGAGGGTAATGTATTATGTCAAACAGTGGTTGCCAAACTTAAAAGCACCATTTATACACCACCCTTTTTCTCTTTTTTTTTTCTTTGTTCAAGAGCCAGACAAAGATATTTCTAAAAAGATATATTTATAAAAATGCACAAAGTTTGGAGAAGAAAGGGAACTTCTAGGAGTTTTGCTTTTATGTCTCTTATCAAGCCCTAATGTGGAATAACTACCAACTGTAGCAATTTATATACATACTACCTTACAGATTTATCTGTAACATCATACTCCATATTTGTAAGCAACAAAGAACTTGAAAGAAGTAAATAGTAGATTGTTGGTATGTGAACTAATCCTTTCAAATGAAAGTTTAATGCTTTAAAGGGACAGTCTACAACAGAATCTTTATTGTTTTAAAAGATAGATAATCCCTTTATTACCCATTCACCAGTTTTGCACAACCAACACAGTTATATTAATATACTTTTTACTTTGGTGATTACCTTGTATCTAAGCATCTTCTGACAGCCCCCTGATCACATGGCTGTGACTGTTTATTATCTATTGATTTGCATTCAGTACTTTGTTGTGCTAAATCTTAAATAACTCGTTGGGTGTCAACACAATGTTATCTATATGGCCCACATGAACTAGCAGTTTCCTGTTGTGAAAAGCAAATAAAAAAAAAGCATGTGATGTGATAAGAGGCTGTCTGTAATGGCTTAGAAACAGGCAGAAATTTAGAGGTTTAAATGAAGTATATTAATATATCAATGTGGGTTGTGCAAAGCTGGGAAATGGGTAGTAAAGGCAGCACCTATCTTTTTAAACAATAACAATTTTAGTGTAGACTGTCCCTTTAACTACATTTCATTAGTATTATGTTTGGCTAAAATCAACTAACTTACAGAGCCAGCATCCAGCAAAAAAGCTCCATCTCTGCTCAGCTTCTCCACAGACAGCTGAAGTATAGCCGGCTGGGGTATTGTTTTGTCATTAATGTTTAGGGCACCCTGGAACAACAAGGAGAAATGTGTTAGAAATCACAATTAGAATAGTGGCTGTGTGTTACCACATTTCCATTAATCTTAATGGAACATATTTTCACATACAGAAACAAAATCATTTGAATAATATAGCTGATGTAACACAGGACATGAACAAATAAAGATATTTTAAGTAGATTGGAGAAAAATAACATACCTCATCCGTAAGATTGTCGACTCTGTAGAGATTAGGATGGGTCATCAGCATAAGCTGCACCAATGGTTGATTCTTAATCTGGCACATTGCAAAGGTCCTCTCATCCAGACTAGCATTTGTCCCAGTCTGGAAGGCTTTCTAACAACAAAATCATATCATACATGATCATAATAAAATACACATACTTATACCAGGCCTATTAAAGAACATTAAACTAAAAATGGAATATCTGTTAAAATGATTATGTATAGTGGGGGGAAAAATATTGAACCTGATAAATTAATTTCTTTCATATTAGCAAGAGTCCATGAGCTAGTGACGTATAGGAAATATACTATCCTACCAGGAGGGGAAAAGTTTCCCAAACCTTAAAATGCCTATAAATACACCCCTCACCACACCCACAATTCAGTTTAACGAATAACCAAGAAGTGGGGTGATAAGAAAGGAGCGAAAGCATCAAAAATAAAGAATTGGAATAATTGTGCTTTATACAAAAAAAATCATAACCACCACAAAAAGGGTGGGCCTCATGAACTCTTGCTACTATGAAAGAAATGAATTTATCAGGTAAGTTCTTACATAAATTATGTTTTCTTTCATGTAATTAGCAAGAGTCCATGAGCTAGTGACGTATGGGATAGCAGATACCCAAGATGTGGAACTTCCACGCAAGAGTCACTAGAGAGGGAGGGATAAAATAAAGACAGCCAATTCCGCTGAAAAATTAATCTAAAACCCAAATCAAAAGTTTCAATTTTTATAATGAAAAAAACTGAAATTATAAGTAGAAGAATCAAACTGAAACAGCTGCCTTAAGTACTGCTTCTGAAGAAGAGAAAACATCAAAATGGTAGAATTTAGTAAAAGTATACAAAGAAGACCAAGTCATTGCTTTGCAAATCTGATCAACAGAAGCTTCATTCTTAAAAGCCCAGGAAGTAGAAACTGACCTAGTAGAATGAGCCGTAAACCTCTGAGGCGGGGAATAACCAGACTCCAAATAAGCATGATGAATCAAAAAAGCTTTAACCAAAATGCCAAAGAAATGACAGAAACCTTCTGACCTTTCCTAAAACCAGAAAAGATAACAAATAGACTAGAAGTCTTTCTGAAATCTGAGTAGCTTCAACATAAAATTTCAAAACTCTTACCACATCCAAAGAATGTAAGAATCTTTCCAAAGAATTCTTAGGATTAGGACACAAGGAAGGGACAATAATTCCTCTACTAATGTTGTTAGAATTCACAACTTTAGGTAAAAATTGAAATGAAGACAGCAAAACCACCTTATCCTGATGAAAAATCAGAAAAAGGAGACTCACAAGAAAGAGCAGATAATTCAAAAACTTTTCTAGCTGAATAGATGTCTAAAAGGAACAATACTTTCCATGAAAGTAATTTAAATGTCCAAAGAAAGCATATGCTCAAACGGAAGAGCCTGTAAAGCCCTCATAACCAAAACAAGACTCCAAGGAGGAGAAATTGGCTTAATGACAGGATTGATACGAACCAAAACCTGAACAAAACAATGAGTAACAGAAAGATTAGCAAATTTTTCTGTGAAAACAGCACAGAAAAAGCAGAGATTTGTCCTTTCAAGGAACTTGCAGACAAAAACCCTTATCCAAACCATTCTGAAGAAACTATAAAATCCTAGGAATTCTAAAAGAATGCCAAGAGAATTTATGAGAAGAGCATCATGAAATGTAAATCTTCCAAACTCGATAATAAATCTTACTAGACACAGATTTACGAGCCTGCAACATAGTATTGATCACTGAGTCAGAGAAACTTCTATGACTAAGTACTAAGCGTTAAATTTCCATACCATCAAATTAATAATTTGAGTTCCAGATGGAAAAAAAATGAATGTTAAGATATAAGGTCTGGCCTTAAATGGAAGTGACCAAGATTGGCAACTGGACATCCGAACAAGAACCATATACCAAAACCTGTGCGACCATGCTGGAGCCACCAGCAACACAAAAGATTGCTCCCTGATGATTTTGAAAATCACTCTAAAAAGAAGAACCAGAGGCGAAAAAATATAGGCAGATTTATAACTCCAAGGAAGTGTCAATGCATACACTGCTTCCGCCTGAGGATCCCCGGACCTGAATAGGCCCCTGGGAAGTTCCTTGTTTAGATTAGATGCCATCAGATCTATTTCTGGAAGCCCTCACATCTGAACAATTTGAAAAAAACACATCTGGGTAAAGAGACCATTCTCCCGGATGTAAAGCTTGATTGGCAGAGATAATCCGCTTCCCAATTGTCTATACCTGGGAAATGGACCACAGAAATTAGACAGGAGCTGGATTTAGCCCAAGCAAATATCCGAGATACTTCTTTCACAGCCTAAGGACTGAGAGTCCCACCCTGATGATTGACATACGCCACAGTTGTGACATTGTCTGTCTGAAAAACAATAAACGTCTCTTTCTTCAATAAGAAGCCAAAACTGAAGAACTCTGAGAAATGCACAGAGTTCCAAAATATCAAATGGTAATCTCGCCTCCTGAGATTTCCAAACCCCTTGTGCTGACAGAGATCCCCAGACAGCCTCCCAACCTAAAAGACTTGCATCTGTAGTGATCATAGTCCAGGTTGAATGAACCGAAGAGACCCGTAGAACTAAATGATGGTGATCTAACCACCAAATCAAAGATAGTTAAACATTGGGATTCAAAGATATAAAAAGTGATATCCTAGAATCCCTGCACCATTAATTAAGCATAAAAAACTGGAAAGGTTTCCTATGAAAATGAGCAAAGGGAATTGAATCCAATGCTTCAGCCATGAGACCTAAAACTTCCATGCATATATAGCAACCAAAGGAAATTATAGAGACTGAATGTTCCGATAAACGGAACCCAATAAAATTGTCACTTGTCTGTTAGAGACAAAGACACAATCTATCTGGAAACCTAAAAAAGGTGACCCTTGTGTGAGAATCAAGGAGCTTTTGATAAAAAGATCCTCTAACCATGTCTTGAAGAAACAACAAAAGTTGAATCGTATGGAGATTCCGCAGAACAAAAAGACTGAGCCAGTACCACGAGACTGTCCAAATAAGGAAACACTGAGAACCTTGAAAAGATTCTTAGAGCTGTCGCTAGACCAGAAGGAAAAGCAACAAATTGGTAATGCTTGTCAAAAAAAGAGAATCTCAGAAAATGAAAATAATCTGAATGAAAACAGAAAATGAAAATATGCATCTATTGTATCTATTGTAAACAAATAATGCCATCATTGACCAAAAAGGCAGAATAGACCATATAAACACCATTCTAAAAGATGGTACACTTATATGATAATTCAAAAAGATTTTCTATCTTTGGGACAATGAATAGTTCTGAATAAAACCCCCAAACCCTGTTCCTAAAATGGAACTGGTATAAATACCCCAGAAAACTTCAGGTCTGAGCAGCACCTTGAGCCCCAACGGGTGACCAGCTGCACTTCACAAGTACCCAATACATACAGGTCTAAAACACACTTCAGGAAAGTGTGAGCCTTACTGGAATAGCCTGAATATGTTAGAGAAAAAAAATACTTCTCACAGACGGTCTTACTCTGAATCCTATTCTGTACCCAAATCTAAAAAGTTTGGACCAAATTGAACCAAAATTTTAAAAAAGTCTTAACCTGCCCCTTACCAGCTAAGCTGGAATAAGAACCGCACCTACATGCAAATTTGGGGAGCTGACTTTGATCTTCTAAATGGCTTAAATTGAATGAAGAAAACTTCCAATTATAAACATGTTACTTGGGGAAGAATTTAGGATTCCGTTCCTTAGTAAGAACAAAAACTAATAAGCGTAAAATTTAGTCTTAGAACTCAATCTTGAAGCCCAGAGTAACAGTTGAAGAATTGAATCCAATTGTGAACCAAATAATTGATTACCTTGGAAAAAATATGGAATTTAGAAATCAAATTAGCATTCCAAGATTGAAATCACAAAGTTCTTCTAGCTAAAAAAGCTAAAAGACATAGATTAAACCTCATTTGCGAAAATATTAAAACAATGACGACAAAAATGAAACTATTAGCATATTGAACAACTCAAGAATGCTAAACAAATCATAATCCGATACTTGTTGCACTAAAGTATCCAACCAGAAAGTTGAAGCAGTTGCAACATCAGCCAAATAAATTACAGGTCTAAGAAAAGTACCTGAAAATAATAATTTTCCTTAAATAAGATACAAGTTTCCCATCTGAAGGAAAAAATAAATAAATACTATTTGCTATAGGAATAATAGTATGTTTAGCAAGAGTAGAGATAGCCCCAATAACTTGGGGAATCTTTCCTCAAAATTGAAAACTAACTGCCGGCAAAGAATACAATTTAAAAACCTTAAAGAAGGAATAAAAGAAATTCCCGGCCTATTCCATTCCCTAGTATCAGGAACTGGAAAAAAACCTCTGAAGAAACCACAGAAGGTTAATAAGCAGAATTTAAATGTTAGCTAGTCTTAATCAAAAGAACTAGTTACTTCAATATCCAAAATAATCAACACCTTTTCAACAAAGAACGAATGTACTCTAAAAATAAAAAAGTAGATTTGTTAGTGTCAATATCTGATGAAGAAAATTCTGAATGAGAAAAAACACCATCAGAGAAGGATAATTCAGTATGTTGTTGGTCATTTAAAACTTCATCAACTAAATGAGAAGTTTAAAAAAAAAAAAAAAAAAAAAAAAAAAGACCTAAAAATTTTATTAGAAGGCGGGATGTCAGACAAAGCCTTTAGAATAGAATCAGAAAAATATTCTTATAATTCTTAAGTATATCTTGTACATTAGATGTAAAAAGAATAGCAATATATAATGCATAAATACTAATGGACTCTGCATGTAAAAGTTTATCATGATAACTTATTACAAACCATAGCTAAAGATAAACATTCATAACATTAAAATAAATGAACTTAGCTTTGGTAGGACTGAAATCAGTCATCAGGAATACCTCAGCATTTTCTGATACAGGAACAGTTTTTGAAATATCTTGCAATATGTAATAGAAAAAAACAACATATAAAGCAAAATTTTCAAATTCCTTTAATGACAGTTTCAGGAATGGGAAAAAAATGCAAACAGAACAGGCCTCTAGAAACCAGAAGCAACTAAAATATGAGACTTAAATGATGTTAAAAATCTGGCGCCAAGAATGACGCCCACATATTTTTTGGCGCCAAAAACGTCTGCAACAAACACGAGAGCCAAAAATGACGCAACTACGTGAAAACTTCCGGTGTCCACTACAACGCTGGAAATGACGTCAAACGCCAATCGCGCGCCAAAAAAGTCTCGCGCCAAAAATGACGCAATAAATTCTAGCATTTTTTGCACCCGCGAGCCTAACAGCCCGCAATTTAAAGGAAAAAAGTCAATTGAAAATTGAGGTAAGAAAAATATTTAATTCATATGCATTTTCCCAAAAAAATGAAACTGACAGTCTGAATGAAGGAATACTGAATATCCTGAATCATGGCAAATATAAGTTTAAACACATATATTTAGAACTTTACATATAAAGTGCCCACCATAGCTTTGAGCCCCAAGGCAGAACATACAGTGATCTGAGATGTCATCGCAGAAAATGCAACATGTCTGCAGAAAGGACAGGACACATACAGGAACTGTTAGTGCTTTAACTTTGTAGTGCTTCTTCACATTAGACTGTTCTCTTCAAACTGAGCTGTGCTCTGGCTGCACTGTGAAAGTTTTTCTTAACACAGCGCATCCAGAGCAAAGTGCTGTTTGAATTGAGCAGTCAAATATGCAGCAGCGCATTGCTTGTTGACTGGCTCTCAGATTTTTTCAAACCCGCACCCTATCCTTTCCCTGTTTATTCTGAATGTAAGACGTTAGTATGAGCATTGCATCTTTTTTATTACTACATTTCTATGTTAGACCAAGAGAAAAGGAAATGGATTTATTCAACAGACATGTTAAAAAAAAAAAAAAAATTTTAGGCAGCTAATTTGCAATGCAATTTTCAACTACTGCACTATATTATAAAACGTTAAAAATTGCTTTATTCTTCAGTTAACCAACGCATTACAATTGAACTGGTGCCTTAGTGTAACTGCCAATTTTTAAAATTGAATTTTATTTAAAAATGACCTGCAGAAACATTTTCCCTTACAAAACTCTCATCGCAGAAAGTGAAGAAAAGTTCTGCCTCTGGGGCTTTGAGTGTCATAAATAGAAATAAGACTTACTTACCCTAAGACACTCATCTACATATAGTAGATAGCCAAACCAGTACCGAAACGAGAATCAGTAGAGGTCATGGTATATAAGAGTATATCGTCGATCTGAAAAGGGAGGTAGGAGAAGAAATCTCTACGACCGATAACAGAGAACCTATGAAATAGATCCCCTAGAGGAAGACCATTGTATTCAAATAGGCAATACTCTCTTCACATCCCTCTGACATTCACTGCACTCAGAGGAAAACCGGGCTTCAGCCTGCTGCGAAGCGCATATCAACGTAGAATCTAGCACAAACTTACTTCACCACCTCCATGGGAGGCAAAGTTTGTAAAACTGAATTGTGGGTGTGGTGAGGGGTGTATTTATAGGCATTTTAAGGTTTGGGAAACTTTGCCCTTCCTGGTAGGAATGTATATCCCATACGTCACTAGCTCATGGACTCTTGCTAATTACATGAAAGAAATATATTTTTAAATATTTAACCTGCTTTCCTGTAATTCACAGCCCTATCCCTCATACATACTGTACAGAGATTGCTTTATACCTGCAGCAGCTCATTTATATTTGTCTCCAATTATAAAGAAGGAAAAACACATTTTATTTCTTTAGTTTGCGGATTTCAAATGAATCAGTTGTACTGATCAAATTCAAACTAATAATGATGTACTTGTAAGAATTATGATGAATGAATGTTGCTTTACATTTATTTATAGAATAAGATGAAACTGTGTGTGGGCACTAATAGCACAATAAATCTAACTATTGTCCAACACAAGTTTATTTTAGTATTGAGTGCACTGAACTTTATTTATATATAGGGGAGACAAAGATCTGATCTTTGCTAGGAACAATGCTAAGGGTCTTGCAGTTGCTGCTAAACTGAAATAGGTATTGTGCAGATAATCTGAGCACCAGATTTCTGATGTGCATGAAATGACATGGTTCCAGAGAAACAATGAATACAAATACATTCATGTTCTCCCACTTATGTAGTCTACCACTATATTGCCAGTGGGTCTGGGCCACAATAGGATTTTTCTCTAAACATGTGCAATCCAGTGCTTTTCAAATGTAACTAATATGGCCCTTTAAGGCAGGAGGAGACAGGCATCCAAGGGTTTGTGGGAGTGTCTATCTACTCCAGGAAAGCATGAGATTGCACACACAAATCAGTACTGAATAAGGTATTACAAGAGTACTGCCACAGAGTAATATATGCTCAAAAATCTCTCAACACAAAGTTTATTAGTTTTGAATTAAAGGGACATTAAAATCAAAATAAAATTGCATGCTCTATCTGAATCATGAATGTTTAAAACAACTTTCCAATTTACTTCTGTTATCAAATTTGCTTTGTTATCTTGGTATCTTTTATTGAAGAGTAAAACTAGGTAGCCTGATAAGAGCTCAGGAGTGTGCACGTGTCTTAAGTACTCTATGGAAGCAGTTTTTGCAACATTATTTGTAGCTTAGTTATACAAAGTTATGTAACAGAAGTCAATTGGAAAGTTATTTAAAATGACATGCTCTATTCAAATCATAAAAGTTTAATTTTTACTTTACTGTCCCTTTAAATAGAAGTAACAAAATAAAAATTGTAACGGTTTATGTCAATACTCTCTCACAAATGATGCTTCTTTCCTACAACTAACCTGCTTCAAGAGAGCCAGAATAAACATAGGGAAAAGACGCAACGAGTGTGGAGTCAGGAGACCAGGCTGTTGTACGGTGAGCACAGAAGTGCGGTAAGAAGACAGAGAATCAATTGCTGCATTCACTAAAGCATCTCTGGCATCACTCAAGCTTGATGTAATTGAGCGGTCAACAGCTGTAAGAACAAAATACTCAGGATTTAACAATACTTGTGTATAAATACTGCATCTTTTTTAGATCTTATGTTTACCTCTCAAACATTTTTAGTGGACAATTTAAGCAGATACCAAAAGGTAAATTATAGCAACTTATTTGCTCATTAAACTATCATGCAATAACAAAACATAATTTATGCTTACCTGATAAATTTATTTCTCTTGTAGTGTATTCAGTCCACGGGTCATCCATTACTTATGGGATTATATCTCCTTCCCAACAGGAAGTTGCAAGAGGATCACCCAAGCAGAGCTGCTATATAGCTCCTCCCCTCACATGTCATATCCAGTCATTCGACCGAAACAAGACAAGAAAGGAGAAACCATAGGGTGCAGTGGTGACTGGAGTTTGAATTAAAAATTTAGATCTGCCTTAAAAGACAGGGCGGGCCGTGGACTGAATACACTACAAGAGAAATAAATTTATCAGGTAAGCATAAATTATGTTTTCTCTTGTTAAGTGTATTCAGTCCACGGGTCATCCATTACTTATGGGATTATATCTCCTTCCCAACAGGAAGTTGCAAGAGGATCACCCAAGCAGAGCTGCTATATAGCTCCTCCCCTCACATGTCATATCCAGTCATTCGACCGAAACAAGACAAGAAAGGAGAAACCATAGGGTGCAGTGGTGACTGGAGTTTGAATTAAAAATTTAGATCTGCCTTAAAAGACAGGGCGGGCCGTGGACTGAATACACTACAAGAGAAATAAATTTATCAGGTAAGCATAAATTATGTTTTCTCTTGTTAAGTGTATTCAGTCCACGGGTCATCCATTACTTATGGGATACCAATACCAAAGCTAAAGTACACGGATGATGGGAGGGACAAGGCAGGAACTTTAAACGGAAGGAACCACTACCTGTAGAACCTTTCTCCCAAAAACAGCCTCCGAAGAAGCAAAAGTGTCAAATTTGTAAAATTTTGAAAAAGTGTGAAGTGAAGACCAAGTTGCAGCCTTGCAAATCTGTTCAACAGAGGCCTCATTCTTAAAGGCCCAGGTGGAAGCCACAGCTCTAGTGGAATGAGCTGTAACTTTTTCAGGAGGCTGCTGTCCAGCAGTCTCATAGGCTAAGCGTATTATGCTACGAAGCCAAAAGGAGAGAGAGGTAGCCGAAGCTTTTTGACCTCTCCTCTGTCCAGAGTAAACGACAAACAGGGAAGAAGTTTGACGAAAATCTTTAGTTGCCTGCAAATAGAACTTCAGGGCACGGACTACGTCCAGATTATGCAAGAGTCGTTCCTTCTTTGAAGAAGGGTTAGGACACAGTGATGGAACAACAATCTCTTGATTGATATTCCTGTTAGAAACTACCTTAGGTAAGAACCCAGGTTTAGTACGCAGAACTACCTTGTCTGAATGGAAAATCAGATAAGGAGAATCACAATGTAAGGCAGATAACTCAGAGACTCTTCGAGCCGAGGAAATAGCCATCAAAAACAGAACTTTCCAAGATAACAGCTTAATATCAATGGAATGAAGGGGTTCAAACGGGACACCTTGAAGAACTTTAAGAACTAAGTTTAAACTCCACGGCGGAGCAACAGTCTTAAACACAGGCCTAATCCTAGCCAAAGCCTGACAAAAAGCCTGAACGTCTGGAACTTCTGCCAGACGTTTGTGTAGAAGAATAGACAGAGCAGAAATCTGTCCCTTTAACGAACTAGCAGATAAGCCCTTTTCTAAACTCTCTTGTAGAAAAGACAATATCCTAGGAATCCTAACCTTACTCCATGAGTAACTCTTGGATTCGCACCAGTATAAATATTTACACCATATCTTATGGTAAATATTTCTGGTAACAGGTTTCCGAGCCTGTATTAAGGTATCAATAACCGACTCCGAGAAGCCACGCTTTGATAGAATCAAGCGTTTAATCTCCATGCAGTCAGTCTCAGAGAAATTAGATTTGGATGATTGAAAGGACCCTGAATTAGAAGGTCCTGCCTCAGAGGCAGAGACCATGGTGGACAGGACGACATGTCCACTAGGTCTGCATACCAGGTCCTGCGTGGTCACGCAGGCGCTATCAGAATCCCCAATGCTCTTTCCTGTTTGATCCTGGCAATCAGTCGAGGAAGCATCGGGAATGGTGGAAACACATAAGCTATGTTGAAGACCCAAGGGGCTGTCAGAGCATCTATCAGCACCGCTCCCGGGTCCCTGGACCTGGATCCGTAACAAGGAAGCTTGGCGTTCTGGCGAGACGCCATGAGATCCAGATCTGGTTTGCCCCAACGATGAATCAGTTGAGTGAAGACCTCCGGGTGAAGTTCCCACTCCCCCGGATGAAAAGTCTGGCGACTTAGAAAATCCGCCTCCCAGTTCTCCACGCCTGGGATGTAGATCGCTGACAGATGGCAAGAGTGAGACTCTGCCCAGCGAATTATCTTTGAGACTTCCAACATTGCTAGGGAACTCCTGGTTCCCCCTTGATGGTTGATGTAAGCCACAGTCGTGATGTTGTCCGACTGAAATCTCATGAACCTCAGAGTTGCTAACTGAGGCCAAGCCAGAAGAGCATTGAGTATTGCTCTCAACTCCAGAATATTTATTGGGAGGAGTTTCTCCTCCTGAGTCCATAATCCCTGAGCCTTCAGGGAGTTCCAGACTGCGCCCCAACCTAGAAGGCTGGCATCTGTTGTTACAATTGTCCAATCTGGCCTGCGAAAGGTCATACCCTTGGACAGATGGACCCGAGAAAGCCACCAGAGAAGAGAATCTCTGGTCTCTTGATCCAGATTTAGTAGAGGGGACAAATCTGAGTAATCCCCATTCCACTGACTTAGCATGCATAATTGCAGCGGTCTGAGATGAAGGCACGCAAATGGTACTATGTCCATTGCCGCTACCATTAAGCCGATTACTTCCATGCACTGAGCCACTGGCGGGCGTGGAATGGAATGAAGGACACGGAAAGCATTTAGAAGTTTTGATAACTTGGACTCAGTCAGGTAAATTTTCATCTCTACAGAATCTATAAGAGTCCCTAGGAAGGAGACTCTTGTGAGTGGTGATAGAGAACTCTTTTCCACGTTCACTTTCCACCCATGCGACCTCAGAAATGCCAGAACTATCTCTGTATGAGACTTGGCCATTTGAAAGCTTGACGCCTGTATCAGGATGTCGTCTAGATACAGAGCCACCGCTATGCCTCGCGGTCTTAGAACCGCCAGAAGTGAGCCCAGAACCTTTGTAAAGATTCTCGGGGCCGTAGCCAACCCGAAGGGAAGAGCTACAAACTGGTAATGCCTGTCTAGAAAGGCAAATCTTAGGTACCGATAATGATCTTTGTGAATCGGTATATGAAGGTAGGCATCCTTTTCCTCTTGGATCATGGGTAGGATGGTTCGAATAGTTTCCATTTTGAATGATGGAACTCTTAGGAATTTGTTTAAGATTTTTAGGTCCAAGATTGGTCTGAAGGTTCCCTCTTTCTTGGGAACCACAAACAGATTTGAGTAAAACCCTTGCCCTTGTTCCGTCCGCGGAACTGGGTGGATCACCCCCAATACTAAGAGGTCTTGCACACAGTGTAGAAATGCCTCTTTCTTTATTTGGTTTGCTGATAACCTTGAAAGATGAAATCTCCCTTGTGGAGGAGATTCTTTGAAGTCCAGAAGATATCCCTGAGATATGATCTCCAACGCCCAGGGATCCTGGACATCTCTTGCCCAAGCCTGGGCAAAGAGAGATAGTCTGCCCCCCACTAGATCCGTTTCCGGATAGGGGGCCCTCTCTTCATGCTGTCTTAGGGGCAGAAGAAGGCTTTCTGGCCTGCTTGCCCTTGTTCCAGGACTGGTTAGTTTTCCAGCCCTGTCTGTAACGAGCAACAGGTCCTTCCTGTTTTGGAGCGGAGGAAGTTGATGCTGCTCCTGCCTTGAAATTACGAAAGGCACGAAAATTAGACTGTTTGGCCTTTGACTTGGCCCTGTCCTGAGGAAGAGTATGACCCTTACCCCCAGTAATGTCAGCAATAATTTCTTTCAAGCCGGGCCCTTTGAAAGGAATATTAAGCAATTTAGATTTAGAAGTCACGTCAGCTGACCAGGATTTAAGCCATAGCGCTCTGCGCGCCTGGATGGCGAATCCGGAGTTCTTAGCCGTTAGTTTGGTTAAATGGACAACGCCATCAGAAACAAATGCATTAGCTAGCTTAAGTGCTTTAAGCTTGGCCATAATCTCATCCAATGGAGCGGTGCGAATGGCCTCTTCCAGAGACTCAAACCAGAATGCCGCAGCTGCAGTGACAGGCGCAATGCATGCAAGGGGCTGTAAGATAAAACCTTGTTGAACAAACATTTTCTTAAGGTAACCTTCTAATTTTTTATCCATTGGATCCGAAAAAGCACAACTATCCTCCACCGGGATAGTGGTACACTTAGCTAAAGTAGAAACTGCTCCCTCCACCTTAGGGACCGTCTGCCATAAGTCTCGTGTGGTGGCGTCTATCGGGAACATTTTTCTAAATATCGGAGGTGGGGAAAAGGGCACACCGGGTCTATCCCACTCCTTGCTAATAATTTCTGTAAGCCTTTTAGGTATAGGAAAAACGTCAGTACACACCGGTACCGCAAAGTATCTATCCAACCTACATACTTTCTCTGGAATTGCAACCGTGTTACAATCATTCAGAGCCGCTAATACCTCCCCTAGCAATACGCGGAGGTTCTCAAGCTTAAATTTAAAATTAGAAATCTCTGAATCCGGTCTCCCTGGATCAGATCCATCACACACAGAATGAAGCTCTCCGTCCTCATGTTCTGCAAATTGTGACGCAGTATCAGACATGGCTCTCACATCATCAGCGCGCTCTGTCCTTAACCCAGAGCTATCGCGCTTGCCTCTTAATTCAGGCAATTTAGATAATACCTCTGTCATAACAGCAGCCATGTCTTGCAAAGTGATTTGTATGGGCCTCTCTGATGCACTTGGCGCCACAATATCACGCACCCCCTGAGCGGGAGGCGAAGGTACTGACCCGTGAGGAGAGTTAGTCGGCATAACTTCCCCCTCGTTGTCTGGTGATAATTTCTTTACAGATATAGATTGACTTTTATTCAAAGTGACATCAATACATTTAGTACACATATTTCTGTGGGGCTCCACATTGGCCTTCAAACATAGTGAACAAACAGATTAATCTGTGTCAGACATGTTTAAACAGACTCGCAATGAGACTAGCAAGCTTGGAAAAACCTTTCAAATAAATTTACAAGCAATATAAAAAACGCTACTGTGCCTTTAAGAAGCACAAAAAAACGTCACAGTTGAAATAACAATGAACCAAATCAGTTATAGCAACCAAATTTTCACAGTAAATGTATTAAGTTACAAAAGTATTGCACCCACTAGCAAATGGATGATTAACCCCTTAATACCCAAAAACGGATAATCAATTTAACAATTAACGTTTTTATCACAGTCAAACACACTGTCACAGGTCTGCTGTGACTGATTACCTCCCTCAAAATGACTTTTGAAGACCCCTGAGCTCTCTAGAGACGTCCTGGATCAAGGAGGAAGAAGCAGGAAGACTGAAACTGAATTTTTACTGCGCAAAAAAGCGCTAAAATAGGCTCCTCCCACTCATATTACAACAGTGGGAAACCTCAGTTAAACGCTTCTATATAGAAATAAACAACAGCCATGTGGAAAATTTCATGCCCCAAAAGATTTATCACCAAAGTACCTCACAAAAAACGAATAACATTCCAGTAAACGTTTTAAACATACACTTTAAAAGTTAGATAGTGTTATTAATAAGCCTTCTACCAGTCGCTTCTACTGCAGTTAAGGCTTATACAATACTTCGTTATTAACAGTATTTTCTTAATCAAATTCCATTCCTTAGAAAATTACTTATTGTACATACATTCATCAGCCTGATACCAGTCGCTGCTGCATTTAAGGCTGTACTTACATTACATCGGTATCAGCAGTATTTTCTTAGTCAATTCCATTCCTTAGAAAAATAATTTACTGCACATACCTCGTTTGCAGGATTCCCCACATGCTATTCCCTTTCTGAAAGTTACCCCACTCCTCAGAATGTGCGAGAACAGCCAGTGGATCTTAGTTACTTCTGCTAAGATCATAGAAAACGCAGGCAGATTCTTCTTCTAAATACTGCCTGAGAACAAACAGCACACTCCGGTGCCATTTAAAATAACAAACTTTTGATTGAAGAAATAAACTAGGTATAAAAACACCACAGACCTCTCACAACGACCTATCTAATTGAGTTGCAAGAGAATGACTGGATATGACATGTGAGGGGAGGAGCTATATAGCAGCTCTGCTTGTGTGATCCTCTTGCAACTTCCTGTTGGGAAGGAGATATAATCCCATAAGTAATGGATGACCCGTGGACTGAATACACTTAACAAGAGAAAATACATTATACTTTGTTTTAAATTTAAACATCAACAGATCACACACTGCACAGAGGTGGAACAAGGTTTATTCATCCGCCTTTGGCCACAGAGCATGTGCAGATTACCTATGACATCACTGGCATGATTTATTTACAAACCCACTTTGCTCAGAGGGGTGTTCTTTGAAATGACAGATTGTTCATTTAAAAAAGGCAATATTTGTAAAGAAAGTGTTGTAAATTGCATTTTACACGAAATTGACTCACTTGACCCTATTTATTGGAACAATAGCTTTTTTTATGGATATTTTGCCAACATTGTAGTCATGTACAATTGACCCTAAATTATGATCTTAAACCTTCAGGATTTGGTAGGGTGCAGAGGCATTGGGAGTAAGGAAGGATCATGTACATCTGACACTGTTTAGGGACTACCATGCACTAGTGAACTTCTTCCAAGGCTGTTAATTAAAAATTGCCTAGGAGATATATCATTGCCACATAAAGAATTTTGTGATCAACAAGTGAATGAACTGAAGGTTTTTCTTGCTCTAATTTATATGGCTCTTTTGTATTAACTGCTAGCGTTCTCTAGCTACCCAGTAAAAGTGTGTGTGGGGGGGGAATTATGGCTTTGGGCATCCCATTGGCACTAAAATGTGGGTGTGCTCATTTCAAACCTGCCCAAACACAGGAACACATAGCCCTCTTGTGGTATCTAATCATTTGGATTGTGGGTTAAGCAGCAAGGAGGAGTCTGTTCTTTTTATATATAATGTATGATCTCCTATTTGATTTTGGCTGTTTGACTCCTCAAAACATTGGTGTTTGGGTCAGCTATCCAATTGTGTAGCCCTGTTTCATCTAGAGCTCAGAGCAATACTGTATTTTTAGTAAATGTACATAACAAAACAAAAATATATATGTTTTAATGGCACTTTTTATTCTTTGAATTTATTACATTACCTTCTCTGCTGTGGCCAATTAGGGAAATTTATAAATAGGTCACTAGAGTGAGCAGCCACTCCATTTCTAACAGGAACTAAAAAGCTCACCATTTTTTTTTAGTTTTTATATAAGCACGCAGAATTTATTATTTTATATTACCATCTCAAAGTGTTTAATGTCCCTTTAACTAAGGTAATAAATTATATGAAGATGTAAATACAGTGAACTAGGATGGATTTATAAGCACTACTGTAAAATGTTTCACTAAAATGTTTAAAAACTGTGCCGGTTCTATGATCAATTTAAGATCCTTTCTTCCATTATCATAATTATCTGTGAACCTTAAGTGTGTTCTAAAAGCTTCATTTCTAATAACTTCTCCGCATTCTCTCACCTTTACAGGCATCTCTGCCCAAACATGGTATGTTCCACAACCTCGTAACGCCTAGAGTGAATTTGAATGAGTATCTCTTGTACTACACATTTATACCTCATGTATCAAACCACTGCACTCACATTGTGACATTTTATATGTAGTTAATATTCATTTACAATGATATAAATATATATATACCCATATTCGCCAGAAGTCCTGTTACTGCTTGTACATCAGCCCCAGCATAGACATCTGATAATGCAGAAACAACGGGCAGACACATGGTATGCACACGGATCCTCCGTTCTCCTGAAAAACAAACATATTACCAATGAAACATGAAACTATTTTGTAGGCATTATTTCATAGATTATGGGTCACTAACACAAAGAAGACTTCTCTAACCCCTTTACAACATGGTTTTAACCAATTGGATTACAAAAATAAATAAATGAGAGCACGCTTTTAATAATAAATGAATGTCCTAACCCCCAAAGTAAAACCCACAAGGTCTGTAGGTTTGTAATGGCCTCAGAGACCAACTCTCTAAATTAATAAAAGCATGTGTCCTTAAAGGGACAGTAAACCTTAAAAATAATATTATATAATTGTGCACATAGTGCAGAATTATATAACATTATATTAGCCAAACATTATAAAACATAATGTACCCTATTAATTTTTAAAAACCCCCCCACTGTTTTACAGACCCGCTCTCTGTACTCTGCTGAGCGGGTCTGTTACATTTACTCAGTGCATCGGACCAGCTGTATAGTCACAGCCCGGCCCGACCGCGCCATAAGACTAAGTGCAGCTCGCTCCTGCTCTGTCTGACAGCAGGAGCGAGCTGTACTTAGTCTTATGGCGCGGTCGGGCCGGGCTGTGACTATACAGCTGGCCCGATACGCTGAGTAAATATAACCGACCCGCTCAGCAGAGTAAAAAATTAATAGGCTATATTATGTTTCATAATGTTTGGCTAATATAATGTTATATAATTCTGCACTATGTGCACAATTATATAACATTATTTTTAACGTTTACTGACACTTTAAGAATGCCACATATAGTTCAACTTTTTCACTTAGAAAACTGCAACAGTTAACATTTAAAACAGATTACTTGATTAAATATGGCATTCAGTATATGAAGTAAACTATAGCTACTTCCATTTCCCGTTAAAAAAAAAAAAAAAAAAGCACACGGCAAGTATTGTATTGAAGAAAATGGTATTCCTTGGAAAACAACAGATATTTACCTTTGCTGGAGGTATATAGTAGAGCTGACTGGAAGGAGACTACAGATGTGTCTGTAAGACTTTCCTCCACAGACATCTGTACTGCGTATCCTGCATCAGGGTTGACATTTGGAAGAGATAGCAGATCTGTTGAACGGACAAAGAAGTTCCCGTGGAAAGTGTGAATAGAAAGTCCTGCAAAAAAACAACAACCAAGAAACAAAACCAACGTTAAGTATTATCTTGATGGAAAAGTACATATAAAATACATATCAAACATTTAGCACATTTCACATTTCCTCGTAATACCCTATTTAAAACAGAACGCATCAATTTATATAAAAATAAAAATCTGGAGACATAACTGGAAATGACTTACAATATTTATAGAAATAGAATGCCATGAAAACAACTTACAAATAAGCTACTAAAAAAGTAAACAGATATACCTTTAGTGCATCTTATCCTCATGACAGCCTCAAAGCCAATCTTTCTAGTCAAGTATCTCTTCAGGTCCTTCTGCAGTTTCTCCACCATAACAGGATTGTGCTGGTGGTGGTAGGCACGAAAATAGAAAACACTGCCAGCGGAATATCTAGATATGCAACCTGAAACACCACCATTATAGGCATATAAGCAAAAGAAAGACGACAACTTGACTAGAACAATCATAAAATAATGTTGTAGAACATTACACTTGTTCTTATGTTTAAATACACTTACCCAATGAAGCCAAATCTGAGTATCTGCCACTCAAAAGGAACAGATCAACTGCTATTTGTTGACCGGAACAATCCAAAGCCAACTTCTTGTAGAAGTCTGTTGCTGGTGTCAGATTATGGATTTCCTGAAAACAAAAGTTGTGTTACTTACTAGACGGCTCAATAACAGCAGATGAGAGAATGTATTCTGCCATGGAAGCTCAAGTCAGTTTACTCAGTTACTTTATATGAGTTAAGAGACTTAGGGACACTAAACCCAATTTTTTTCATGATTCAGATAGAACATGCAATTTTAAGCAACTTTCTTTATTTAAAAAGCAGGAATGTTAAAGGGACATGAAACCCACATTTTTTCTTTCATGATTTAGAAAGAGAATGCATTTTTAAATATCTTTCTAATTTACTTCTATTATCTAATTTGTTTTATTCTCTTGATATTCTTTGCTGAAAAGCATATCTAGATATGCTCAGTAGCTGCTGATTGGTTGCTGCACATAGAAGCCTCATGTGATTGGCTCACCCATGTGCATTGCTTTTTCTTCAAATAAGGATATCTAAAAAACGAAGCAAAATAAATAATAGAAGTAAATTGTAATGTTGTTTAAATTTGTATGTTCTATCTAAATCATGAAAGAAAGATTTTGAGTTTAGTGGCCCTTTAAGCTTAGGAGTCGGCCCTTTAGGTTCAGCACCATGGACAGCACTTGCTTATTGGTGGCTACATTTAGCAAACCAATAAGCAAGCATAACCCAGGTTTTTAACAACAACAAAAAAAAAAATCGGATGGCTATTAAGCTTTACATTCCTGCTTTTTAAATAAAGATAGCAAGAGAAAAAAATAAACATTTATAAGAGTAAATTAGAAAGTTGCTTAAAATTGCATGCTCTATCTGAATCATGAAAGAAAAAAAAATTGGGTTTAGTATCCTTTAAGCTTAAAAAGAAAGTAATTCACATGAAAGAGCACTATTTAAACAAAGTTAAAATATTTTTTATGCACAAAACTACTCCAAAAGCACAGATTACACACAGTTTCTATTTGTGAACAGTGATATGCCCAACCACCATAATAACAAAGATGCAGTTTATTTTCAGCACAGTACATTTTCAGCTGTAACAGTTTGCACTGCCCACTTTCAGATACAATAACCTTTAAACCGACTAACATCCCAAATGTTCTTCAATTTTCCTTAGTTATATTTATGTTGTTTAGCACTGTAGTCATTCGTTCTACTGAATCTCACCTTTGCAGTGGATTTTTGGTTAGGCTCCTCCCTTGGTTTTAGTGCTCCGGCTCCTAAAGATGGGAGTTGGGATTGGAAGACTGAAATACGTCCACCAGTGGGTGATGTTAGTTTATAAGCAGCCTGCAGAGCGGGTCCCAAGGCGCTTTGGGTTTCTGAGGACTTTGTGAACATCTGGGGCAGATTCTTCAACAAATCCTGGACTAGCTAAAATATTGCAAAATAAATACACAAGTGATAATAATTGGAAGAAAAAAAACAAAATTTATGCTTACCTGATAAATTTCTTTCTTTCCAGATATGGTGAGTACACGGCGTCCTCAATTACTGTTGGGAATATCACTCCTGGCCAGCAAGAGAAGGCAAAGAGCACCACAGCCAAGCTGTTAAGTATTACTCCCCTTACTACAAACCCAAGTCATTCGACCAAAGGGAAATGGAGAAAGGGAGTAACACAAGGTGTAGAGGTGCCTGAGGTTTAGTAAGAAAAAACAAAAACACTGTTTTAAACATAAAGGGCGGGGCCGTGGACTCACCATATCTGGAAAGAAATAAAATTTATCAGGTAATCATAAATTTAGTTTTCTTTCCTAAGATATGGTGAGTCCACGGCGTCCTCAGTTACTGTTGGGAACCAATACCCAAGCTAAAGAACATAGAAGACTAGGGAGGGACAAGACAGGTAGACCTAAACAGAAGGTACCACTGCTTGAAGAACCTTTCTCCCAAAAGAAGCCTCAGCCGAGGCAAAAGTATCAAATTTATAAAATTTTGAAAAAGTATGCAGAGAGGACCAAGTTGCAGCCTTGCAAATCTGTTCCACAGAAGCTTAATTTTTGAAAGCCCAAGGAGGAAGAGACAGCCCTAGTGGAATGAGCTGTGATTCTCTCAGGAGGCTGCTGCCCAACAGTCTCATAGGCTAAACAAATTATACTTCTCAACCAAAGAAGTAGCGGTAGCTTTCTGACCTTTACGTTTCCTAGAAAAACAAACAAACAATGCAGAAGACTGGCGAAAATCCTTAGTCGCCTGCAAATACAATTTAAAAGCACACACACAACATCCAGGTTGTGCAACAAACGTTCCTTATGAGAATAAGGATTAGGACAGAGAAAAGTAACAACAATTTCCTGATTAATATTTCTATCCGAAACAACCTTAGGTAGGAAACCAAACTTAGTACGAAGAACCGCCTTATCGGCATGATAAATGAGATGAGTTCCGAGACTTATACGAGCAGAAGAGATAGCAGTAAGAAGCAAAACCTTCCAAGCTAACAACTTGATATCTATGGAATGCAGCAGTTTAAACTGAGCCTGTTGCAAAACTTTAAGAACAAGGTTAAGGCTCCAAGGCGGAGCAACAGACTTAAACACAGGCCTGATTCTGACCAAGGCCTGACAAAAAGATTGCACATCTGGCACATCCGCCAGACGCTTGTGCAGCAAAATGGAAAGAGCAGAAATCTAACCCTTCAGAGTACTGACAGACAAACCCTTCTCTAGACCTGGAGAAAGGACATAATTCTTGCAATCCTGACCCTAATCCAAGAGTAGCCCTTGGATTCATACCAATAAAGATATTTACGCCATATCTTATAGTATATCTTTCTAGTAACAGGCTTACGGGCCTGAATGATGGTCTCAATGACCGACTCAGAAAACCCCCGCTTAGACAGAACTAAGTGTTCAAGCAGTCAGCTTCAGAGAAACGAGATTTGGATGAAGGAAAGGACTCTGCCTCCTTGGAGACTTCCTCTAAGGAAGGACCTTCTACTTCAAAGACGACATCTCCACTAAATCTGCATACCAGATCCTGCGAGGCCATGCAGGAGCAATTAGAATCACTGATGCTCTCTCCTGCTTGATACGAGCAATGACTCGTGGAAGGAGAGCAAACAGAGGAAACTGGTATGCCAATCTGAAGTTCCAAGGAACTGCCAGATCATCTATCAGGAAGGCCTGAGGATCCCTTGACATTGAACTGTACCTTGGAAGCTTGGCGTTCTGTCGAGACACCATCAGATCCAACTCCGGTACCCCCCATTTGAAGGTTAACCTGGAGAAAACCTCCGGATGGAGTTCCCACTCCCCGGGATGAAAAGTCTGTCTGCTCAGGAAATCCGCTTCCCAGTTGTCCACTCCTGAAATGTGGATAGCAGATAAAAAACAATTGTGAGCTTCTGCCCACTGAATGATCCGAGCCACCTCCTTCATGGCTAAGGAACTCTGAGTCCCTCCCTGGTGGTTGATGTAAGCCACTGAGGTTATGTTGTCTGACTGGAACCTGATAAACCGGGCTAAAGCCAGATGAGGTCAAGCCATCAAGGCATTGAAGATCGCTCTCAACTCCAATATGTTTATGGGGAGAGCAGATTCCCCCTGAGACAAAAGTCCCTGCACCTTCAACGAATCCCAGATTTTTCTCCAGCCCGGAGGGTCTCCAAAAGCATGTCCCCTGAGACAGATGTTCCTGAGACAGCAACCACGGAAGAGAGTCTCTCGTCGACTGATCTAGAACCATCTTCTAAGACAGATCTGCATAGTCCTCGTTCCATTGACTGAGCATGCATAACTGCAGAGCTCTGAAATGGAATCGAGCAAAGGGGACGATGTCTATGGAAGCAACCATCAGACCAATTACCTCCGTACATTAGCCACTGATTGCCCTACAGCAGACTATAGAGAGAAGCAAGAATCTTGTTTCTTCTGACTTCCGTCAGAAATATTTTCATCGACAGGAAATCTATAAATGGTCCCTAAGAAAACCACCCTTGTAGCCGGAACAAAGGAACTCTTTCCCAAATTTACCTTCCATCCATGGGAACAAAGAAAAGACAACAATATCTCGGCGTGAGATTTTGCTAGTTGAAAAGATGGCGCCTAAACCAGAATCTCGTCCAGATAGGGCGCAACAGCAATTCCCCAAGACTGAATCACTGCCAAAAGAGCCCCAAGAATCTTTGAGAAAATGATGGGAGCTGTGGCAAGGCCGAATGGAAGGGCCACAAACTCATTATCCAGAAAGGCAAATCTCAGAAATTTGTTATGATCCCTGTGAATGGGAACATGAAGGTACGCATCCTTCAGGTCTATGGTCTTCATGAACTGACCCTCTTGTACTAAAGGGAGAATAGAACGGATAGTCTCCATCTTGAAGGACGGTACTCTGAGAAATTTTTTAAGACACTTTAGGTCTAGAATCGGTCAGAAAGTTCCATCTTTTTTGGGAACCACAAACAGATTGGAGTAGAACCCCAGACCCTGCTCCTGAACAGGAACTATCACTCTCAGGTAGGAAAGGTCCTGTACACATTTCAAGAACGCCTCTCTTTTTATTTGGTCTGCAGATAATCTTGAGAGGAGGAACCTGCCCCTGGGAGGAAAGGTCTTGAATATTAATTTGTAACCCTGAGATACTATGTCCACAGCCCAAGGATCTGGGACATCTTGTATCCATGCTTGAGAGAACTGAGAAAGTCTGCCCCCCCCACTTGATCTAATCCCGGATCGGGGGCAACCCCTTGATGCTGACTTAGACTCAGCTGCAAGCTTCTTAGATTGCTTCCCCTTGTTCCAAGACTGACTGGGTTTCCAAGAAGGTTTGGACTATTCCTGCTTGGCAGAGGAGGGGGAAGACTTACCTATGAAGTTACAAAAGGAACGAAAAATTACTCTGACGTCCTTTCGGCCTATTTTTCTTATCTTGTGGCAGAAAAGACCCTTTACCACCCGTGATATTGGAAATAATTTCTGACAAACCAGGTCCAAACAAGGTCTTACCCTTGTAAGGAATCGCCAAAAGCTTAGACTTAGATGAAACATCTGCTGACCAAGATTTCAGCCATAATGCTTTACGCGCCAATACCGCAAAACCAAATATTTTGGCTCCTAACTTAATGACCTGCAATGAAGCAGCAATAAAATAGGAATTGGTTAATTAAGGGCCTTAATCCTATCCTGGATCTCCTCCAAAGGAGTCTCTGCCTGAAGAGACTCTGACAATGCATCAAACCAATAAGCTGCAGCACTTGTAACAGTAGCAATACACACTGCAGGTTGCCATTGGAGACCTTGATGAATATACATCTTTTTCAAGTAAGCCTAAAGCTTCTTGTCCATTGGGTCCTTGAAAGAGCAACTATCCTCTATAGGAATAGTAGTTCTCTTAGTCAGAGTAGAAATCGCCCCTTCCACCTTGGGCACCGTCTGCCACAACTACTTAATAGAGTCAGCCACCGGAAAAATCTTTTTAAAAACCGGAGAATGGAAAATAGGAATCCCAGGTCTCTCCCATTCCCAAGTAATAATCTCCGTAGCACGGTCTAGCACAGGAAACACCTCCACAGAGGAGGGAACATCAAAGTATCTATTTAATTTACTAGATTTCTTAGGATTGACAAGGACAGGAGTATTGGAGTCGTCCAGGGTAGCCAAAACCTCCTTTAACAAAACACGTTGGTGTTTTAGCTTAAACCTGAAGGATACAACTTCAGTATCCGAAGAAGGAATTATCCTATTCGAATCTTAGATATCACCCTCAGAGGCTACCGATGTATCTTCCTCCTCAGACTTATGAGAAAGAGCAACTTGGTTAGCCGGGGACTGGATCAGAAACCTTACTATCTGATTCTTTAATTTTCCTTTTGCGTCTTCACTGAAGCATGGGAATGGCAGCTAATGCCTCAGATACCACAGAGGATACCTGGGCGGAAATTTCTGCTTGCAAAAAAAATCCTCCAGGAGATTGCGAGGAATGGCAGGGCACTGCATGCGAAGCCGTTAAGGCTTGGGACGTTTGAGGAGAAAGCTGCAGCATTGCACCAACCTGAGAAAGTGGTGGCTCAGCATCAAAAAGTCTGTCTTTATACATTAATGTCCTGTCAAAACAAGATTAACAGTAGGGCAAAGGAGGTTCAACTTGGTTATCCAGACAAAGCTTGCATTCAACAGAAAGCACAATCTCTAGGTCCATATTGCAAATAAAACAGAACAAAAAAATAAAAAAAAATCTTTTTAATACTATTCCTTTAAGATATCAGTTCCCAAAGTATTCAAAGACTGTCAACAGGACAACGATTTAACTTTTAACTACCCAATTTATTATGAATGCCAAATTAAATGCCAATACCTCCTTTCAAACGGAGGATTTAGACAGAAACACCTCTACTCCTCAGAACTATCACTGAGGTGCCTACCTGCCCCCTCTGCACTCCGGAATATAATTGCGACTCTGATCTTTCTGTGATCGCAGCAGCTCCGGACGATCTCTGCAGAGAAAGTTACGTGATACGCTATAAGCTGCGCCACATACAAGGAAACCACGCGCTTTTAGATGGAAATACCGCCACAGAAAAAGGATCTGCATCTCTTCTTGTGTCAGAGGTGCTCCCGATGGCCATTAGAGAAAATATTAATCAGAATATTTCGATCCTACAAGTCACACCAATCACTCATCCATCTCCCAACCGGATTAACAGTGAGGAGAAAAAAAAATAAACCTACTGAGCCACCACTAATTCTAACACTCTCTAATGTCACAGCTTACAGTGCCTGCTCCCTGCCATTATGAATCCTGTTCGTTAAGTCAGGAACATAGCCCCAGAAAAAGTGCAGTTTACTCTTTAGTGTAAAACAAAAACAGGAGAAAATGACAGCGCTACACTGAATCAGGTGGGGCACCCGTAGAACTTCCCCTTTAAAAAAATAATCAAAAAGTAAAAACGGGGTGTATCTAATATCTGTTTCTCAGAAGACACACAACCACTCCCCTATAGTATAAACATATGGGACATAAATACAATCACCGACGTACACAACAGATATGTGAAAATACAACAGTCCCAAAACCGTAGCTGGTTTAAGTCACACAAAAAGCATATAGACTGATTGTAGCAGGATTGGTGTGTTAACTTAGCTGAACCAGATGGAGGCAACGTTTGTTCAGTAAATGTGCATACACGGAAAATCCGACGTGGTAATGTCCAGTTGGTCTGATGGAAAATATGCTGAAGGATCCTTACAGGAGCAGCTGATGAATCACGGAACTCCAGCTATGTGTATCCCGTTGCAGCAAGCTGTATAAGAAATGACAAGAAGAAAACAGCGCATCCACGAATCACAGCAGTGTTTATCCACGAATACCGCTCATACATTACTGTCATCTTGTAAGTGTGCAATTTTCTGTGTGTGTCATTTACTTGAATAAACGCTGCTGTGATTTGTGGATGCGCTGTTTTCTTCTTGTCATTTCTTACTCTTTAGTGTAAGTGTTCTTTCCCAAAAAAACTAAAATGGCACTTACCTGCACCTCTGGCTGTCCTGCAGGAGGACAGCTCACCCGGCATGAGAGGAAGCCACTCCTGTGAAAACAAGAAAAGACAGAGTAAACCTACTCTGGCTTTCTATATAAGTGCAGCAACCTGTTAAGAAATCGTAGTGAGGCCCACCTCTCAAGTTCCTAACTGCTTGAAAGCTACCACTGCCCTACTGAAGATACTAACATGGAGTACAACTAAACCCAATTTTGAGAGGAAAGATCAGAGCAAACCTACTCTGGCTTTCAAAATAATAAAATCTTAATTGAAGAAAAATCTTCTTTAGACACCAAAACTTCACCTCCTCCTTGCACCGAAGGCAAAGAGAATGACTGGGGTTTGTGGGAAGGGGTGTGATACTCAACAGCATGGCTGTGGTGCTCTTTGCCTCCTCCTGCTGGCCAGGAGTGATATTCCCAACAGTAATTGAGTACGCCGTGGACTCGCCATCTCTTAGGAAAGAAAAATAAATGTAATAAATACATTTCTAAATCTCTATGAGTTAATTAACCCAACAAGATTAATATTTCACATTCCAATGTTCTTCACATAGCAGAATATGTTATATATATATATATATATTTACAAATACTTAGAACATTCTGCTATGTTCACTTTGCATAAATATGATATTACATATTTTCATCTACTTAACTGCAAAGGGCTCCAATGTACATATACAATATATATATATATATATATACACATATATACATTATAAATATATATACATATATATATATATATATATATACATATATATATTATATATACACACATATATACATACATACATACATATATATATATATATATACACACATATATATATATATATATATATATATATATACATACACACACACACATTATATATATATATATATATATATATATATATATATGTGTGTGTATATATATATATATATATATATATATAAAATAAAAGTTCAATGCAGGGACTGCACTCACTGGGTTTAGATAAATGAGTCGTTTATTCTGTGGTAACGTTTTAGGGTTAACAGACCCCTTCCTCAGACCAGACAGTAAAAGAGTAATATAAGTGCAACTAAAATATGCCAAGTCCCACCCCCAATTAGTTAAAAAACTGTGCCAAAACTGTCACTAAAACTGTATCTATCTATCGTAAACTCACCCTTAGTGTTTACACTCGCTCTAGTTAGGGAGTGATTTGAATATAAAGTTTAATCATATGCTCCAAATACACATAGGTTGGTATAGAAAAACAAAATGTATTCTTACCTGATAAATTATTTTCTTTCTTGGTAGTGAGAGTCCAAGAAATCCTATTCTTGTATAACGGAACACCTGACCACCAGGAGGAGGCAAAGACACCCCAACCAGAGCATTCAACCATTTCTCCTACTTCCACTTCCCCCCCAGTAGTTCATATCAGAGGATAGGGAAAAGCCAAGTGAGATAAAAAGGGTAAAGAGGTACAAGCTAGGACTGACACCACCAAGAACAGGCCCGGGTTTGTGAGCTCACTACCAAGAAAGAATTTTTTTTTATCATGTAAAAATTAATTTAGTTTTCTTTCTAATGGTAGAGAGTTCACAAAATCCTATTCTTACATATGGAAATCTATACCCAAGTTGAAGTCCACAAATAATTAAGGTGGAATTAACAAGCGAGGCAGTCACCTTGTTGCTAGGCACCACCGCCTGAAGAACTTTTCTGCCAAAAGTTGCTCCTACGGAGGCAAAATCCTCAAACTAATAAAATTTGGTGAATGTATGTAAAGACCAGGTAGCAGCCTTGCAGATCTGTTCTACCAAAGCCTAATTATTGAAGGCCCAAGACGTGAACACTGAATGAGTGGAATGAGCATTAATACGAGCCAGAGGTTGTTGACCCGCCTCCAAGTAAGAGATGCGAATGAGATTTCTCAGCAAAGAAGACAATGAAACAGCAGTAGCCTTTGACCCTTGCACTTACCAGAGAAAAGCACAAACAAGCTTGACGATTGGCGAAAATCCTTGGTAGCATGAAGGTAAAACTTTAAAGCCCAGACCACATCTAGATTGTGTTATAATCTCTCTTTAGAAGAACAGGAATTATGACATGAGGGCACAACAATCTCCTGATCTAGTCCTTAACACAGCCTTTAACACCAGAAACGAAGGATCAGATTGAAGGGCAGACAATTCTAAAACTCTTTGAGCAGAAAAGATTGCCAATATAATTACACCTTCCAAGATAGTATCTTTATATCAAGGGAATGCATAGGTTAAAATGGGGTATGGTGTAAAACTCTAAGGACAATGTTAAGACTCTAAGGAGGAGAAATAGGTTTGAAAACTGGCCTGATTCTAACCAAGGATTGAACATCAGGCAACCATGCCAAATTTCTATGTAACAGAACTGAAAGAGTCGATAGACCTTCCTCCTGAAGAAACTGTAGAATACGGGGAATTCTCACCCTGTGCCAGGAGAAACCATGTTCAGCACACTAAGATAGGTAAACCTTTCACACCTTATGATAGATACGTCTGGTAACAGGTTTGCATGCCTGTATAAAAGAGTGTCGATCACAGACTCCTAAAACCTTCTCTGAGCTAGAATCAGTCATTCAATCTCCATGCAGTCAACCTCAGAGAATCTAGATTTTGGTAAAAGAATGGACCCTGAGATAGAGGGTCCACTGTCTGAGGAAGACGCAATGGAGGAGCAGACGACATCCTTATGAGATCTGCGTACCAGATATTCTATGGCCACGCAGGAGCTATAAGGATCCACGCTACAACTCGTGGAAAGGAGCACAATCGGAGAAAAAAAGATTAACTAGATAATAAACTCAAGGAACTGCTAACCAATCTACTAACTCCGCCTGAGGATCCTTGATCCGTACCTCGGTAGCTTGAAATTGAGACCTATCTCCGGAGTCCCCCACTGAAGTACAATCTCGTTGAAGACCTCTTGATTGAGTGAAGAGTCTGTGGATTCAGATAATCCGCTTCCCAATTCTCCACTCCCGGAATGTGAATAGCTGATATCAGACATTGGTGACTCTCTGCCAAGGTTAAGATGCGAGCTACTTCTTCCATCGCTAAGGAACTGCGAGTCCCCATATGATGGTTAACATATGCCACAGACTGAAATCGAATAAAAGGGAGGGAACTCAATTTGGGCCACACCACTAGGGCACTGAAGATGGCTCTCGGCTCTAGGATATTTAAGGGCAAGGACACTTTCAGAGAGGACCATACCCCCTGACCTCTCCGATTGCACCATACAGCCCCAACCGGACAGACTTGCAACTGTAGTTATCTCCCAGGATGGATGAAGAAAACTCATCCCCTATAATATGGGCTTGGGTGGCAGCCACCAAGATAGAGTGAGTCCCTGGTGATAGGGTCCAGATTTAGCAACTGAGACAGGTCCGAATGATCTCCATTCCATTGTCTTAGCATGCACAACTGTAGAGGTTGCAAATGAAAGCAAACAAATGGCCGTCACCATGAGCCCCACTACCTCCATTTCCTGAGTCACGAAGAATAAGGGGTTTAACGAAATCTCTGAATTGCTGACTAAAGTTTGACTTTGCAAAACATAATTTATGTAAGAACTTACCTGATAAATTCATTTCTTTCATATTAACAAGAGTCCATGAGCTAGTGACGTATGGGATATACATTCCTACCAGGAGGGGCAAAGTTTCCCAAACCTTAAAATGCCTATAAATACACCCCTCACCACACCCACAAATCAGTTTAACAAAAAAAGTGCGAAGCATATAAAATAAGGAATTGGAATAATTGTGCTTTATACAAAAAAATCATAACCACCACAAAAAAGGGTGGGCCTCATGGACTCTTGTTAATATGAAAGAAATGAATTTATCAGGTAAGTTCTTACATAAATTATGTTTTCTTTCATGTAATTAACAAGAGTCCATGAGCTAGTGACGTATGGGATAATGACTACCCAAGATGTGGATCTTTCCACACAAGAGTCACTAGAGAGGGAGGGATAAAATAAAGACAGCCAATTCCTGCTGAAAATAATCCACACCCAAAATAAAGTTTAACAGAAAACATAAGCAGAAGATTCAAACTGAAACCGCTGCCTGAAGAACTTTTCTACCAAAAACTGCTTCAGAAGAAGAAAATACATCAAAATGGTAGAATTTAGTAAAAGTATGCAAAGAGGACCAAGTTGCTGCTTTGCAGATCTGGTCAACCGAAGCTTCATTCCTAAACGCCCAGAAAGTAGATACTGACCTAGTAGAATGAGCTGTAATTCTCTGAGGCGGAATTTTACCCGACTCAACATAGGCAAGATGAATTAAAGATTTCAACCAAGATGCCAAAGAAATGGCAGAAGCTTTCTGGCCTTTCCTAGAACCGGAAAAGATAACAAATAGACTAGAAGTCTTACAGAAAGATTTCGTAGCTTCAACATAATATTTCAAAGCTCTAACAACATCCAAAGAATGCAACGATTTCTCCTTAGAATTCTTAGGATTAGGACATAATGAAGGAACCACAATTTCTCTACCAATGTTGTTGGAATGCACAACTTTAGGTAAAAATTCAAAAGAAGTTCGCAACACCGCCTTATCCTGATGAAGAATCAGAAAAGGAGACTCACAAGAAAGAGCAGATAATTCAGAAACTCTTCTGGCAGAAGAGATAGCCAAAAGGAACAAAACTTTCCAAGAAAGTAATTTAATATCCAATGAATGCATAGGTTCAAATGGAGGAGCTTGAAGAGCCCCCAGAACCAAATTCAAACTCCAAGGAGGAGAAATTGACTTAATGACAGGCTTTATACGAACCAAAGCTTGTACAAAACAATGAATATCAGGAAGAATAGCAATCTTTCTGTGAAAAAGAACAGAAAGAGCAGAGATTTGACCTTTCAAGGAACTTGCGGACAAACCCTTATCTAAACCATCCTGAAGAAATTGTAATATTCTCGGTATTCTAAAAGAATGCCAAGAAAAATGATGAGAAAGACACCAAGAAATATAGGTCTTCCAGACTCTATAATATATCTCTCTGGATACAGATTTACGAGCCTGTAACATAGTACTAATCACAGAGTCAGAGAAACCTCTTTGACCAAGAATCAAGCGTTCAATCTCCATACCTTTAAATTTAAGGATTTCAGATCCTGATGGAAAAAAGGACCTTGAGACAAAAGGTCTGGTCTTAACGGAAGAGTCCACGGTTGGCAAGAGGCCATCCGGACAGGATCCGCATACCAAAACCTGTGAGGCCATGCCGGAGCTACCAGCAGAACAAACAAGCATTCCTTCAGAATCTTGGAGATTACTCTTGGAAGAAGAACTAGAGGCGGAAAGATATAGGCAGGATGATACTTCCAAGGAAGTGAAAATGCATCCACTGCCTTCGCCTGAGGATCCCGGGATCTGGACAGATACCTGGGAAGTTTCTTGTTTAGATGAGAAGCCATCAGATTTATTTCTGGAAGTTCCCACATTTGAACAATCTGAAGAAATACCTCTGGGTGAAGAGACCATTCGCCCGGATGCAACGTTTGGCGACTGAGATAATCCGCTTTCCAATTGTCCATACCTGGGATAAAAACCGCAGAGATTAGACAGGAGCTGGATTCCGCCCAAACCAAAATTCGAGATACTTCTTTCATAGCCAGAGGACTGTGAGTCCCTCCTTGATGATTGATGTATGCCACAGTTGTGACATTGTCTTATCTGAAAACAATGAACAACTCTCTCTTCAGAAGAGGCCAAGACTGAAGAGCTCTGAAAATTGCACGGAGTTCCAAAATATTGATCGGAAATCTCACCTCCTGAGATTCCCAAACCCCTTGTGCCGTCAGATACCCTCACACAGCTCCCCAACCTGTAAGACTTGTATCTGTTGAGATTATAGTCCAGGTCGGAAGAACAAAGAAGCCCCCTGAACTAAACGATGGTGATCTGTCCACCATGTCAGAGAGTGTCGTAAAATCGGTTTAAAGATATTAATTGAGATATCTTTGAGTAATCCCTGCACCATTGGTTCAGCATACAGAGCTGAAGAGGTCGCATGTGAAAACGAGCAAAGGAGATCGCATCTGATGCGGCAGTCCTAAGACCCAACATTTCCATGCATAAGGCTACCAAAGGGAATGATTGTGACTGAAGGTTTTGACAAGCTGATATCAATGTTAAACTTCTCTTGTCTGACAAGGACAGAGTCATAGACACTGAATTTATCTAGAAACCTAAAAAGGTTACCCTTGTCTGAGGAATCAATGAACTGATTGGTAAATTGATCCTCCAACCATGAACTTGAAGAAACAACACAAGTCGATTCGTATGAGATTCTTCGAAAATGAGAAGACTGAGCAAGTACCAAGATATCGTCCAAATAAGGAAATACCAAAACCCTAATCTCTGATTACAGAAAGAAGGGCACCGAGAACCTTTGAAAAAAATTCTTGGAACTGAGGCTAGGCCAAACAGTAGAGCCACAAAACTGGTAATGCTTGTCTAAAAAGAGAATCTCAGACACTAAAAGTGATCTGGATGAATCGGAATATGCAGATACACATCCTGTAAATCTATTGTAGACATATAATGCCCTTGCTAAACAAAAGGCAGGATAGTCCTACAGTAACCATCTTGAATGTTGGTATCCTAACATAACGATTCAATAATGATAGATCCAGAACTGGTCTGAAGGAATTGACCTTCTTTGGTACAATGAAGAGATAAAATAAAACCCCAGCCCCTGTTCCAGAACTGGAACTGGCATAAATACTCCAGCCAACTCTAGATCTGAAACACATTTCAGAAATGCTGAGCCTTGCTGTGTCAACTGGGACACGGGAAAGAAAAGAATCTCTTAGCAGGAGGCCTTAACTTGAAGCCAATTCTGTACCTTTCTGAAACAATGTTTCTGAAACCAGAGATTAAGAACGGAATTGATCCAAATTTCTTTGAAGAAAACGTAATCTGCCCCATACCAGCTGAGCTGGAATAAGGGCCGCACCTTCATAGATACTTAGGAGCTGGCTATAGGTTTCTATAAGGCTTGGATATATTCCAAACTGGAAATAGTTTCCAAACTGATACCGCTCCTGAGGATGAAGGATCAGGCTTTCGTTCCTTGTTGAGGAAAGGAACGAAATGATTATTTACCCTGGAAAGAAAGGGAAAGCAAAGTTGACTTAGAAGACATGTCAGCATTCCAAGTTTAATCCATAAAGCTTTTCTAGCTAAAATAGCTAGAGACATATACCTGACATCAACTCTAATGATATCAAAAGATGGTATCACCAATAAAATTATTAGCATGTTATAGAATAATAATAATGCTATAAAATTATGATCTGTTACCTGTTGCGCTAAAGCTTCTAACCAAAAAGTTGAAGCTGCAGCAACATCCGCTAAAAATATAGCAGGTCTAAGAAGATTACCTGAACATAAGTAAGCTTTTCTTAGAAAAGATTCAATTTTCCTATCTAAAGGATCCTTAAATGAAGTACTATCTGCCATAGGAATAGTAGTACATTAGCAGGAGTAGAGACAGCCCCATAACCTTAGGGATTTTTGTCCCAAAAAACTCTAATCTGTCAGATGGCACAGGATATAATTTGCTTAAACGTCTAGAAGGAGTAAATAAATTACCCAAATTATTCCATTCCCTGGAAATTACTTCAGAAATAGCATCAGGGAGATAAAACACTTCTGGAATAACTACAGGAGATTTAAAAACCTTATTTAAACGTTTACATTTAGTATCAAGAGGACCAGAATCCTCTATTTCTAATGCAAATAACACTTCTTTAAGTAAAGAACGAATAAATTCCATCTTGAACAAATACAAAGATTTATCAGCATCAACCTCTGAGACAGAAACCTCTGAACCAGAAGAACCATTATCAGTATCAGAATGATGATGTTCATTTAAAAATTCATCTGAAAAAAAGAGAAGTTTTAAAGGACTTTTATGTATACTAGAAGGAGAAATAACAGACATAGCCTTCTTAATGGATTTAAAAAATAAAATCTCTTATGTTATCAGGAACACTCTGAAAATTAGATGTTGACGGACAGCAACAGGTAATGTAACAGTACTAAAGGAAATTTTATCTGCATTAATAAGTTTGACATGACATGCAATACAAATAACAGCTGGAGAAAACAGATACCAAAAGTTTATAGCAGACTTAGCTTGGTAGCTCCAGCACTGTGCAGTGATTTTCCTGTAGTATCTTCTGACTCAGTTGCAACGTGGAACATCTTGCAATATGTAAAAGAAAAAAACAACATATAAAGCAAAATTGATCAAATTCCTTAAATGACAGTTTCAGGAATGGGAAAAAAATGCCAGTGAACAAGCTTCTAGCAACCAGAAGCAATAAATAATGAGACTTAAATAATGTGGAGACAAAAATGACGCCCATATTTTTTAGCGCCAAAAAAGACGCCCACATTATTTGGCGCCTAAATGCTTTTGGCGCCAAAAATGACGCCACATCCGGAACGCCGACATCTTTGACGCAAAATAACGTCAAAAAATGACGCAACTTCCGGCGACACGTATGACGCCGGAAACGGAAAAGAATTTTTGCGCCAAAAAAGTCCGCGCCAAGAATGACGCAATAAAATGAAGCATTTTCAGCCCCCGCGAGCCTAACAGCCCACAGGGAAAAAAGTCAAATTTTTGAGGTAAGAAAAAATATGATAATTCAATGCATAATCCCAAATATGAAACTGACTGTCTGGAAATAAGGAAAGTTGAACATTCTGAGTCAAGGCAAATAAATGTTTGAATACATATATTTAGAACTTTATAAATAAAGTGCCCAACCATAGCTTAGAGTGTCACAGAAAAACAGAATTTATGTTTACCTGATAAATTTCTTTCTCCAACGGTGTGTCCGGTCCACGGCGTCATCCTTACTTGTGGGATATTCTCTTCCCCAACAGGAAATGGCAAAGAGCCCAGCAAAGCTGGTCACATGATCCCTCCTAGGCTCCGCCTACCCCAGTCATTCGACCGACGTTAAGGAGGAATATTTGCATAGGAGAAACCATATGGTACCGTGGTGACTGTAGTTAAAGAAAATAAAATATCAGACCTGATTAAAAAAACCAGGGCGGGCCGTGGACCGGACACACCGTTGGAGAAAGAAATTTATCAGGTAAACATAAATTCTGTTTTCTCCAACATAGGTGTGTCCGGTCCACGGCGTCATCCTTACTTGTGGGAACCAATACCAAAGCTTTAGGACACGGATGAAGGGAGGGAGCAAATCAGGTCACCTAAATGGAAGGCACCACGGCTTGCAAAACCTTTCTCCCAAAAATAGCCTCAGAAGAAGCAAAAGTATCAAACTTGTAAAATTTGGTAAAAGTGTGCAGTGAAGACCAAGTCGCTGCCCTACATATCTGATCAACAGAAGCCTCGTTCTTGAAGGCCCATGTGGAAGCCACAGCCCTAGTGGAATGAGCTGTGATTCTTTCGGGAGGCTGCCGTCCGGCAGTCTCGTAAGCCAATCTGATGATGCTTTTAATCCAAAAAGAGAGAGAGGTAGAAGTTGCTTTTTGACCTCTCCTTTTACCGGAATAAACAACAAACAAGGAAGATGTTTGTCTAAAATCCTTTGTAGCATCTAAATAGAATTTTAGAGCGCGAACAACATCCAAATTGTGCAACAAACGTTCCTTCTTTGAAACTGGTTTTGGACACAGAGAAGGTACGATAATCTCCTGGTTAATGTTTTTGTTAGAAACAACTTTTGGAAGAAAACCAGGTTTAGTACGTAAAACCACCTTATCTGCATGGAACACCAGATAAGGAGGAGAACACTGCAGAGCAGATAATTCTGAGACTCTTCTAGCAGAAGAAATCGCAACTAAAAACAAAACTTTCCAAGATAATAACTTAATATCAACGGAATGTAAGGGTTCAAATGGAACCCCCTGAAGAACTGAAAGAACTAAATTGAGACTCCAAGGAGGAGTCAAAGGTTTGTAAACAGGCTTGATTCTAACCAGAGCCTGAACAAAGGCTTGAACATCTGGCACAGCTGCCAGCTTTTTGTGAAGTAATACCGACAAGGCAGAAATCTGTCCCTTCAGGGAACTTGCAGATAATCCTTTTTCCAATCCTTCTTGAAGGAAGGATAGAATCCTAGGAATCTTAACCTTGTCCCAAGGGAATCCTTTAGATTCACACCAACAGATATATTTTTTCCAAATTTTGTGGTAAATCTTTCTAGTCACAGGCTTTCTGGCCTGAACTAGAGTATCGATAACAGAATCTGAGAATCCTCGCTTCGATAAAATCAAGCGTTCAATCTCCAAGCAGTCAGCTGGAGTGAAACCAGATTCGGATGTTCGAACGGACCCTGAACAAGAAGGTCTCGTCTCAAAGGTAGCTTCCAAGGTGGAGCCGATGACATATTCACCAGATCTGCATACCAAGTCCTGCGTGGCCACGCAGGAGCTATCAAGATCACCGACGCCCTCTCCTGCTTGATCCTGGCTATCAGCCTGGGGATGAGAGGAAATGGCGGGAACACATAAGCTAGTTTGAAGGTCCAAGGTGCTACTAGTGCATCCACTAGAGCCGCCTTGGGATCCCTGGATCTGGCCCCGTAGCAAGGAACTTTGAAGTTCTGACGAGAGGCCATCAGATCCATGTCTGGAATGCCCCACAGGTGAGTGACTTGGGCAAAGATTTCCGGATGGAGTTCCCACTCCCCCGGATGCAATGTCTGCCGACTCAGAAAATCCGCTTCCCAATTTTCCACTCCTGGGATGTGGATAGCAGACAGGTGGCAGGAGTGAGACTCCGCCCAAAGAATAATTTTGGTTACTTCTTCCATCGCTAGGGAACTCCTTGTTCCCCCCTGATGGTTGATGTACGCAACAGTCGTCATGTTGTCTGATTGAAACCGTATGAACCTGGTCCTCGCAAGCTGGGGCCAGGCCTGGAGAGCATTGAATATCGCTCTCAGTTCCAGAATATTTATCGGTAGAAGAGATTCTTCCCGAGACCAAAGACCCTGAGCTTTCAGGGATCCCCAGACCGCGCCCCAGCCTATCAGACTGGCGTCGGTCGTGACAATGACCCACTCTGGTCTGTGGAACATCATCCCTTGAGACAGATTGTCCAGGGACAGCCACCAACGGAGTGAGTCTCTGGTCTTCTGATTTACTTGTATCTTCGGAGACAAGTCTGTATAGTCCCCATTCCACTGACTGAGCATGCACAGTTGTAATGGTCTTAGATGAATGCGCGCAAAAGGAACTATGTCCATCGCCGCCACCATCAACCCGATCACTTCCATGCACTGAGCTATGGAAGGAAGAGGAACGGAATGAAGTATCCGACAAGAGTCCAGAAGCTTTGTTTTTCTGGCCTCTGTTAGAAAGATCCTCATTTCTAAGGAGTCTATAATTGTTCCCAAGAAGGGAACCCTTGTTGACGGGGATAGAGAACTCTTTTCCACGTTCACTTTCCAGCCGTGAGATCTGAGAAAGGCCAGGACAATGTCCGTGTGAGCCTTTGCTTGAGGAAGGGACGACGCTTGAATCAGAATGTCGTCCAGGTAAGGTACTACTGCAATGCCCCTTGGTCTTAGCACCGCTAGAAGGGACCCTAGTACCTTTGTGTCCAGGAATGCAAACCTTAGGAACCGATGATGTTCCTTGTGGATAGGAATATGTAGATACGCATCCTTTAAATCCACCGTGGTCATGAATTGACCTTCCTGGATGGAAGGAAGGATAGTTCGAATGGTTTCCATCTTGAACGATGGGACCTTGAGAAATTTGTTTAAGATCTTGAGATCTAGGATTGGTCTGAACGTTCCCTCTTTTTTGGGAACTATGAACAGATTGGAGTAGAACCCCATCCCCTGTTCTCTTAATGGAACAGGATGAATCACTCCCATTTTTAACAGGTCTTCTACACAATGTAAGAACGCCTGTCTTTTTATGTGGTCTGAAGACAACTGCGACCTGTGGAACCTCCCCCTTGGGGGAAGTCCCTTGAATTCCAGAAGATAACCCTGGGAGACTATTTCTAGCGCCCAAGGATCCAGAACATCTCTTGCCCAAGCCTGAGCGAAGAGAGAGAGTCTGCCCCCCACCAGATCCGGTCCCGGATCGGGGGCCAATATTTCATGCTGTCTTGGTAGCAGTGGCAGGTTTCTTGGCCTGCTTTCCCTTGTTCCAGCCTTGCATTGGTCTCCAAGCTGGCTTGGCCTGAGAAGTATTACCCTCTTGCTTAGAGGACGTAGCACCTTGGGCTGGTCCGTTTTTACGAAAGGGACGAAAATTAGGTCTATTTTTTGCCTTGAAAGGCCGATCCTGAGGAAGGGCGTGGCCCTTACCCCCAGTGATATCAGAGATAATCTCTTTCAAGTCAGGACCAAACAACGTTTTCCCCTTGAAAGGAATGTTTAGTAGCTTGTTCTTGGAAGACGCATCAGCCGACCAAGATTTCAACCAAAGCGCTCTGCGCGCCACAATAGCAAACCCAGAGTTCTTAGCCGCTAACTTAGCCAATTGCAAAGAGGCGTCTAGAGTGAAAGAATTAGCCAATTTGAGAGCATTGATTCTGTCCATAATCTCCTCATAAGGAGGAGAGTCACTATCGAGCACCTTAAGCAGTTCATCAAACCAGAAATATGCGGCAGTAGTGACAGGGACAATGCATGAAATGGGTTGTAGAAGGTAACCCTGCTGAACAAACATCTTTTTAAGCAAACCTTCTAATTTTTTATCCATAGGATCTTTGAAAGCACAACTATCCTCTATGGGAATAGTGGTGCGTTTGTTTAAAGTAGAAACCGCTCCCTCGACCTTGGGGACTGACTGCCATAAGTCCTTTCTGGGGTCGACCATAGGAAACAATTTTTTAAATATGGGGGGAGGGACGAAAGGAATACCGGGCCTTTCCCATTCTTTATTAACAATGTCCGCCACCCGCTTGGGTATAGGAAAAGCTTCTGGGAGCCCCGGCACCTCTAGGAACTTGTCCATTTTACATAGTTTCTCTGGGATGACTAAATTTTCACAATCATCCAGAGTGGATAATACCTCCTTAAGCAAAATGCGGAGATGTTCCAATTTAAATTTAAATGTAATCACATCAGATTCAGCCTGCTGAGAAATGTTCCCTAAATCAGTAATTTCTCCCTCAGACAAAACCTCCCTGGCCCCCTCAGATTGGGTTAGGGGCCCTTCAGAGATATTAATATCAGCGTCGTCATGCTCTTCAGTAACTAAAACAGAGCAGCCACGCTTACGCTGACAAGGGTTCATTTTGGCTAAAATGTTTTTGAAAGAATTATCCATTACAGCCGTTAATTGTTGCATAGTAAGGAGTATTGGCGCGCTAGATGTACTAGGGGCCTCCTGAGTGGGCAAGACTCGTGTAGACGAAGGAGGGAATGATGCAGTACCATGCTTACTCCCCTCACTTGAGGAATCATCTTGGGCATCATTGTCATTATCACATAAATCACATTTATTTAAATGAATAGGAATTCTGGCTTCCCCACATTCAGAACACAGTCTATCTGGTAGTTCAGACATGTTAAACAGGCATAAACTTGAACAGAAAGTACAAAAAACGTTTTAAAATAAAACCGTTACTGTCACTTTAAATTTTAAACTGAACACACTTTATTACTGCAATTGCGAAAAAACATGAAGGAATTGTTCAAAATTCACCAAATTTTCACCACAGCGTCTTAAAGCTTTGAAAATATTGCACACCAATTTTGGAAGCTTTAACCCTTAAAATAACGGAACCGGAGCCGTTTTAAGCTTTAAACCCCTTTACAGTCCCTGGTATCTGCTTTGCTGAGACCCAACCAAACCCAAAGGGGAATACGATACCAAATGACGCCTTCAGAAGTCTTTTATAAGTATCAGAGCTCCTCTCACATGCGACTGCATGCCATGCCTCTCAAAAACAAGTGCGCAACACCGGCGCGAAAATGAGACTCTGCCTATGCTTTGGGAAAGCCCCTAAAGAATAAGGTGTCTAAAACAGTGCCTGCCGATATTATTATATCAAAATACCCATATAAAATGATTCCTCAAGGCTAAATATGTGTTAATAATCAATCGATTTAGCCCAGAAAAAGTCTACAGTTTAAATAAGCCCTTGTGAAGCCCTTATTTACAATCGTAATAAACATGGCTTACCGGATCCCATAGGGAAAATGACAGCTTCCAGCATTACATCGTCTTGTTAGAATGTGTCATACCTCAAGCAGTAAGAGACTGCACACTGTTCCCCCAACTGAAGTTAATTGCTCTCAACAGTCCTGTGTGGAACAGCCATGGATTTTAGTTACGGTTGCTAAAATCATTTTCCTCATACAAACAGAATTCTTCATCTCTTTTCTGTTTCTGAGTAAATAGTACGTACCAGCACTATTTGAAAATAACAAACTCTTGATTGAATAATGAAAAACTACAGTTAAACACTAAAAAACTCTAAGCCATCTCCGTGGAGATGTTGCCTGTACAACGGCAAAGAGAATGACTGGGGTAGGCGGAGCCTAGGAGGGATCATGTGACCAGCTTTGCTGGGCTCTTTGCCATTTCCTGTTGGGGAAGAGAATATCCCACAAGTAAGGATGACGCCGTGGACCGGACACACCTATGTTGGAGAAATAAGACTTACTTACCCCAGGACACTCATCTACATGTTTGTAGAAAGCCAAACCAGTACTGAAACGAGAATCAGTAGAGGAAATGGTAAATATAAGAGTATATCGTCGATCTGAAAAGGGAGGTAAGAGATGAATCTCTACGACCGATAACAGAGAACCTTATGAAATAGACCCCGTAGAAGGAGATCACTGCATTCAATAGGCAATACTCTCTTCACATCCCTCTGACATTCACTGCACGCTGAGAGGAAAACCGGGCTCCAACTTGCTGCGGAGCGCATATCAACGTAGAATCTAGCACAAACTTACTTCACCACCTCCCTTGGAGGCAAAGTTTGTAAAACTGATTTGTGGGTGTGGTGAGGGGTGTATTTATAGGCATTTTAAGGTTTGGGAAACTTTGCCCCTCCTGGTAGGAATGTATATCCCATACGTCACTAGCTCATGGACTCTTGTTAATTACATGAAAGAAACTTCTATAACAACTCCTAGAATCACGTATGAATTCTTTCCTAGATTTACCTTCCCATCCTTGTCAGAATCCTTAGAGGAATCAGAGGATGAAAGTTCACCCTACAAGCTGGACAGGGATTCATCGTCAGAAACTTGCACAAAACCAGCAAAACTACTTCTGTGCACCAATCGCTACTAAAGCTGACTGCAGTGTGAAGGAAGAGGCAGAGCATGACAAAACTGTCCTGCGGTAGGAAAATGCTGTTAACCTCTAAACTGCCGCAAGACAGTTGCTAAATGGCTCCATACTAGCGCAAACTTCCTTTCTCAAGCCCCTCCCTCTGTTGGTGTTACTATCTGAAGTGCTCCGGTTTTGGGTTCAGCTGACTGGAGCTCAGACAGTATTTTACTAAAGGGACATAACATCCAGAAAATAAGAGTCCATCTTACTGCCCTAAGAGTGTTTGCAGCTGGTACACTGTACACTAACAACACCCACACACAGCTCCCATATTATAGGGACTAGCCATCAATAACTGGAGCCAGTTAACTCGAGTGTGCACAAAACTAAAAGTGCACAGTATACCCCCCCATGCAAAACTAGGCAACTAGCCTGTGTAATGGGATCCACATACAGAGAGAATAAACTTACCTTTCTGCTGCTAAGGAGGTTCAAGCAGCCACAAACACATAGGTCCTGCAATAGCGTCCCAGAAATGCTAGCCCCACTGTAACTGACAGGTTAGGGCCACATACGGGAGTACATCACTGGCTTACAGGGCTAGGCTTGGGAACTTCCCTGAGACACACCTGGCGGGCTGAGTCCTATACTCTACTGAAGAGATTAACAAAAGACAGCTATAAGTCCCCTAGCACTCTCTTCCAGGAACTATCCATTGAGGGTTTTCATATGAATAAATCTTGCAGAGCACCTCCATCTCTGCCTACCTCCTAGACGAGGCAAAGAGCTACTGGGAGGGAAGTGGATAGTAAAATGCCCTGGTTGGGGTGACTGCCTCATCCTGGTGGCCAGGTGACCTATTCCCTTATGTAAGAATAGGTTTTGTGGACTATCACTACTATTAGAAAGAAATTATCGGTATAGCAAGAGTATTGTGCTTAACCCAAACAACTTCTGTGCACATACACAGCTTAAAGAAAATTCAGTTTTCAATTTGTTCAATGCTAGCCTGTACACTTCAAACAGCAGACCTCCATTTGCACTCCAAAGTCAATCTCAAAGGCAGGCTCTGTTCTGTGCCTATCTCAAGGAATCTCAATGTCGGTCAGAGACTTTGTAAAATATGACACATTTCACTCCACCCCCTTGTGAAAAGGGAGCCAGCCTTTGAGGTGGATACTGCAGCCCACACAGAGGTCTGCTGATTGCAGCTGGATAAGATAAGTTTAAGTGTACCACCACAGGCTATTGTGGAACAAATGGAGCACTGTGTTGTTTAAGCAGAGTGTGTGCCCAGAGGTTGGTGTAGTTAAGCACAATACTCTTGCTATAAAGATAAATTTGTATAATCAACCTGTGTGTACATGGAGTGGATGATTAAACTCAATATCCAAGTGCTCAAGAACCGTGCACTCCTTTGAGCATAACTCAGTATGGAAAGGAGCAACATTTCAATACAAAAGATATAAAAAAGAAACAGGTAATCTTTATAATAGAAATAAAAAAAGTTAACAGTTCTGAAAAACACCCAACTTTACATTTTAAGAATACAACTTCCATCTTTCTAAGTACCAGTCAGAGATAATATGAATATTGTGATATCAAAATATATGCTTACTGGTGAGCTAAGATTTTTTTTGAGATTCTCAACAACTTACCTCTTTGCACTCATTTAAGTTCACCAACAGATTTTCAGGCATTGGTATAAATACATCTATGAAAAAACAAACACATAAAATAGAAAATGTAGGCCAAGTAATCATATTAAAATAGGCTAAAAATGTTCACTATGATATTGAGCCGGCAAAAAATATGCTTATTGGAAAACTGTAGATAAAAAAAAAAAAGTCAAAATCTTATGCTTAATAAAAACAGAATTTATGCTTACCTGATAAATTACTTTCTCTTGCGGTGTATCCAGTCCAAGGATTCATCCTTACTTGTGGGATATTCTCATTCCCTACAGGAAGTGGCAAAGAGAGCACACACAAAGCTGTCCATATAGCTCCCCCTCTGGCTCCGCCCCCCAGTCATTCGACCGACGGTTAGGAGAAAAAGGAGAAACCATAGGGTGCAGTGGTGACTGTAGTTTAAACAAGAAATTTTAACCTGACTTAATTGCCAGGGCGGGCCGTGGACTGGATACACCGCAAGAGAAAGTAATTTATCAGGTGAGCATAAATTCTGTTTTCTCTTGCAAGGTGTATCCAGTCCACGGATTCATCCTTACTTGTGGGATACCAATACCAAAGCTTTAGGACACGGATGAAGGGAAGGAACAAGACAGGTAACCTAAACGGAAGGCACCACTGCTTGCAAAAAATTTCTCCCAAAAATAGCCTCCGAAGAAGCAAAAGTATGCAGTGAAGACCAAGTCGCTGCCTTACAAATCTGTTCAACAGAAGCCTCATTCTTGACGGCCCAAGTGGAAGCCACAGCTCTGGTGGAATGAGCTGTAATTCGTTCAGGAGGCTGCTGCCCAGCAGTCTCATAAGCCAATCTGATGATGCTTTTCAACCAGAAGGAAAGAGAGGTAGCAGTCGCTTTTTGACCTCTCCTCTTACCAGAATAGACAACAAACAAAGATGATGTTTGTCTGAAATCCTTAGATGCTTGTAAATAGAATTTCAAAGCACGAATCACATCAAGATTGTGTAAAAGCCGTTCCTTCTTAGAAGCTGGATTAGGACACAGAGAAGGAACAATGATTTCCTGGTTAATGTTCTTATTAGAAACAACTTTAGGAAGAAAACCAGGTTTGGTACGCAAAACTACTTTATCTGCATGGAACACCAGATAGGGTGAATTACACTGCAAAGCAGACAATTCTGAAACTCTTCGAGCAGAAGATATAGCTACCAAAAACAAAACTTTCCAAGATAATAACTTAATATCTATGGAATGTAAAGGTTCAAACGGAACCCCTTGAAGAAATGAAAGAACTAAATTTAGACTCCATGGAGGAGCCACAGGTTTATAGACAGGCTTGATTCTGACTAACGCCTGTGTAAACGCTTGAACATCTGGTATTTCTGCCAGACGCTTGTGTAAAAGGATAGACAGAGCGGATTTCTGCCCCTTTAAGGAACTAGCTGATAAACCTTTCTCCAATCCTTCTTGGAGAAAAGACAATATCCTTGGAATCCTAATCTTACTCCACGAGTAACCCTTGGATTCACACCAACAAAGATATTTCCACCATATCTTATGGTAAATTTTCCTGGTGACAGGTTTTCTAGCTTGGATCAGAGTATCTATGACTGATTCAGAGAACCCACGCTTGGATAGAATTAAGCGTTCAATCTCCAAGCAGTCAGCTGCAGAGAAACTAGATTTGGATGCTTGAATGGACCCTGTATTAGAAGATCCTGCCTCATTGGCAGTGTCCATGGTGGGACAGATGACATGTCCACTAGGTCTGCATACCAAGTCCTGCGTGGCCACGCAGGCGCTATCAGAATTACAGAGGCCTTCTCCTGTTTGATTCTGGCTACCAGCCGAGGGAGAAGGGGGAACGGTGGAAAGACATAGGCCAGATTGAAGGACCAAGGCGCTACTAGAGCATCTATCAATGCCGCCTTGGGGTCCCTGGACCTGGCACCGTAAAGAGGAAGTTTGGTGTTCTGACGGGACGCCATCAGATCCAACTCTGAAATGCCCCATAGCCGAGTCAGCTGAGCAAGTACCTCCGGGTGGAGTTCCCACTCCCCCGGGTGAAAAGTCTGACGACTTAGGAAATCCGCTTCCCAGTTGTCTACTCCTGGGATGTGAATTGCAGATAGATGGCAAGAGTAATCCTCCGCCCACCTGATTATCTTGGTTACTTCTTTCATCGCTAAGGAACTCTTTGTTCCTCCCTGATGATTTATGTATGCTACAGTCGTGATGTTGTCCGAATGAAATCTGATGAACTTGGCCGCCGCTAGCTGAGGCCATGCCTGGAGCGTGTTGAATATCGCTCTCAATTCCAAAATGTTTATTGGGAGAAGAGACTCTTCCCGAGACCATAGGCCCTGAGCTTTCAGGGAGCCCCAGACAGCGCCCCAGCCTAACAGGCTGGCGTCTGTCGTTACAATGATCCACTCTGGTCTGCGGAAGCACATTCCCTGTGACAGGTGATCCTGAGACAACCACCAGAGAAGAGAATCTCTGGTTTTCTGGTCCAGTTGGATTTGAGGAGACAAATCTGCATAATCTCCATTCCACTGTTTCAGCATGCACAATTGCAGTGGCCTGAGATGAATTAGAGCAAAAGGGACTACGTCCATTGCTGCTACCATTAATCCGATTACCTCCATGCACTGAGCTACAGAAGGCCGAGGAATGGAATGAAGAACTCGGCAAGTACTTAGAAGCTTTAACCTTCTGACCTCCGTCAGAAATATTTTCATTTCTACCGAGTCTATTAATGTTCCCAGGAAGGGAACCCTTGTGAGCGGGGACAGAGAACTTTTTTCTGTGTTCACCTTCCACCCGTGAGACCTTAGAAAGGCCAGAACAATATCCGTGTATGAGCCTTGGCTCTGGGAAAAGACGACGCCTGTATTAAGATGTCGTCCAGATAGGGTGCTACTGCAATGCCCCGCGGTCTAAGTACCGCTAGAAGGGACCCTAGCACCTTTGTGAAAATTCTGGGAGCGGTGGCCAACCCCAAGGGAAGGGCCACGGACTGGTAATGCTTGTCCAGAAAAGCGAACCTTAGGAACTGATGGTGATCTTTGTGGATAGGAATATGAAGGTACGCATCCTTTAGATCCACGGTAGTCATATATTGACCTTCCTGGATCATCGGTAAGATTGTCCGAATGGTTTCCATCTTGAAAGATGGAACTCTGAGGAATTTGTTTAGAATTTTTAGATTCAGGATTGGTCTGAAAGTTCCTTCCTTTTTGGGAACCACAAACAGGTTTGAGTAACAACCGAGTCCTTGTTCTGTAATTGGAACTGGATATATCACTCCCATCTTGAGTAGATCTTCTACACAGCGTAAGAACGCCTCTTTCTTTGTCTGGTCTGTAGACAGATGAGAAATGTGGAACCTTCCCCTTGGAGGAGAGTCTTTGAATTCTAGAAGATATCCCTGAGCAACTATCTCTAATGCCCAGGGATCGGGAACATCTCTTGCCCAAGCCTGAGCAAAGAGAGAGAGTCTGACCCCTACCAGATCCGGTCCCGGATTGGGGGCTACCCCTTCATGCCGTCTTAGTAGCAGCTGCAGGCTTCTTGGCCTGTTTACCCTTGTTCCAGCCCTGCAAAGGCTTCCAGGTTGCCTTGGGCTGTGAAATGTTACCCTCTTGCTTTGCGGTAGCAGAGGCTGAAGCAGGACCGCTCCTGAAGTTGCGAAAGGAACAAAAATTAGCCTTGTTTTTATCCTTAAAAGGCCTATCTTGCTGGAGGGCATGGCCCTTTCCCCCAGTGATATCCGAAATAATCTCTTTCAACTCGGGCCCGAAAAGGGTCTTTCCCTTGAAAGGAATATTCAGTAATTTTGTTTTAGACGACACGTCGGCCGACCATGATTTAAGCCAAAGCGCTCTGCGCGCCATGATGGCAAAACCAGAATTTTTCGCCGCTAACTTAGCTAATTGCAAAGCGGCATTTGTGATAAAAGAATTAGCCAGCTTTAGAGCCTTAATTCTATCCATAATTTCGTCATATGAGGTCTCCGTCTGGAGCGACTCCTCCAGCGCCTCAAACCAGAAAGCCGCTGCAGTAGTTACAGGAATAATGCAAGCAATAGGTTGGAGAAGAAAACCTTGTTGAACAAATATTTTCTTTAGTAAACCTTCTAATTTTTTATCCATAGGATCTTTAAAAGCACAACTGTCTTCAATTGGTATGGTTGTGCGCTTGGTTAGTGTTGAACCTGCCCTCTCTACCTTAGGGACCGTCTGCCACATGTCCCGCCTGGGATCAGTTATGGGGAACATTTTCTTAAAGATAGGTGGGGGAACAAAAGGTACACCTGGTCTTTCCCACTCCCTAGCAACAATATCCGCCACCCTCTTAGGGATCGGAAACGCATCAGTGTATACAGGGACTTCTAGATATTTGTCCATTTTACACAATTTCTCTGGGACCACCATAGGGTCACAATCATCCAGAGTTGATAAGACCTCCCTAAGCAGTACGCGGAGGTGTTCCAATTTAAATTTAAATGCTAGTGAATCTGATTCTGCCCGCTGAGAAACTTTTCCTGAATCAGAAATTTCTCCCTAAGACATAACATCCCTCGCCCCTACTTCAGAGTGTTGTGAGGGTACATCAGATAAGCCTCCCAAAGCCTCCGACTGCTCCTCATCTGTTCTCAAAACAGAGCTATCGTGCTTTTTAGGGAAAACTGGCAGTTTGGATAGAAAGGCCGCAAGGGAATTATCCATGACTGCCGCCAGTTGTTGCAATGTAATAGGTGCTAATGCACTAGAGGTACTAGGTATCGCTTGAGCGGGCGTAACTGGTGATGACACATGGGGAGAGGACGGCGGACTATCCTCATTACCTTCAGTCAAAGAATCATCTAGGGCTATATTTTTAAGTGACACAATATGATCTTTTAAAGTGTATAGACACATTAGTGCACTTGGGACACATTTTGAGTGGGGGTTCCACCATGGCTTCTGAACACATAGAACAAGGCTTTTCCTTAGTGTCAGACATGTTTAACAGATTGGTATTATACACAAGCAGGCTTAGAAAAACACTTTATGTAATAAAAAATACAATTTGCAATAAATGGTACTGTGCCTTTAAGATAATAAAAGCGCACACAATTTTACAAAACGGTGAAAAATGAACCAAATCTCTTTTGATTGCACAGCAAGTTTCAGCCTGATTAACCCTTTAATGCCCAAATGCCTAAAGCAAACAACCGGTTAATAAACTACAGCACCTTGCCACAGCAGCCTGCTGTGGCCCTACCTTCCCTTAAGGATTGAATTTGAGAAAATCAAGCCTCCTGACGTCCTCAAGCAGTCTCTGAACCCATGTGAAGCAGCATGCAGGGAAATCTTGTCAGAATAAACTGCGCAACTGAGGCGCGAAATTAGGCCCCTCCCACTCCACAGCTGTAGGGGCCTTCAGAACCCAATTTAGGTGTCTAAAAATAATGCCATGTGGAATAAAACCCCAATAAACACATCAAAAGTGCTTAAAGTGTCAATAAAGAGTATTTTTCTAAACAAAATAATCGATTGCCCTGTTAAAGTGATAACCAGTCTATTGAGCCCACTTAAATAAGCCTCTAGTTCTATACTAAGTTTCAGAACATGGCTTACCCTTCCCACACGGGGAATCTTGTCAGTCTTCTAGCATTATCTTGTCTTGACTAGAAAAAAAAAGATGAATGAAACATACCTCAAAGCAGTTAAGCCTGCAAACTGTTCCCCCCAACTGAAGTTTTCTGGTACTCCTCAGTCCTGTGTGGGAACAGCAATGGATATTAGTTACAACATGCTAAAATCATTTTCCTCTCAGCAGAATTCTTCATCATATTTCTGAGAGTAAATAGCACAAACCGGTACTATTTAAAAATAAACTTTTGATTGAAGATATAAAAACTACAAATCTAACACCACATTCACTTTACCCTCCCGTGGAGATGCTACTTGTTAGAGCGGCAAAGAGAATGACTGGGGGGCGGAGCCAGAGGGGGAGCTATATGGACAGCTTTTCTGTGTGCTCTCTTTGCCACTTCCTGTAGGGAATGAGAATATCCCACAAGTAAGGATGAATCCGTGGACTGGATACACCTTGCAAGAGAAATAAAATTCTTATTCTAGAAGATCAAAATAAAAACTCAGTGTATTTATAGGCATGTCAGTTATGTCTTAAAGATAGGCAGCAACTGTACAGCTAGTAAAAGGTTTTATAAAAGAAAACTGCAACACAATCTTTGTATGACAACCAGTGTTCATTAGGTTAGCACAAAACTATTACTTACCATCAATGTCTGACACTACTAACATCTGGGGTTGGGACAGCCCTTCTTGTAGGCTGTAAAAGTGGATCGTGCTGTCAAATGTAATGAATCCAATTTTTGTCCTTACATTACCAGGAAGCCTGAAAGAGAATTCAATAGGTCTGATGAAGTTACACCTCCATGACTGTGCGTGTTAAGTTTGTGCAAGTTAAATGCTTGTCTTACTGATAGTGAATGGTTTATAAAAAAAAAATAGAAAATATGAACAGCAACATCTCTCACAATTTTACTGCTTTTCTCTGCAGAAACAAAAAAACACAAAAAAAACACAGCTAGAAACCGGAAAATATGGAAGTGTCATTAGCAGGAAAACATGGACCATAGGAGGTTCCTTTATGCGTAAGCAGCCTTATTTCTTACCAGTCTAGATTGTCGAGCAAAGTCTGACAAGCCGTGTTTAAGTACCCAGTCTCTATGGCATTGTGGGATACATCAAACATGAAAAGGTACACAGGAGGTTGAGGGGGTCTCAACTAAAAAAAAAAACAAAAAAAAAAACAACAACAACATTATTAGTCCTACTCTGATGACAACATAAGTGTAGAGTAAGTTTTTCAGATTCATCAGTGAAAATAGATTCCCTACTAAAGTTAACTTTTTTCCAGGTATAGCCCTGCTGAACTTTTATTTCCAATGGAGATATATATATATATATATATATATATATATATATATATATATATATATATATATATATATATATATATATAGTATATCTAGTATATCAAGGTGTGTTACCAGCGCTCAGTTGAAGTACAAGTTATGATGTTATTGCCTGGTATAGGTACTATGTATTAGATTATACACCTGTCTGAAAGGTTTGGTTCGGGATGTGTTTATTCCCTATAAGTTCCTTAGACGTTATGGGTGTAAGTATTGTGCAGCATGAACAAGTGATTCAGTGTACCCCTGACACTGACGAAAAGATAGGATAAAAGAGAACTTAATCAGATAGAATTCAGCGCTACTAATACAATTGATGTGTAAATATATAGAGGATCATTCACCAAATATATGTATATATATGAGAGTTCACTAATCTCAATGAGCTTTGAGATTAGTGAACTCTCATATATATATATATATATATATATATATATATATATATATATACACATATATTTGGTAAATGATCCTCTATATATTTACACATCAATTGTATTAGTAGCGCTGAATTCTATCTGATTAAGTTCTCTTTTAATATATATATATATATATATATATATATATACACACACACACACACACATACATACACACATACATACATATACATAGACACACACACACACATACATATACACACACACACACACACAGTCAGTTGTATGTAAAAGTTTAGGCACCCCTGACAATTTCCATGATTTTTATTTATAAATAATTGGGTGTTTGGATCAGCAATTTCATTTTGATCTATCAAATAACTGGAGGACACAGTAATATTTCAGTAGTGAAATTATGTTTATTGGATTAACAGAAAATGTGCAATATGCATCAAAAGGAAATTAGACAGGTGCATACATTTGGGCACCCCAACAGAAATATTGCATCAATATTTAGTAGAGCCTCCTTTAGCAGAAATAACAGCCTCTAGACGCTTCCTATAGCCTGTATTGAGTGTCTGGATTCTAGATGAAGGAATTTTGGACCATTCCTCCTTGCAAAACATCTCCAGTTGGTTGCCGAGCATGGACAGCCCGCTTCAAATCACTGCATAGATTTTCAATGATATTCAGGTCTGGGGACTGGGATGGCTATTCCACAACATTGTACTTGTTCTGCTGCATAAATACCAGAGTAGATTTTGAGCAGTGTTTTGGGTCGTTGTTTTGTTAAAATATCTAGCCCCAGCATAACTTCAACTTTGTGACTGATTCCTCAACATTATTCTCAAGTATCTGCTAATATTGAGTGGAATCCATGCGACCCTCAACTTTAACAAGATTCCCAGTACCGGCACTCGCCACACAGCATGATGGAACACCCACCAAATTTTCCTGTGGGTAGCAAGTGTTTGTCTTGGAACATTGTGTTCTTTTGCCACCATGCATAACGCCCCTTGTTATGACCAAATAACTCAATCTTTGTTTCATAAGTCTACAGCACCTTCTTCCAAAATGAAGCTGGCTTGTCCAAATGTGCATTTGCATACCTCAAGCGACTCTGTTTGTGGCGTGTGTGCAGAAAAGGCTTCTTCCGCATCACTCTCCCATACAGCTTCTCCTTGTGCAAAGTGCACCTAATTGTTAAACGATGCACAGTGACACCATCTGCAGCAAGATGATGTTGTAGGTCTTTGGAGGTGGTCTGTGGGCTGTTTTTGACCGTTCTCACCATCCTTTGACTTTCCGATATTTTAATTGGCCTGCCACTTCTGGCCTTAGCAAGAACTGTGCCTGTGATCTTCCATTGCCTCACTATGTTCCTCACAGTTGACACTGACAGCTTTAATCTCTGCGATAGCTTTTTGTAGCCTTCCCCTAAACCATTATGTTGAAAAATCTTTGTTTTCAGGTCACTTGAGAGTTGTTTTAAGGCCCCCATGTTGCCACTCTTCAACAACAACTTGCAATTGGCCACCAGAAATACCTTTTCTCATAATTGGATGCACCTGTCTATGAAGTTCAAGGCTTAATGGGCTCACTAAACCAATTGTGTGTTCCAATTAATCAGTGCTAGGTAGTTAAATCAACAAAATGACAATGGTGCCCAAATGTATGCACCTGTCTAATATCGTTTGTATGCATATTGCACATTTTCTGCTAATCCAATAAACCTCATTTCACTACTTAAATATTACTGTGTCCTTCAGTTATTTGATAGATCAAAATGAAATTGTTGATCCAAACACCCAATTATTTATAAATGAAAATCATGGAAATTATCAGGGGTGCCTAAACTTTAGCATACAACTGATATATATATATATATATATATATATATATATGAAAAAAAGAGGAATATCTGCGCTCAGGGGTGTATGCTGGAGAATAGAAATTGTACCTGGACACAAATGTACATCAATTGTATTAATCTTACATATGCATATACTGCGTATTATGCAATGTTACAATATATGTAGTGATGCAATGTGCGTGTATTTGACAGGTTCAGACCAAATCAAAGTCTCACTAAGATACAAGTCTAATCCAGCACAAAAAGTCTTATAAGCCAGGGGGCTGTATACAATAAAGTCAGTTTGTGACCACTCTTGTACCGGTTCCCAAGTGCCTGCGTGATCTCTGCTGCTTCTTCTAATAAAGAGAGAGTCCTCTTGAGCAGGTGGATCCTCCCAGTAAGTGTCTGAAACGGTAAAGGGTAGAGAAGCGCACAAGAAAGGCACCCCTAGTGAAGCCTGTTTGCACTAGTGTTATGAACAGAACAAAGTAAAAACATAATTTATGCTTACCTGATAAATTTATTTCTCTTGTAGTGTATCCAGTCCACGGATCATCCATTACATATGGGATATTCTCCTTCCCAACAGGAAGTTGCAAGAGGATCACCCACAGCAGAGCTGCTATATAGCTCCTCCCCTAACTGCCATATCCAGTCATTCGACCGAAACAAACAGAGAAAGGAGAAACCATAGGGTGCAGTGGTGACTGTAGTTTAATTAAATTTTACACCTGCCTTAAAATGACAGGGCGGGCCGTGGACTGGATACACTACAAGAGAAATAAATTTATCAGGTAAGCATAAATTATGTTTTCTCTTGTTAAGTGTATCCAGTCCACGGATCATCCATTACTTATGGGATACCAATACCAAAGCTAAAGTACACGGATGATGGGAGGGACAAGGCAGGGATTAAGCGGAAGGAACCACTGCCTGAAGAACCTTTCTCCCAAAAACAGCCTCCGAAGAAGCAAAAGTATCAAATTTGTAAAATTTTGAAAAAGTGTGAAGCGAAGACCAAGTCGCGGCCTTGCAAATCTGTTCAACAGAGGCCTCATTTTTAAGGCCCAGGTGGAAGCCACAGCTCTAGTAAAATGAGCTGTAATTCTTTCAGGGGGCTGCTGTCCAGCAGTCTCATAGGCTAGGCGTATAATACTCCGAAGCCAAAAGGAAAGAGAGGTTGCCGAAGCTTTTTGACCTCTCCTCTGTCCAGAATAAACGACAAACAGGGAAGATGTTTGACGAAAATCTTTAGTAGCTTGTAAGTAAAACTTCAAGGCACGGACTACGTCCAGATTATGTAAAAGACGTTCCTTCTTTGAAGAAGGATTAGGACACAATGATGGAACAACAATCTCTTGATTGATATTCTTGTTAGAAACCACCTTAGGTAAAAACCCAGGTTTGGTACGCAGAACTACCTTATCTGCATGAAAAATCAGATAAGGAGAATCAGATTGTAAGGCAGATAGCTCAGAGACTCTCCGAGCCGAGGAAATAGCCATCAAAAACAGAACTTTTCAAGATAAAAGCTTAATATCAATGGAATGAAGGGGTTCAAACGGAACTCCTTGAAGAACTTTAAGAACCAAGTTTAAGCTCCATGGGGGAGCAACAGGTTTAAACACAGGCTTAATTCTAACCAAAGCCTGACAAAATGCCTGGACGTCTGGAACTTCTACCAGACGCTTGTGCAAAAGAATAGACAGAGCAGAAATCTGTCCCTTTAAGGAACTAGCTGATAATCCTTTGTCCAAACCCTCTTGGAGAAAGGACAATATCCTAGGAATCCTAACCTTACTCCATGAGTAATTCTTGGATTCACACCAGTAAAGATATATACGCCATATCTTGTGATAGATTTTCCTGGTAACAGGCTTTAGTGCCTGTATTAAGGTATCAATGACCGACTCAGAGAAGCCACGCTTTGATAGAATCAAGCGTTCAATCTCCATGCAGTCAGTCTCAGAAAAATTAGATTTGGATGATTGAAAGGACCTTGTATTAGAAGGTCCTGTCTTAGAGGCAGAGTCCATGGTGGAAAGGATGACATGTCCACTAGGTCTGCATACCAGGTCCTGCGTGGCCACGCAGGCGCTATTAGAATCACCGATGCTCTCTCCTGTTTGATTTTGGCAATCAGTCGAGGGAGCAGAGGAAACGGTGGAAACACATAAGCCAGGTTGAAGAACCAAGGCGCTGCTAGAGCATCTATCAGCGTCGCTTCTGGGTCCCTGGACCTGGATCCGTAACAAGGAAGCTTGGAGTTCTGGCGAGACGCCATGAGATCCAACTCTGGTTTACCCCAACGATGAATCAATTGAGCAAACACCTCCGGATGGAGTTCCCACTCCCCCGGGTGAAAAGTCTGACGACTTAGAAAATCCGCCTCCCAGTTCTCCACGCCTGGGATATGGATTGATGACAGGTGGCAAGAGTGAGTCTCTGCCCAGCGAATAATTTTTGAGACTTCTAACATCTCTAGGGAACTCCTGGTTCCCCCTTGATGGTTGATGTAAGCCACAGTCGTGATATTGTCCGACTGAAATCTGATGAACCTCAGTGTTGCTAACTGAGGCCAAGCCAGAAGAGCATTAAATATTGCTCTTAACTCCAGAATATTTATCGGAAGGAGTTTCTCCTCCTGAGTCCACGATCCTTGTGCCTTCAGGGAGTTCCAGACTGCACCCTAACCTAGAAGGCTGGCATCTGTTGTTACAATTGTCCAATCTGGCCTGCGAAAGGTCATACCCTCGGACAGGTGGACCCGAGACAACCACCAGAGAAGAGAATCTCTGGTCTCTTGATCCAGATTTAGCAGAGGGCACAAATCTGTGTAATCCCCATTCCACTGACTTAGCATGCATAATTGCAGCGGTCTGAGATGCAGGCGCGCAAATGGCACTATGTCCATTGCCGCTACCATTAAGCCGATCACCTCCATACACTGAGCCACCGAAGGGCGCGGAATGGAATGAAGAATACGGCAAGCATTTAGAAGCTTTGATAACCTGGACTCCGTCAGGTAAATTTTCATCTCTACAGAATCTATAAGAGTCCCTAGGAAGGAGACTCTTGTGAGTGGGGATAGAGAACTCTTTTCCTCGTTCACTTTCCACCTGTGCGATCTCAGAAATGCCAGAACTATCTCTGTATGAGACTTGGCAATTTGAAAGCTTGACGCCTGTATCAGGATGTCATCTAGATACGGAGCCACCGCTATGCCTCGCGGTCTTAGAACCGCCAGAAGTGAGCCCAGAACCTTTGCAAAGATTCTCGGGGCTGTAGCCAACTCGAAGGGAAGAGCTACAAATCGGTAATGCCTGTCTAGAAAGGCAAACCTCAGGAACCGATGATGATCTTTGTGAATCGGTATGTGAAGGTAGGCATCCTTTAAGTCCACTGTGGTCATGTACTGACCCTCTTGGATCATGGGTAGGATGGTCCGAATAGTTTCCATTTTGAAAGATGGAACTCTGAGGAATTTGTTTAAGATCTTTAGAGCCAAAATTGGTCTGAAGGTTCCCTCTTTTTTGGGAACCACAAACAGATTTGAATAAAAACCCTGTCCTTGTTCCGTCCGGGGAACTGGATGGATCACTCCCATTACTAGGTGGTCTTGCACACAGCGTAGGAATGCCTCTTTCTTTATCTGATTTGCAGATAACCTTGAAAGATGAAATCTCCCTTGTGGAGGGGAAGCTTTGAAGTCCAGAAGATATCCCTGAGATATGATCTCCAACGCCCAGGGATCCTGAACATCTCTTGCCCACGCCTGGGCGAAGAGAAAAAGTCTGCCCCCTACTAGATCCGTCGCCGGATAGGGGGCCGTTCCGTCATGCTGTCTTAGAGGCAGCAGCAGGCTTTCTGGCCTGCTTGCCTTTGTTCCAGGACTTGTTAGGTTTCCAAGCCTGCTTAGATTGAGCAAAAGTTCCCTCTTGTCTTGAAGCGGAGGAAGTTGATGCTGCACCTGCCTTGGAATTTCGAAAGGCACGAAAATTAGACTGCTTGGCCTTTGATTTGGCCCTGTCCTGAGGAAGGGTATGACCCTTACCTCCATTAATGTCAGCAATAATTTCTTTCAAACCAGGCTGAATAAGGTCTGCCCCTTGAAAGCAATGTTGAGTAATTTAGACTTTGAAGTCACATCAGCTGAACAGGATTTGAGCCATAGCACCCTACGCGCCTGGATGGCGAATCCGGAATTCTCAGCCGTTATTTGTTTCTGATGCCATTGTTCATCTGACTAAACTGAGTTAGCTAGCTTAAGAGTTCTAAGCTTGTCAACAATTTCAGTCAATGGAGCTGTATGGATGGCCTCTTCCAGGGCCTCAAACCAGAATGCCGCCGCAGCAGTGACAGGCGCAATGCATGCAAGGGGCTGTAAAATAAAACCTTGTTGAATAAACATTTTCTTAAGGTAACCCTCTAATTTTTTATCCATTGGATCTGAAAAAGCACAACTGTCCTCAACCGGGATAGTGGTACACTTTGCTAAAGTAGAAACTGCTCCCTCCACCTTAGGGACAGTCTGCCATATGTCCCGTGTAGTGGCATCTATTGGAAACATTTTTCTAAATATAGGAGGTGGGGAAAAGGGCACACCGGGCCTATCCCACTCCTTACTAATAATTTCTGTAAGCCTTTTAGGTATTGGAAAAACATCAGTACTCACCGGCACTGCATAGTATTTATCCAGCCTACACAATTTCTCTGGCACTGCAATTGTGTCACAGTCATTCAGAGCAGCTAATACCTCCCCAAGCAATACACGGAGGTTCTCAAGCTTAAATTTAAAATTAGAAATCTCTGAATCAGGTCTCCCCGAATCAGAGACGTCACCCACAGACTGAAGCTCTCCGTCCTCAGGTTCTGCATATTGTGACGCAGTGTCAGACATGGCTCTTACAGCATCTACGCGCTCTGTATCTCGTCTAACCCCAGAGCTATCGCGCTTGCCTCTCAATTCAGGCAATCTGGATAATACCTCTGACAGGGTATTATTCATGATTGCAGCCATGTTCTGCAAAGTAATCGCTATGGGCGTCCCTGATGTACTTGGCGCCATATTAGCGTGCGTCCCTTGAGCGGGAGGCGAAGGGTCCGACACGTGGGGAGAGTTAGTCGGCATAACTTCCCCCTCGACAGACCCCTCTGGTGACAATTCTTTTATAGATAAAGACTGATCTTTACTGTTTAAGGTGAAATCAATACATTTAGTACACATTCTCCTATGGGGCTCCACCATGGCTTTTAAACATAATGAACAAGTATCCTCTGTTTCAGACATGTTTGTACAGACTAGCAATGAGACTAGCAAGCTTGGAAAACACTTTAAAGCAAGTTAACAAGCAATATAAAAAAAACGTTACTGTGCCTTTAAGAGAAACAAATTTTGACAAAATTTGAAATAACAGTGAAAAAAGGCAGTTACACTAACAACATTTTTACAGTGTATGTAACAAGTCAGCAGAGCATTGCACCCACTTGCAAATGGATGATTAACCCCTTAATAACAAAAACAGAATAATAAATGACAAAAAACGTTTTTTAAACACAGTCACAACAACTGCCACAGTCTACTGTGATTGTTACCCTCCTCAAACACGACTTTGAAGCCTTTTGAGCCCTTCAGAGATGTCCTGTATCATGCAGAGGGAAGCTGAATGTCTCTGTCAGTATTTTTAGCTGATATAGAGAGATATGGGAAGTCCTCTTCTAATATGCAATATGTAAGTGCAAAACAAAAAGGTGCATACAGGTAAATACTGTTGGGTCCGGGACTTACCCTTAAGGAGCCTAGCCGCCCCCGGAATCTGTATTTGCCGTGCAGTACCTCAGACAGGAATTCAAAATAGCCGGGGGACCTTCGTGGTCAAACCGAAATCAGATCGGTGGGCTGTCTGCTCCAAACCAACCGGCAAAGTGGAAAATCTCCAGTAGCGCTTCAGGCTAAACACAGGTGCACTGCGATGTCTGTTTGTGACGTAGCAGGATCTCCGGTAAGGGGGCGGTGCTCTTACTTCACCCGGGTTTCACAACAGGTAATATTCATATACAAGGGCTTTGAGCTGATCCAAACTGGTGCGGTTAAGCAATCAAAGAAGAAGGATAGGATCCAGCTTTATGCAAATAAAATCCATCTTTATTGGCAAAGTTAAAACGCCAGAAGTGGCTCAGTGAACAGCATACAAAGATAGTAAGCAAAAACTGGTGTGTGAGCGTGACACCACGGCTTACATGTTTCGGCGCTCAGCCGTAATCATAGCCATAGGTGTCATGCAGGTGAATGCAGGTTTAAAAGACTGTGTTACAATTGTGATTGGTTAAAAACAATAAGAACAAAACACGCCCACACCTCAGGTAAAGAGTAATTTGTTTAACCCTTAATGCCCAAGTCACGTTACAGCAATGGTACACACACTAAGGTATATATATGATAAATCCTTATAAACAAGTTTCTAAAATGGAAAACCCATAAAGCTAATATAAGAACATGAAGGAAAAATTACCCTATCACCAATTTATATCTGCGCTAGATTATTGTGTGTCTTATAGTTAGCAAGCACTAAAGCAAAATGTATATAGTTTACAAAATTCTCAAATGGCATAGTTTAAGATGTGATATGAATAATAATGTATTGATTAACTGAAATAAATTCTCTTACAGAATTATGTCTCAAAGGTATGTACCCCTTAGAGAGTCACGCTCACACACCAGTTTTTGCTTACTATCTTTGTATGCTGTTCACTGAGCCACTTCTGGCGTTTTAACTTTGCCAATAAAGATGGATTTTATTTGCATAAAGCTGGATCCTATCCTTCTTCTTTGAGTATTTTTAGCTGCACAGAAAAGCACTAAAATAGGCCCTTCCCACTCATATTGCAACAGTGGAAAGCTTCAGGAAAATGTCTCTAGGCAGAAATCAAACCAGCCATTCGGAAAAAAACTAGGCCCCAATAAGTTTTGTCACCAAACATATATAAAAACGATTAACATGCCAGCAAACGTTTTATATTACTTTCTTATAAGAGTATGCATCTCTATTAATAAGCCTGATACCAGTAGCTATCACTGCATTTAAGGCTTTACTTACATTAATCCGGTATAAGCAGCATTTTCTGGCAAATTCCATACCTAGTTCTTTCGTCGCCGCCATCTTTGTTTCTGGCAAGCGCCCTTTTATTTAAAATGCTATCCATTAAAATATGATCAAGTCTTATCTTTCCTTATGCTAATTGTTTCTACTATCAAGGCTTATATAAATGAAGTATTTTAGCCTGATTGATGCCAGATGTATTCAAAGTAATTACACAAATACTTACTTATATATTTAAATATTTTCACCTTGACTATTTTTGCATATGGAGTAAATAGTTGATGACTCATACTCATTAGGTATATTTGACAGGTTAACTTCAATAGGTTTATATCTACTCATCTTAATCTGTGAATAACTCTACTTTCTCCCTTATAGAGAATAAAGTTATAACAAAAAGCATACCTGTTCTTTAAGTCAAAAATTAGTAAAATATTGATTAAAACTCATTTCATTTACATAAAAAATCATGCAGCAAATCCTTAGTAAAATTTGATCAGAAATTCTCTATATAGCGACAATTTTAAAAACAGTCGGATATAAAAAACAATTGTGGAAAAAACTATTAGATTTAAAAAGAATTTAATAAGAATTTAATAACAGACCTCTCTTTATCTATGTACTTATATATTTGACTATTTGATACAAGGTATAACTTAGAGATTTTTTTTTTATAAAAAAGTCATTTTTATTTTGTTATGTACTTTATTGAAATGTTGGATCAGAGGTGTATTTAGGCTGCATGCTTCAATATTTGTAATATTCTCCAGGCATCTCGTTTTGTACGCCGTATATACCTAAGTGGGTTTCTACATGTACACGCCAACATATACACTACGTAGTCTGACTTGCAATTGAGCAATTTTTCAATTGGGAATTTTTCCACTTCATTTGTTTTTATTGCAAATTTACTATATTCATTAGAGTAATGTGTATGTTCGCAACATATGCAGCTTTTTCTAAAGCATTTGTGAAAGCCCTTTATAACTGATGTAGTTATTTTATTTCTTTGGAGTATTTTCTTTTTCTTACTGATCACACTGGGGGCTAACGCTGACTTAAAATTTTGATTCTTTTTATAAATCACATCAGGCGTGTTCCCAATAACTTCTTTCAAAAGTGGGTCTTTTTGTAATATCCCCCAGTGTTTTTTTAGGATATTTTTAATTCGCCAGTGTATATCTATAACTTTTTCTTGAAAACCCCAGTTTATATGTTCCATAGATTCATTAAGTAAAGTGTTAGTTGGATCACTTATCCCTAGGCACCTGTAAGTTTCCACATCTGAGAGTTGTCTATAAGATTCTTCTAGGTAGTCCTTTTTATTTAGAAGGACTATACACAACGGAAAAGTGCAAAGAGACAGGGGAACTAATAAAAGTAAAGTTAAATTTGTAATAACATTTAATGATGGACACTGGCAAATTAAAAATATCCTAAAAAAACACTGGGGGATATTACAAAAAGACCCACTTTAGTCCTCTAGTCCCAAAAAAATAAAAATAAAAAAATATCTCTATGTTATACCTTGTATCAAATAGTCAAATATATAAGTACATAGATAAAGAGAGGTCCGTTATTAAATTTTTATTAAATCTAATAGTTTTTTCCACAATTGTTTTTTTATATCCGACTGTTTTTAAAATTGTCGTTATATAGAGAATTTCTGATCAAATTTTACTAAGGATTTGCTGCATGAGTTGTTATATATTTTTTTTTTATGTAAATGAAATAAGTTTTAATCAATATTTTACGAATTTTTGACTTAAAGAACAGGTATGCTTTTTGTTATAACTTTATTCTCTTTAAGGGAGAAAGTAGTTATTCACAGATTAAGATGAGTAGATATAAACCTATTGAAGTTAACCTGTCAAATATACCTAATGAGTATGAGTCATCAACTATTTACTCCATATGCAAAAATAGTCAAGGTGAAAATATTTAAATATATAAGTAAGTATTTGTGTAATTACTTTTAATACATCTGGCATCAATCAGGCTAAAATACTTCATTTTTATAAGCCTTGATAGTAGAAACAATTAGCATAAGGAAAGATAAGACTTGATCATATTTTAACAGATAGCATTTTAAATAAAAGGGCGCTTGCCAGAAACAAAGATGGCGGCGACGAAAGAACTAATTGAAACACTGAGCCATTTTATGCAATATAAGGCAGATAGGAGGGGGGGCGGCCCCTACCTCTGTAGAAGTAACCAATCGTGTTGCGAAACGCGTAAGGCTCCGCCCCCGCCACACGTACGGCCCGATACTTGTCTGTCACAGGAACAAACGGTACACTGTATCACACGGAACTGTGTGATTGTGACCAATTGTTACCGAGTGTAGAGTGGGCCTAGAATTTTACTCTTTACAAGCAGCTTAATAACGGAGGGAGTGTAAAGTATACATGCATTTATACTGACCCTATCCGTTCGTGCTGCACTTTTTATCTCAGCCATCTCATTGGCTTTTTAGTATTTATTGTTTAGATGTATGTATAAATGCCATTGTGTACAAATAAACTGGTTATCTCCTACAAATACCGCATGGATTACGGTTTATACTTGTCCCTATATAACCCACTTACACCCTGGTACTGACAGTGGACCCAGTTTCACTTTTACAGAGACTATACCGTGATTATTCAGGACCTGAAGGATTATAGTGGACGGTAGGAAACAAGGGGAAAGCAGAAGGAGACATCGATTACACCAACTATAACCAGTGTCTTATCTATACCTCATATTGGTTGAGGTCAAATCACGTGAGTGGTTCTATTTCTCCTACATTGGTGTATCCGGTCCACGGCTTCATCCTTACTTGTGGGATATTCTCAATCCCTACAGGAAGTGGCAAAGAGAGCACATAGCAGAGCTGTCCATATAGCTCCCCTCAGGCTCCGCCCCCCTAGTCATTCTCTTTGCCGCTCTGAACAAGTAGCATCTCCACGGGGGTGGTAAAGAGTATGTGGTGTTAGTTGTAGTTTTTTATTTCTTCTATCAAGAGTTTGTTATTTTAAAATAGTGCCGGTTTGTACTATTTACTCTACAGCAGAAAGTGATGAAGATTTCTGTTGAGAGGAGTATGATTTTAGCACCAGTAACTAAAATCCATTGCTGTTCCCACGCAGGACTGTTGAAACCAGAGAACATCAGTTGGGGGGAACAGTTTGCAGGTTTAACTGCTTCAGGTATGATCAGTCATTTTTCTAACAAGACCATGTAATGCTAGAAGACTGTCAGAAATTCCCTCTGGGATAGGTAAGCCATTTTTTTCTTAGACTCTGTATAAAATGATGGCTTATATTTAGGGCTCTATGCTGGTTGACACTATTGTGGGCTTTAAAATCGATTGCTTTTTAGCATGTTTTTCACTATAAATAAGGTGTTTTTTCAGACTTTAAAACACTTTTGGGGTTTAATTTCGGCCTGGCACTTATTTGGACACCTAAATCTAGTCAGAAAGGCCCCTCCACTCTGGAATGAAGAGGGAGGAGGCCTCATTTTCAGGCCTTAATTGCGCAGTTGTTTTTGCCTAGGCAGTCCATGCAGCTTCATGTGGGGAGTCAAGAGGCATCATAAAAGACTCCAGAGAGGCTTATTTCCTACTAAAATAATCCCTAATGAAGGTAAAGGCTACAGTGGAAGCTGTGGCTAGTACTGTAGTGTGTTAACTGGTTAATAACTGTTATTAGATCCGGTTTGGGCATTAAGGGGTTAATTGATCTGAAAATTTGTGTGCAATCTTTTCAAAGCATTAAGACTGTGGTGAAAATTTCATTAAAATCGGATGTTTATTTCATGGTTTTTTGATGTTTCAGTAATAAAGTGTGCTCTTTTATTATTTAAAGAGACAGTAACATTTTTGTCAAAAATAATTTTTATTGCATTTTAGTTCTGTTTAAGTCTGTCAAACATGTCTGAATCTTCAGATAGCCTATGTTCTGTATGTCCAAAGGCCAAGGTGGTTCCCCCATTAAATTTATGTGTGAAGTGTGCCATAGCGTCCAAACAGCTTAAGGACAGTACAATCACACTTAAAAATATAGCCCAAGATGATTCTTTAGCTGAAGGTAGTGAAGATAGCTTGCTTTCCTCTCCTTCTGTGTCAAAACCAGCTATGCCCGCGCGGGCGATGCCCAGTACATCTAGCGCACCAATTGCGATTACTATGCAACAGTTAGCAGCAGTAATGGATAATTCTCTCGCAGCATTTTTATCCAAACTGCCAGCTTTTCCTAGGAAGCGTGATTGCTCAGTTTTAAATACAGAAAATGAGCAAGCAGACGCAGAGGATAATTTATCTGTAGTGCCCTCACATCAATCTGACTTGGCGGTGAGGGAGGGCCTGTCTGAGGGAGAAATTTCTGACACAGGAAAAGTTTCTCAGCAGGCAGAGCCTGATACCATAGCATTTAAATTTAAGCTAGAACACCTCCGCGCTCTACTTAAGGAGGTCCTAGCTACTCTTGATGATTGTGACCCTTTGGTGGTCCCAGAAAAATTGTGTAAAATGGATAAATTCTTAGAGGTCCCAGTACACACTGATGCGTTTCCGATACCTAAGAGGGTGGCGGATATAGTGAATAAGGAGTGGGAGAAGCCAGGTGTACCTTTTGTTCCCCCTCCTATATTTAAGAAAATGTTCCCCATTGTTGACCCCAGAAGGGACGCGTGGCAGACGGTCCCTAAGGTAGAGGGGGCAGTTTCAACGCTAGCTAAGCGCACAACTATACCAATAGAAGACAGTTGCGCTTTCAAAGATCCTATGGATAAAAAATTAGAAGGTTTACTTAAGAAAATTTTTGTTCAACAAGGTTTTCTTCTTCAACCAATTTCTTGCATTATTCCTGTAACCACTGCAGCTGCTTTTTGGTTTGAGGAATTAGAAAACTCGCTCCAGAAGGAGACTTCTTATGATGAAGTCATGGATAGAATTCACGCCCGGGACCGGATCTAGTAGGGGGCAGACTTTCTCTCTTTGCTCAGGCCTGGGTAAGAGATGTTCCGGACCCCTGGGCACTAGAAATTGTCTCTCAGGGGTATCTTCTAGAATTCAAGGACCTTCCTCCAAGGGGAGGGTTTCACATGTCTCGGTTATCTTTAGACCAGATAAAGAGACAGGCATTCTTACATTGCGTAGAAGACCTTTTAAAAATGGGAGTGATAAACCCAGTTCCAACAGCAGAACAAGGACTGGGATTTTACTCAAACCGGTTTGCAGTTCCCAAAAAGGAAGGAACTTTCAGGCCAATTCTGGATTTAAAGATCCTAAACAAATTCCTCAGAGTTCCATCATTCAAAATAGAAACCATTCGGACAAGCATTACCAGTTCGTGGCTCTTCCCTTCGGATTGGCCACTGCTCCCAGAATTTTCACAAAGGTGCTAGGGTCCCTTCTAGCGGTGCTAAGGCCAAGGGGCATTGCAGTAGCACCTTACCTAGACGACATTTTAATACAGGCGTTGTCCTTTCACAAAGCAAGGGCTCATACGGACATTGTTCTAGCCTTTCTAAGGTCTCACGGGTGGAAGGTGAACATAGAAAAAAGTTCTCTGTCCCCGTTCACAAGGGTTCCCTTCCTGGGAACAATAATAGACTTTAATAATTAAAGACAATAATTAAAACTTTTGAACACTTGTCGAGTTCTTCAATCCATTCCTCAACCCTCCATAGCTCAGTGCATGGAGGTAATAGGACTAATGGTTGCGGCAATGGACGTGGTTCCTTTTGCTCAAATTCATTTAAGACCATTGCAACTATGCATGCTCAAACAATGGAATGGGTATTATGCAGATTTTTCTCCCCAGATTCAGATGGACCAGCAAAACAGAGACTCACTCCTCTGGTGGTTGTCTCAGGATCACCTGTCTCAGGGAATGAGTTTCCAAAGACCGGAGTGGATCATTGTCACGACCGACGCCAGCCTCTTAGGCTGGGGCGCGGTCTGGAAGTCCCTGAAGGTTCAGGGTCTATGGTCTCGGGAAGAATCTCTTCTCCCGATAAACATTTTGGAATTGAGAGCGATATTCAATGCGCTCCAGGCATGGCCTCAACTAGCGGAGGCCAAATTCATTAGATTTCAGTCGGACAACTTGACGACTGTAGCGTACATCAATCATCAGGGGGGAACAAAAAGTTCCCTGGCGATGATGGAGGTATCCAAGATCATCAAATGGGCAGAGGATCACTCCTGCCATTTATCAGCAATTCACATCCCAGGAGTGGACAACTGGGAAGCGGATTATCTGAGTCGTCAGACTTTCCATCCGGGGGAGTGGGAACTCCACCCGGAGGGTTTTTTTTTGCTCAGCTGACCCAGCTATGGGGCATTCCAGATCTGGATCTGATGGCGTCACGTCAGAACTCCAAAGTTACTTAGCTTATGTCTTTACACCGTTTCCCTTTCTCCCCCGGCTAGTAGCCAGGATCAAACAGGAGAAGGCTTCAGTAATTCTGATAGCTCCTGCGTGGCCATGCAGGACTTGGTATGCAGACCTGGTGAATATGTCTTCGGTTCCACCATGGAAGCTGCCTTTGAGGCAGGACCTTCTAATTCAAGGTCCATTCGAACATCCAAACCTAGTTTCTCTGCAACTGACTGCTTGGAGATTGAACGATTGATTCTAGCTAAACGTGGGTTTTCGGAATCAGTTATAGATACTCTGATCCAGGCTAGAAAGCCTGTCACCAGAAAAATTTACCATAAGATATGGCGGAAATATCTTTGCTGGTGCGAATCCAAGGGTTACTCATGGAGTAAGATTAGGATTCCAAGGATACTATCTTTTCTCCAAGAAGGATTGGAGAAAGGTCTGTCAGCTAGTTCTTTAAAGGGACAGATATCTGCTCTGTCTGTTTTGTTACACAAGCGTCTGGCAGCCATGCCAGATATTCAGGCGTTTGTACAGGCTTTAGTCAGAATCGAGCCTGTCTACAGACCTGTGGCTCCTCCATGGAGTCTAAATTTAGTTCTTTCAGTTCTTCAAGGGGTTCAGTTTGAACCTCTACATTCCATAGATATTAAGTTACTATCTTGGAAAGTTTTGTTTTTAGTAGCTATTTCTTCTGCTAGAAGAGTTTCTGAATTGTCTGCTTTGCAGTGTAATTCACCCTATCTGGTGTTTCATACAGATAAGGTCGTTTTCAACCAGGAAATAGTTGTTCCTTCTCTGTGTCCTAATCCAGTTTCTAACAAGGAAAGTCTGTTACACCATCTTGATGTGGTTCGTGCTTTAAAGTTTTATCTAAAAGCAACTAAAGACTTCAGACAAACATCGTCCATGTTTGTCGTCTATTCTGGCAAGAGGAGAGGTCAAAAGGCGACTGCGACCTCTGTCTTTTTGGCTGAAAAGCATCATCCGGTTGGCTTATGAGACTGCTGGAAGGCAGCCTCCTGAACGAATTACAGCTCACTCTACTAGAGCTGTGGCTACCACATGGGCTTCCAAGAATGAGGCTTATGTTGAACAGATTTGTAAGGCAGCGACTTGGTCTTCACTGCTTACGTTTGCCAAATTTTACAAATTCGATACTTTTGCTTCTTCGGAGGCTATTTTTGTGAGAAAGGTTTTACAAGCAGTGGTGCCTTCCGTTTAGGTTACCTGACTTGTTCCCTCCCTTCATCCGCGTCCTAAAGCTTTGGTATTGGTTCCCACAAGTAAGGATGAAGCCGTGGACCGGATACACCAATGTAGGAGAAAACAGAATTTATGTTTACCTGATAAATTTCTTTCTCCTACGGTGTATCCGGTCCACGGCCCGCCCTGGCATTTTGGTCAGGTTTAAATTTATTTTTTGTAAACTACAGTCACCACTGCACCTTATGGTTCTCCTTTTTCTCCTAACCGTCGGTCGAATGACTGGGGGGGCGGAGCCTGAGGGGAGCTATATGGACAGCTCTGCTGTGTGCTCTCTTTGCCACTTCCTGTAGGGATTGAGAATATCCCACAAGTAAGGATGAAGCCGTGGACCGGATACACCGTAGGAGAAAGAAATTTATCAGGTAAACATAAATTCTGTTTTTACTTTGTTCTGTTCATAACACTAGTGCAAACAGGCTTCACTAGGGGTGCCTTTCTTGTGCGCTTCTCTATCCTTTACCATATATATATATATATATTCATATAAATTATGGGGGGAAATAAAACAAATGAAATTAAAATCCTCCATGTAGCAAAAATAAATCAAATGTAAATATTTGCATAGGAAATTAGCACATCTAGGCAAGATTCCCGCTTGCTTTTTCCCAGAAATACAGTACTTCATATACAATGTTACCAATGCACAAGAGAATTCTGGGTAAGGATATGCAAATTAGATATGCAAATTTTCAGTTTTTTTGCTTCAAAATACTGTTTTAACACAGCGATCCTTTTAACAGGATTATTGCAGCAAACCAGAAAACACTCACTTCTTTTTGGAACTCATCAGTAGGAGATAGATTTTTGGTTGCTGCATTGGTAAAGCTACTTTCAAGGTTAAACCAAAATTCATTAAAATTATGGGGGAAAGATAAAAATCCCCCAAATATTTATTTCTGAACTCTTGCCAAGCTAAAACATTAGTATTGTGTTGATTAAAAAAACAAATTTAAACTTTTTCTCTTTGCATTATTAGTGGTCTGAAAACACTGAATCTTTGTTAGTTTGACAAGTTGTAATTTTCTGCAAATAAATTATATAAATGAGAAGATTTTTTATTTGGAATTTGGGAGAAATGTCAGTAGTTTATAGAATAAAACAAAAATGTTAATTTTACTCAAACACATACTTACAAATAGAAAAACAAGAGAAACTGATAATTTTACAGTGATCTCTTAATATTTTTTTTCTCTCTCTCATTTTACTGACCACTCGGCTAAAAATTTAGCCATAATTAAGCTAAAATTTAAAAAATTCTAATTTTTATTGCACAAATTATTATTAAATACATTTAATTATGCAATTACTTGTGCTTTGGTTTTCAGAAAATAATATCTATATGCTGTAACACTATATGGTAGCAGTGTTTCCAACAATGTTTTAAACAATGTTCTACTCATCTAAACACTAAATGACAGCAGTGTTTGCAAAAATGCAATAACTGCTGCACACTTCTGAGCCCACATTTGATCTTCAACAAAGGATACCACAGCAACAAAGAACATTTACTAAAAAAAAAATTGTATTTTTTTTTTAAATTGCACTTTCTATCTGAATCATGAAAGTTTAATTTGATGGCCCTAGCAAATAAAGGATTTAAGAATGTAACATCAGAATTTTCTCACCATATATTCTGAAGGAGCCATAAACTCAATTGTTGCATTCTGAACCTCTGGCCTTTTGTGGGGTTCTCCATACACCCGTGTTACAGGATTGTACATAAACTCTTCAGGTACTGCAGAGGAGAAATAAATACTGATTTAAAAACTGGCAAAGTCTTGACAATGGAATATTCTTTTTTGGAACATTTGCACACACTCAAACCATTTTAAAGGGACACTGAACCCAAATTCTTTCTTTTGTAATTCAGAAAGATCATGCAATTTTAAGCAACTTTCTAATTTACTCCTATTTTAAATTTTTCTTCGTTCTCTTGAAAAAAGCATCTAAGCTTTTTTTCTGGTTTCAGTACTCTGGACAGCACTTTTTTATTGGTGGATGAATTTATCCACCAATCAGCAAGGACAACCCAGGTTGTTCACCAAAAATGGGCCGGCATCTAAACTTACATTCTTGCATTTCAAATAAAGATACCAAGAGAATGAAGAAAATTTGATAATAGGAGTAAATTAGAAAGTTGCTTAAAATGTCATGCTCAATCTGAATCACGAAAGAAAAATTTTGGTTACTACAGTGTCCCTTTAAGTTTCCTTACACACTATAGTACCAGTCCTCTTTGTGTTTAAATAAATCCACAGTCTTCATTTGCTTGTGGACTATTACAATTCCTGAAAAAAACATACCATCATTTACTCTGTAACATAAGTTGCACTTCCATCTCCTTTGGTCTAAGAAGCTGACAAATGGATTAATATAGGTTCGACATGAGCGGCATCGCACTATAGTACTTGAAGTGACCACAGGTAATTGCTGAAATTTAAAAGAAAAAACATTAACTAGTGTGCAGCAGCATGGATGACAATAACAATATTATTAAAAACAGGGGCACTTTCATTCATTAAAGTTTAGAAAGCAGCCGTTTTGTTTAAAACCTTTCTTCTCTTCACAGCCGGAGCAGCATCCCTCGCACAGAGATCCTCTCTTCACACGTCAGCAATGACTAATCCGGCTTCCTCCAGGGGAATCATTGCCTGAGGCCATGCCGTGATTGGAGAAAGCTGCATTACTCATGGGCGTGTGAAGAGAGGATCTCCGGGTGGGGGAAGCTGCTCCGGCTGTGAAGAGAAGAAAGGTACGTTTTTAAAAAAAAACGGCTGCTTTCTAAACTTTGATGAATGAAAGTGCCCCTGTTTTTAATAGTATTTTTAAAAACAGGGCTTTTCATTCATCAAAGTTTACCTTCACTTTAAGTGTTTTATGCACATTATTACATTCAAATGCTTACTTTGCAGCTTAGTGTGTGTGTGTGTGTGTGGGGGGGGGGGGAGCCGTTTGGTATTAGGCTCTATTTCTGTTTAAAAGGATAGTAAAAATGCTAAAAGTTCCCTGGTACTTTGGGAAAGATTTACTCTGACATTCCAGGTACTGAAGGGGTGTTGTATGTTTATATGAGCAAATAAGCACTGCAATGCAAAATAGCTTAATTCAAAAATGAATCTTTTAAAAGCAATTTAAACAAGAATTTTATTAACAAAATTCTAAAATGGCTCTGCAGAAAGGACAAACTCCAAAAAACTAAGTATGTTTCTCTTATGTGGCTAATTAACTACAGATATAAATGAAATCATGAGCTAATCCAGCAATCATTGTGTAGCATGTTGCAGTGTCAGTATTTTTAAAGGAACATTCTGATGTAAAAATGCAGCAAAGCTTTTTGGCTCCAATGTGTGACTTTAACCCTTGCAGAGGTGTTAAACACATAGTTAGCTAGGATCAGTGACATTAAGCAATAGATTTATTTATTATTTGACCCAAAATGTCCCTGTAAAAGATGGAAGGATCCACTCCACCCTTTAAGGGAAGTAGAAAAACACAAACATTTACAAAGGTAAACTACAGGAAAATGGACAAATCAAATAAATAATGAAAGTTCAAAGCAAAGTCTTTTAATTTAACATTATAGCACAGGTCCCAGAATATTTTATTTAATAACACACTTAGCTTCCAATGGAAACTTAACATCTGTCTAGCAGCACAGAAAATGGTTTATGATACTCAATGATGGATAAATATGAAAAGTGGCATACTGCTGGTTTTGATTGTCAACTAATATTTAACATGTCAATCTTCAAAATATTCTCATACCGACAGATCTTTAAATGGATGAAGCAGAAGACCCAAGGGAAGCTTGGCTTTGTTCAACAGAGCTTGTGTTTGAGGGATGTTCGTTAAAGTGCAACGGAACAACCTGAGAAACACAAATTAATCAGAAATGTAAAATTTTAATTTATAAAGTGCATTACAAACATACAAGCCAATGAAGTATTATACAAAAATAGATGACAACGTAAAAGAAAATTATGTTACTCTTTAATGTACAGATTTTATCCAAATAATAATTAAGGATCTTTTCATTTTGTAGATCCTCTGCCATCTAAAACTACTTTCAAGTTTTCCATACATATGTCTAGAAACATAATTTATGTAAGAACTTACCTGATAAATTCATTTATTTCATATTGGCAAGAGTCCATGAGCTAGTGACATATGGGATATACAATCCTACCAGGAGGGGCAAAGTTTCCCAAACCTCAAAATGCCTATAAATACACCCCTCACCACACCCACAATTCAGTTTAACGAATAGCCAAGCAGTGGGGTGATAAAGAAAGGAGTAGAAAGCATCAACAAATTAAATTTGGAAATAATTGTGCTTTATACACAAAATCATAACCACCATAAAAAGGATGGGCCTCATAGACTCTTGCCAATATGAAACTATGTTTTCTTTCATGTAATTGGCAAGAGTCCATGAGCTAGTGAAATATGGGATATCAGTCTTCCACTCAAGAGTCACTAGAGAGGGAGGGAATAAAATAAAAACAGCCATATACCGCTGTAAAAATTAGTCCACAGCCCAAAAAAATAAGTTTATTTCCATTTGAAAGAAAAAAACTTAAATCAGAAGCAGAAGAATCAAACTGAAACAGCTGCCTGAAGAACTTTTCTACCAAAAACTGCTTCCGTAGAAGCAAATACATCAAAACGGTAGAATTTAGTAAATGTATGCAAAGAGGACCAAGTTGTTGCTTTGCAAATCTGATCAACTGAAGCTTCATTCTTAAAAGCCCACAAAGTGGAGACTGATCTAGTAGAATGAACTGTAATTCTATGAGGCGGGGCTTGACCCGACTCCAAATAAGCTTGAAGAATCAAAAACTCTCACCACATCCAAAGAATGTAAGGATCTTTACAAAGGATTCTTAGGATTAGGAGACAAGGAAGGGACAACAAGTTCTCTACTAATGTTGTTAGAATTCACAACCTTAGGAAAAAATTCAAAAGAAGTCCGCAAAACCGCCTTATCCTGATGAAAAATCAGAAAAGGAGATTCACAAGAAAGAGCAGATAGCTCAGAAACTCTTCTAGCAGAAGAGATGGCCAAAAGGAACAACACTTTCCAAGAAAGTAGTTTAATGCCCAAAGAAAGCATAGACTCAAATAGAGGAGCCTGTAAAGCCTTCAGAACCAAATTAAGACTCCAATGAGGAGAAATTGATTAAATGACAGGCTTAATACGAACGAAAGCCTGTACAAAACACTGTATATCAGGAAGTATAGCAATCTTTCTGTGAAATAAAACAGAAAGAGCAGAGATTTGTCCTTTAAAGGAACTTGCAGACAAAACCTTATACAAACCATCCTGAAGAAACTGTAAAAATTCTAGGAATTCTAAAAAGAATGCCAAGAAAATTTATGAGAAGAACACCATGAAATGTAAGTCTTCCAAACTCTATAATAAATCTTTCTAGAGACAGATTTACGAGCTTGTAACATAGTATTAATCACTGAGTCAGAGAAACCTCTATGACTTAGAACTAAGCGTTCAATTTCCATACTTTCAAATTTAATGATTTGAGATCCTGATGGAAAAACGGACCTTGAGATAGTAGGTCTGGCCGTAACGAAAGTGGCCAAGGCGGGCAACTGGACATCCGAACCAGATACGCATACCAAAACCTGTGTGGCCATGCTGGCGCCACCAGCAACACAAATTATTGTTCCAAGATGATTTTGGAAATCACTCTTGGAAGGAGAACTAGAGGCGGGAAGATGTAAGCAGGATGATAACGCCAAAGAAGTGTTAGCGCATCCACTGCTTCCGCCTGAACATCCCTGGACCTGGACAGGTATCTGGGAAGTTTCTTGTTTAGATGAGAGGCCATGAGATCTATCTCTGCAAGACCCCACATCTGAACAAACTTGAGAAAACACATCTGGATGGAGGGACCACTCCCCTGGATGTAAAGTCTGGTGGCTGATATAATCCACTTCCCAATTGTTTACACCTGGGATATGCACCACAGAGATTAGACAGGAGCTGGATTCCGCCCAAACAAGTAATTGAGATACTTCTTTTATAGCTTGGGGACTGTGAGTCCCACCCTGATGATTGACATATGCCACTGTTGTGATATTGTCTGTCTGAAAACAAATGAACGGTTCTCTCTTTAGCAGAGGCCAAAACTGAAGAGCCCTGAGAATTGCACGGAGTTCTAAAATATTTAATGGTAATCTCGCCTCTTGAGATTTCCAAACCCCTTGTGCTGTCAGAGATCCCCAAACAGCTCCCCAACCGGAGAGACTCACATCTGTTGTGATCACAGTCTAGGTTGGCCGAACAAAACAAGCCCCTTGAACTAAACAATGGTGATCTATCCACCATGTCAGAGAGTGTCGTACATTGGGATTTAAGGATATTAATTGTGATATCTTTGTATAATCCCCACCATAGATTCAGCATACAAAGCTGAAGAGGTCTCGTGAAAACGAGCAAAGGGGATCGCATCCGATGCTGCAGTCATGAGACCTAAAACTTCCATGCACATAGCGACTGAAGGGAATGACCGAGACTGAAGGTGCCGGCAGGCTGCAACCAATTTTAAACGTCTCTTGTCTGTTAGAGACAGAGTCATGGACACTGAATCTATCTGGAAGCCTAAAAAGGTAACCCTTGTCTGAGGAATCAAGAAACTCTTTGGTAAATTGATCCTCTAACCATGTTTCCGAAGAAACAACACTAGTTGATTTGTGTGAGATTCTGCAGAACGTAAAGACTGAGCTAGTACCAAGATATCGTCCAATAAGGAAACACTGTAATACCCTGTTCTCTGATTACAGATAGTAGGGCACCCAGAACCTTAAAAAAAAGATTCTTGGAGCTGTTGTTATGCCAAATGGAAGAGCAACAAATTGGTAATGCTTGTCTAGAAAAAAGAATCTCAGAAACTGATAATGTTCTGGATGAATCGGAATATGAAGGTATGCATCCTGCAAGTCTATTGTGGACATATAATGTCCTTGCTGAACAAAAGGCAGAATAGTCCTTATAGTCACCATCTTGAAAGTTGGTACTCTTACATATTGATTCAAAATTTTCAGATCCAGAACTGGTCTGAATAAATTTTCCTTCTTTGGGACAAAAAATAGATTTGAATAAAACCCCAAACCTTGTTCCAGAAGAGGAACTGGCATGATTACCCCTGAAGACTCCAGGTCTGAAACACACATCAGGAAAGCCTGAGCTTTTACTGGATTTTACTGGGATACGTGAGAGAAAAAAACTCACAGAAGGTCTTACTCTGAATCCTATTCGATACCCTTGAGAGACAATGCTCTGAATCCATTGATTTTGAACAGATTTTATCCAAATACCCTTGAAAAACCTTAATCTGCCCCCTACCAGCTGAACTGGAATGAGGGCCGCACCTTCATGCAGACTTAGGGGCTGACTTGGTTTCATAAAAGGCTTGGATTTATTCCAATTTGAGGAAGGCTTCCAATTGGAGGCAGATTCCTTGGGGGAAGGATTTAATTTTTGTTCCTTATTCTGAGGAAAGGAACGAAAACAGTTAGAAGCCTTAGATTTACCCTTAGGTTTTTTTTTTTTATCCTGAGGCAGAAAAACTCCCTTTCCCCCAGTAACAGTTGAAATAATAGAATCCAACTGGGACCCAAATAAATTATTACCTTGGAAAGAAAGAGATAGTAATCTTAGAATTAGATGTCATATCAGCATTCCAGGATTTAAGCCACAAAGCTCTTCTAGCTAAAATAGCGAAAGACATGGATCTAACATCAATTTTGATAATATCAAAAAATAGTATCATAAATAAAATGATTAGCATATTGCAGTAAGCGAATAATGCTAGATAAGTCAGAATCCAATTCCTGTTGCGCTAAATTCTCCAACAAGAAAGTTGATGCAGCCGCAACATCAGCCAAAGAAATTGCCAGTCTAAGAAGATAACCTGAATATAAATAGGCCTTCTTTAGATAAGATACAAGCTTCCTATCTAAAGGATCCTTAAAGGAAGTACTGTTTTCCATAGGAATAGTGGTACGTTTAGCAAGAGTAGAAAATGCTGGTAAAGGATACCATTTTTTAAACCTTGAAGAAGGAATAAAAGAAGTACCTGGCTTATTCCATTCCTTTAGAAATCATATCAGAAATAGCCTCAGCAATAGGAGGTTTAAAAACAGCATTTAAACGTTTATTAGACTGAACGTCAAGAGGACTGGTTACCTCAATATCCAAAGTAATTAACACTTCTTAATTTTAAATAAATAAGTAGATTTGTTAGTGTCAATGTCTGAGGAAGGATCTTCTGAATTGGATAGATCCTCATCAGAAAAGGATAAATTATTATTATGTTGTTGGTCATTTGAAAATTCATCAACTAAATGAGAAGTTTTAAAAGACCTTTTACATTTATTTGAAGGTGGAAATGCAGACAAAGCATTCAGAATAGAATCAGAAACAAATTCTTTAAAATTTACAGGTATATCATGCACATTAGAAGTTGAAGGAACTGCAACTGGCAATGTACTATTACTAATGGATACACTATCTGCATGTAAAAGTTTATCACGATAACTATTACAAATGACATTCGGCGAGATAATTTCTACAATTTTACAACAAATGCACTTAGCTTTGGTTGAACCAATGTCACGCAGCAATGTTCCAGTAGAAGCTTCTGAGGCAGGATCATGTTGAGACATCTTGCAAAATGTAAGATAAAAAACAACATATAAAGCAAAATTATCTATTTCCTTATATGACAGTTTCAGGAATGGGAAAAAAATGCAAATAGCATAGCCCTCTGATAGAAAAAAGCAAGAGGCAAACATCAATGGGGTACTGAAATAATAAAAAAGTTTTATGACGCACAACGTAACTAAACTTTTTTGGCGCCAAAAAAATAAACGGAAATGACACACTCGCGTCACTAATGACGCAACAGTGTGAAAGGTCTCGGCGTCAAGTATGACGCCGGAAGTGACGAACTTGCGTCATAGACGTACTTTTCTGCGCCAAAAAAATTTTCGCTCCAAGAATGACGCAATAAAGTTTAACATTTGTCGCACCCACGGGCCTAATACCGCCCGCAATTTGTAAGAAGTAGTCAATTGAAAAAAAGACTAAACCCCAGGTAAGAAATAAATGTCATATTTAAAAGATGTTTATATTCCCCAAATATGAAACTGACAGTCTGCAGAAGGAAATACATGAACCTGACTCATGGCAAATATAAGTACAATACATATATTTAGAAGTGCCAAACCATAGCTGAGGTGTCTTAAGAAATAAACATACTTACCAAAAGACACCCATCCACATATAGCAGATAGCCAAACCAGTACTAAAACAGTTATTAGTAGAGGTAATGGTAAATTGAGAGTATATCGTCGATCTGAAAAGGGAGGTAGGAGATGAATCTCTACGACCGATAACAGAGAACCTATGAAATAGACCCCCGTTAGGGAAATCATCGTATTCAATAAGTGATACTCCCTTCACGTCCCTCTGACATTCGCTGTACTCTGAGAGGAATCGGGCTTCAACAATGCTGAGAAGCGCATATCAACGTAGAAATCTTAGCACAAACTTACTTCACCACCTCCATAGGAGGCAAAGTTTGTAAAACTGAATTGTGGGTGTGGTGAGGGGTGTGTTTATAGGCATTTGGAGGTTTGGGAAACTTTGCCCCTCCTGGTAGGATTGTATATCCCATATGTCACTAGCTCATGGACTCTTGCCAATTACATGAAAGAAATAGTGTTTTTTAGATCTAGACATATGTATGGCAATTTTTTACAGTGCAAACTGTCACTTCTATAAAAACTGTCAAACTTTACATATAAGCAAAACAGCCTTTCCAAAAATGTTGTCACTGTGATGGCTGTCCTTCTATGCTTTGTAATCTATGCTCTCCCCTAAACCTTCTCTATTCTGCTCTCTTAGGACCTGATTTATTAAAAGTTCTCTGGTCTGGCGAGATTCTATAAGATGCCTCTCGCCAGGCACCTCAGGAATTGTTTTAAAGGCAATTTTTTACAGTGGGAACCGTGTATCTCATTAAGGGGAGTTCACAAATATAAGGAGGGGCACTTACTTTATAATGTAATGCTCAGTAAAAAAAGCTCATTATCTCTCTCCATGTCAGCAAGTTTTTGAGTATTGAGCCCTTAGAGTTACTGTGGAAAACTATATCCAAAGTACTTATACTCTAGATGCTTTGGTTGCCACCAGTTTATCAAAAACACTTTCTCTATTAATCTGCTAACGCTGACTGGAAGACTGACTCATTTTCTTTGAAGGTTTAGCAGATAAGTCTTATGTGAACAGTGGTGGGTTATTATTAATTAGACAATTTAAATGAATTAGAAATAAAAAAAACATATAGGGAGAGTAAAAACTAGCTATTTACCAAGTTGGCAAAATCTGAATACAGTGCAGATAAGCCATACACCAAGGTTTGACAAAGCCCAAGGTAAGTAAAAGCAACTAGATTAATTGTAAATGATTCTACATAGCTCTAAAACATGTAGGTGCCTTCTCAATTTTCTAGCTCGCTCAAAGATTGAGATCATTTTGTCAAGCTATAGCATATACTGTGAGAGTAAAAGAAAACTAGGGAGAGCTCCACTGAAACATTCCATCAAATATCTGACAATGTGTAGAATACAGAACTTACTCTGGACTACAGTTGAGCTTCTGGAGATCATCCTGCAGACAGGGAGTTGGAGCTTGTACTGGGGTTGGTGGCAATATATTTCTCTCCTGCAGAAGGTTAACAGGCCTCAGCTCATCTAACTGTTGTGCCTGCTGTAGGCTCAAGCCACCAAGGGATGATGCTAAATGATTTGGCCCCGTAGAAGGCTATAGCATCAAAACAAAGAGATGTGTGGTTATGTAGATAGCTAAATGAAGTTTCTTTTCACATAGGTTTCATAATAGCCCTAATATTTCCTCTATCTGACCACCAGATATGATTGTGTGTGTGTCTGTGTTTTGCCAAGTACAAAGCTGCTACAGAACTCAGCATGACATGCACTAATTAATCAAGAGTAATTTTAGCACTAGTGACCCTGTAAGTGTATATGTTAACCTCTGCAAATGATGCTTTTACTTTGAGCTATCACAACACAAGAACTGAAAGAAGTTGAATTTGTGTATAAAATATTTCTTCTGTTCTGATCAGATTCCATAATGTTCTATGTATGCACCAGATATGATATAAACACTAAATAGATAAGACTTTTTTTTTCTGTCCTAATCATATTAACTGAATTATTAACCCATACCGTGGAAATCTTTAGCACAATGAAGCATGCTTTGCTCCTGCCAAACAGAGGAAATTGTATATCAAGCAGCTAAACAAATGTAATGATCAGATATACCAACATTCTATTCAATATTCTACTGTATTTTTAATATTAATTTGTAAACTTGCAAAACTTAGTCTGACTGAAGATGGAACATGAAATGCATAAGTCATTCTCTCTGTTTAATTACAAGAGAGCACAAGAGCTTGGATGTTAGAAGCAACAGCTCAAACTCACGTCATATCTGAGCCACAATATAAGAGGTATGGCAATAAGAGTAAATACATACCTGAGGCAATGGTTGGGGCCTTCCAGGATATTGCTGTGGCCCCATCCCTGGGCCGCCTGGTGGAAATGCATTCTGATAGCCAGGTGGTAATTGTGGGGTAAGCGTTACCAACACCTCTTGTCATTTTAGGATTCTGAAGGAGGGGGGAGCCGGCTGAGCTGGATGAACCATACCTAATAACAAAGGTTTTAAAACAATGAGCAATCACATTTTTTCTTAATGTATAAGCAGAGATATACATTTAAAGGCTACACACTAAAATACTTAGTCAACTGTCTTGGCATGCATGAGATCTGCTTTTATGAGATGTACTGGACATGGGTAATCATACTTTTCTTCCTTGGCAGTTTTGATCTCATCCCAACTCCTGTTGAATTAACTTAAAGGGACATTGTACACTAGATTTTTCCTTGCATAAATGTTTTGTAGACGATCCAGTTATATAGCCCAAAGTTTTAGATGTATACTAATGTCTACACATTCCAGAATTCTGCCGTTTATATAATGGGTCTTTTAATATGCAAGGGGGGGGGGGGCATTCCTGCTTTCTCCACCCATTTCAGTGGGTGTCTCAGCCTTACTGGCTAAATTGGGAGCATCTAAGAATATTTCTTTCCAATGACACGCTGAGTCCACAGATCATCTAATTACTATTGGGAATATCACACCTGCCCAGCAGGAGGCGGCAAAGTGCACCAGAGCAAAGCTGTTAAAAATCACCTCCCTTCCCTCCACCCCCCAGTCAGTCATTCTATTTGCCTACGTTAAGAGCAAGGAGGTGGTAAAGTTTACGTGTCTGGAAGAAGATTCTTCTATCAAGATTTTATTACTTTTTCAGCAGTACAAGCTTGTCCTGCTTTTCTCCTGGGGTGTAGCCGTAGTCCATGTCAGTCTCTTCAGTAGAGCAGTGGTGGCTTTTAAGCAATGGGAACTTGTGGGTTATAATCCTCACAGCGCCTCCCATGTAGTTAATGCTGCCCGAATATTAAAAGCCTGAGTAAGATAACAGTCTTTATCTCTTTTTCCACAGGTCAATGTGAGGAGCATGCCTCTCAAACCTAGTGAGCTGCCTTGCTGAATACATTGAGGTAAGTGCTATTTTTATTTTTCTGGGCTGCATACAGGAAAAAGATGGCTGCAAACTAAAGAAAAAAAATACACTTGATAAGCACTCCAGGTCAAAAACAGAGAATATCTATATGAATTGTGATAACTATATTCATTCCAAGGGTGGAGATAGGAAGACAAGAAAAATGACTATAATTAAAATATAATTTTTATTGGGGGTCAAAAATAAAATAGGAAAAATTGATTAAAAACACACTTAAGCGCCGACTGTAGCAGAAAGAGATTAGCGTGATATAATGCAGGAACAGGGACTGGGATTTTACTCAAATCTGTTCGTGGTTCCCAAAAGAGAGGTAACTTTCATACCAATTTTAGATCTCAAAAGTTTAAACAAGTTCATTAGAGTACCATCCTTCAAGATGGAAGCTATTCGTTCCATTCTTCCCTTGGTTCAAGAGAGTCAATTTATGACAACAGATTTAAAGGACGCGTATCTGCATGTTCCCATCCACAGGGATCATCACAAGTTTGAGGTTCGCATTTCTAGACAAACCCTTATAGTTTGTGGGCTCTTCCATTCGGCCTTGCCAAAACTCCCAGAATTTTTTCAAAGGTCCTGGGATCCCTGTTGGCGGTGCTCTGGTTGCAGGGCATTGCAGTGGCACCTTATCTGGACGACATTCTGTTCAGGCGCCATCCTTTCAACAAGCAAACTCCCACACGGAGATGTATCTTTCCTGCGCTCGCACGGAATGGAAGGTGATTTTGGGAAAGAATTCCTTAATTCCAGCTACAAGGGTGGTGTTCTTGGGAACCATAATTGATTCCCCTATCGAAAATATTTTCTGACAGAGGTCAGAAAGATAAAGATTTTTGACTCTTGTCTTGCCCTTCAGTCCTCTCCTCGACGGTCAGTGGCCCAATGTATGGAGGTAATTGGTCTGATGGTAGCTGCCATGGACATCATTCTGTTTGCCGGCTTCCACCTCAGACCTCTGCAGTTATGCATGCTCAGGCAGTGGAACAGGGATTATGCAGATCTGTCTCTGCGATTACATCTGGATCAGGCGACAAGAGATTCTCTTCTTTGGTGGTTGTCTCAGGATCATCTTTCCCAGGGAACCTGCTTACGCAGACCCACCTGGGTGATTGTGACGATGGACGCCAGCCTGCTGGGTTGGGGAGCAGTCTGGGGCTCTCTAAAGGCTCAGGGGACATGGACTCGGAGGATGTCCTGTTCTCTCCATAAACATTTTTTTATGTTTGTGTGTCCCCTTTAAATGCCTTTATTATAAATTGATATGCTTGTACTAGTTAGGAGATTGTTGGCACACTTAGCACCTCTTTGAATTTTATATTAAAAGGGACACTAAGGTTAAATTAAATTTCATGATTCAGATACAGCATATAATTTTAAATAACTTTCCAATTTACCTCCATTAAAAAAAATGTGCACAGTCTTTTATATTTACAATTTTTGAGTCACCAGATGCTACTGAGCATGTGCAAGAATTCACAGACTATACGTATATGCATTTGTGATTGCTGATTGCTATCACATGGTACAAGGGGAGTGGAAATATACATAACTTTGAAATTAGTTATAAAAAAATCTACTACTCATCTTGAAGTTCAGACTAAGTGCTATTGCATTGTCTTGTTATCTTGCATTTGTTGATTATGCAAATCTAATGTGTTGACTGGTCCTTTTAATGGCTTACTGCATTATCACTGAAAGACACGGAAAAAAGGATCAAATGTTCTATGACACCACATTACTGTTCTTGACTTCTAGAAGGCACTGTGATCTTCGTAATACCTTTATGTATCCCTGATAGCTCTCTGTGGGTTAGGGGGGCCCTTATAGAGACTCAATCTTAAAAATCAGGAGGGATCATAAATATAACATGTTGCCTTGGCTCCGGAATGAAAAGATATAGTGTGGCTGGCTACCTTCTGTGGCCTGCGGCCGGGGCTACGTTGGGGTTCTCCAGTAACAAATCATAAGTTTGAAAGAAAAAGAGCCATATATTGACAGTGCTTTTCGGGAGGGACTAGGAATCGTTTTTGCCTATTGAGAAACATCACCTAGATCCAAGCCCCAGATATAACACCAATTTTTTCTTATAGAGAGAATAATCGTAGATAATTAAATGTTGTAAATCAGCTTGCTAAGGGAGAAGTTTTTATGGACCTTCCACAAAGGGAGAAGTATTTATGGTCTTCAGATTTGATCCTGTGTTTGCTCTGCGAGACGACATATGCCAACTACTTGTTTACTGTGTTGAGTTCTGTTACGAGGTTGAGACCAGCTCTGGGTTATGCATAAATAATATAAAAAATTTATATACAGCGGGTCGGAGCCAGCGCTCTGTGAAGATGGCTGCACTTCTGTGAGCTCCGAGCTCCTTCAGGGCTTTAAATGCTATTTAACACCTAACCAACGCAGGAAATCATGTTAAAAATGCCTACGGACCAACAGACAGCAGCCTGAAATATATCTACCGGACTTTGGTATTTACTTTGTACTCGGCATTAGCGTGTGGGTGCTCCATGCGGCGGAGTGAGCCACGTGGGCCCCGATTTGCAAAATATCCCTCTGCATGACTATAAATACTCGGTACATACGACCCACACACTCCGGAAAATAGAAGTCTGCTGAGAAGGTCAATCCAGCTCTTGAAAAGGAGATAGATGTCGGGAGACAACTGATCAGGACCTGCCGAGGTATCAAAATTGCAGTCGCTACTGACCAAACATGCATTTCTCCCTCACACCCTAAAGTGACCTCAGACATTACATACCTTTTTACCGCTCCATCCTGAGACTGAACATAAGCCGAGCTATATGAGAATGCCTAAAATGGATTAAACAGAGCACAGGTGCGAACTACATACCCCCTGCGCCACTGCTGCATGTTCGGCTCCCTGCCTAGCAGACCAGGCGACATCACTAGACAGCACTGCACGATAAGGCTTTGTTTCATTATGGGGCCTGGTATTCTCTGGCGGTTAAGACACCGATAACGGAGATTGCACAGTAATACTACCATATAATTAAGGGGGCTACATAGCTGTCATTCCCCAGCCCTTCATACATAGGCTGTCCCACCTCTCTTCCTAAACACTCTTGTTTTGTCCAGCTCCCATTGAGAGAGTTACATACTCCCGGACCTGTGCCCCATACTATAGTACATCCAAGCGGCTATCATGTCACCTAAGAAAGGAAGCAAACCTGAAAAGCCCACTAAAAATCAGGGTCAAACTCCCTCAGTGAATATTTTTTTTTAAATCTATGGAAACCTCCACTCCTGTCATTTCCAAGCTATCAGCAACCCACCCCAGATCTCCCTCATCTTCCTCAGAGTCTGTGTTGGAAAATTTAGAATCTGCTATCACTATCCCTAAAGCATTACTTGACTCTCTTCCATCTAAAAAATATTTTTCCTCTCTGGTTGGCCAGGTCAGACAGTGTATTAGAGAGGAGATTGCAGACATTAAAAAATAAATTTCTGAGGTCGGCCAGAGGGTGGAGAAACTAGAAAGTCAATCTGACCTTACTACTTTTTAACATCGCTTTCCTTACGGCTAAGATAGCGCAGCAAGACACCAATATGGCTCAAATGGAAAACAAGATCGATGATCTTTAAAACAGGAGCAGTAGGGGTAACGTGAGAATCCAGGGCATTCCTGAAACCGTAGCCCCAGCAGATCTTGAGTACTATATCCAGGGTCTTTTCTCATTTCTACTGAACACAGGAGATGACACCACAATAGCGTTAGATCGCTTCCACAGAGCCCTAAGGGGTAAACCTCTGGGAGACCAGCCCACAAGAGACATTATTGTCAAAATTACCACATACTCCATTAAGGAAGAAATTATGAAAAGAGCAAGGCAGAAGCATCCTATAAGGTTCAGATAAGCTCCCATTACAGGTATTTGAGGACCTGACACACAGAACTTTATTAAAAGAAGGGAACTCAGGCCTTTAACAACCAAGCTGAGGCAACTCAACATCCCATATCGATGGGGCCACCCATTCCACCTGCAAGTTTCATGGAAAGGCAAAAGGTTATTGTGTCATTCACAGGAGGACAGTGGACCAGATCTGCAAGACCTTGGAAATAATCCTACCACCTCCCGCGGGGACGATTCCAATTGTCCCGCGGCCACAATAGACCTGCACCCACCTCCGCTTCCACAAAGGAAGGAATGGCAGGAAGCCTCCTCCAGAAAATCCCGCAAAAACCAAATCTGGTCCTACGACACCTGACTCGATGGGCTGACAGCCCTAGGATGGTAATTACTGACCAGGCTGATTTGGCCCTTTGGGGGCTTTATTGTAGAACTTCATGATACCTAACAGCACTTCTAACATAACCTTATATATGAGGACTTATTCTACATGAAAATTATGTTTCAGGGTGGTAAGAGTGACAATATGTTTTAGCATGGTATAGGTAATGTGCTGTGCTTTAACACCTAAATAATATGTTTAATGTTGTTTTTTTCAAATTCTCACCCACACCAGGTCATGTCCCACTGAGAAAGGACACATGTTTTACCATTCTTAGGAGTGCATTTTGTTTATTTCAACGCAGTTCTCTCTTAGCCCTTTTGCATAACATAAAAAGGCAATCTTTTGTTATTTATATAATGTCATGCTACCGGTGTTACACACCTTTAACTAAACATGCTCAAGCCCATCAGGGGTTTTATCTCCTATTTCAGAGGATTTCCATCCTCTGCCACTTGTTCTACACCTGTTGTGCATTTTTTTATATTTCTATATTGTTTGTTATAGTTTTTTTAAACTTTGTTTTTTTTATGTATCCAGGAGGAAATTTAATGAAATCTAGTAATTTCTTCATGTCATGGGAAAACCTGTATGATTATGTTATTTACTCTGTAGGAATTGTATGGCTGAGGTCACCTCTAAAAATACAGACTATCCAAATTATCACATAGAATGTGAAGGGTATCAATAGCCCAAACAAGAGAGCTATGGCCATTCGAGACTTATGCAAAAGAGGTGGGCACATATTACTACTGCAGGAGACTCATTTTAAAGCTAACAAAATTCCCAAATACTTTTCCCCTCACTTCCCTCAACACTACCATAGTACATGTCGCACTAAAAAGGTAAATGGAGTAAGCATATTGCTACATAAGTCCATCCCATTTAAACTCCTCCAGGTGGATAAAGATAGAGAAGGCAGGTACATAGAGATTTCAGGCCTGATGTTCGGTAAACCGATCACCATAGTAAACCTGTATGCCCCCAACGCTGGGCATGATAAATTTTTCTCCCGTATCTCCATTAAGATATCCGATCTCCAGAAAGGCCCGCTTGTAGTTTCCGGAGATTTCAACACCCCCTTAGAGCCTGAACTACACTGTTCAAATTCTAATATTAGACCCAACCGGAAATTTTTACACTGAGTCTGGCAGAACATTAAGTCTCTGACTCTCCATGATGCATGGAGGTACGCTTATCCACAAATGAGGGATTACACCTTTTCTCACCCACAAAAAAAGCTATTCCAGAATTGACTACATCCTGGTAGACCACATTACTCTCTCCTTAGTTAAAGATATCCATATAAAACACACATCCTGGTCAGACCATTCCCTGGTGGAGTGTAAACTAGAATGGCCATCCATCCTGGTAAAACCCTTCTCTTGGAAGTTAGACGACTCCTTACTTTCTGACCCACAGACGGTGGAGAAAATTAACAAACAATTAGACCTCTACTTCTCTCTCAACAACCTTCCTGACTCTAACATAGCTATGGTTTGGGAAGCCCATAAGGCTTTCATAAGGGGCAACTTCATCAAGATTAAAGCAATTCAGAAAAAACAATCTCTGACATCATATACTAAGCTAGCACAGGAAGTCTCTGAGGCTGACTATCTTTTAAAACTAGATCCAACAGACCAAACTCTACTAGCCGCCCTAAATGACAAGCGAAATAATCTTAATCAGTATTTACAAATAGAGTCCCAAAAACAACAAATGCATATAAAACAAAAATATTATGGGGAAGGCAATAAATCTGGGAAACTTTTGGCCAGGGCATTAAAAAAAAACAATCACTCCAGTCATATATTCACTCTCTTACTTCACAGCATGGCAAGATAATTGAAGACACAAAATCCATAGGCAAAATTTTTAAATCATTCTACCATAAGTTATATAACTTATTTCCAAACAGATCCCTTGAGTCACACAAAACTCTATGTGATAAATATCTCAAAGACATTTCACTCCCCGAACTAAGTACTAAAGAGAAAGATTTACTAGACGCTCCAATTACTAGCAAAGAGATCTTGGATGTTATAACAGATCTGAAGCCGGAGAAGGCCCCCGGGCCCAGACGGTTTCTCAAATAGATACTACAAAACCTTTAAAGCCCAATTGACCCCCTATCTTCTTAACCTTTTTAATTATATTTCTGACGCCAATAGGTTCCCAGACACTATGTTACAGGCACATATATCAATCCTTCCTAAGCCGGGCAAACCCCCTACTTCTCCGGGGAATTACAGACCCATCTCCTTGCTAAATGTAGACCTAAAATTGTATGCTAAAATTCTAGCAAATAGAATAAACAATTTCTTACCAAATTTGATCCATAATGATCAAGTGGGGTTCGTCCCGCTTCGGGAGGCCAGGGACAACATGTGCAAGGTAGTCCACCTCATGGAATATACTAAAAACTTAAATATCCTTTCTGCATTTTTATCAACTGACGCTGAGAAGGCTTTTGATAGACTGGACCTTTCTCCGGTCCACTCTTAATAAATGTATTTGGAAAGCCGAATTTTTGAACAGAATTTTCGCTCTTTATTCATTTCCCTCAGCCCAAGTTAGAGTTAATGGGGCCTTGTCTGACTTTTTTGAAATCCGTAATGGAACCCGTCAGGGTTGCCCCCTGTCCCCTTTGCTATTCGTGTTGTCCCTGGAGCCCTTGGCGGAGCGAATCCGTAACAACCCAAACGTGCACGGCATTACATTGGGAGGAGAGACCTACAAATTGGCAATGTTCGCCGATGATATCCTAATGACCTTGTCCTCTCCACGACAATCCTTGACTGCTGTCTAATATGAATTAGAAGCGTTTGGCGAGGTCTCAAATTTCTCAATTAACCATAATAAAATCAGAAATTCTCCCCTTAAACATGCCGGATGATGATCTTTTATTAATTAAACAACAATTCCCCTATAAAATCCAAAACCACGCTTTAAAATACTTAGGGATTTTTCTCACACCCAAATCAGAGGATTTACGTAAATTAAACTATGGCAGACTCTTAGAAGAGTTTATTCAACTGTCCTCCTCCTGGCTCCCAAAGAATATCTCCTGGCTGGGTAGAATCGCAGCAACAAAAATGACCCTTTTGCCAAAGGCCCTATATGTCCTGCAGGCTTTGCCTATCCCTGGCACTAATACATATATCCGGAAACTTCAGGCCATAATAGACACATAGATCTGGCACCGAAGGCCCCCAAGGATAGCAAAAAGCACTATGTATACACATAGGGAAGATGGGGGTCTAGGGGTTCCCAACATTTATCTGTACAAGCTAGCAACTTCACTGAATAGAGTAATTGATTGGAGTAGGCAAGGAGAAAATTCCTGTAAGAGATGCGTTCAGCTAGAGCAACAAATCCTAGGAGTCTCTTGTTTGGGTAGCATCTGCTGGGCCCCTCAAAAATCCTGTATAGATTCCCTAGCTGCCTAGCCAATTATCAAGGAGGCTTGGTCTGACTGGACGCTGATTAGAAACAAATTCCACCTCATTTCTTCTCAGTAATCTCCGTTATCAATTTCACACCGAATAAAGAATTTCCAGTAGATGTCCCTAGATGCCCATCCGGCAGTTCAAAACTGACCTCTCTGAGAAACCACATACCTATATATCTCTTACTATCACAAGGCCAGATGTCCTCCAGAGAATTACTGCTGGAAAGAGACTTAACCCAATTTAACTCCTGGTTGTATTATAACCAGGTAAGACATTTTCTTGTATCCCACAAATCACACAAAGACTTGCTAAGACCTCTCACAATCTTTGAATCCCTTTGCTCGTCACCAACCCCTCCTAAAAAAACAATTTCCCTAATGTATCAATGCCTTAAATCTTTCTACTCCACAAAACCGAATTATACGCTTAGCTGGGAGAAAGAACTTAACAGACATATTTCGGCCAAACAATGGTCCTCTTGGTTTAAAGCCACAGCCAAATCGGCCCACTTTGCAACAGGGCTAGAAACTAATTTAAAGATCATAACTAGATGGTACTTAACCCCGAGTAAATTGAAACATATGTTTATAAATGCTAGCGATAGATGCTGGAGAGGATGCGGCCAAATAGGCACTATGTGCCATATTTGGTGGGATTGTGATGTGATAAAACCTTTCTGGACACGAATCCATGAAGTAGCTTGTACCATAACTGGTGTTCAAACAGAGCTATTCCCAGAGGTGATCCTTTTTAATGCTACCTTACCGACCCCTTGTAAAATCAGAAAACATCTCTACCAAATTTTAATAAATGCTGCCAAACGACTTATTCCTATATTTTGGGAAAAAAAACAAGTCCCAAACCTAGGTCAATGGATTGATCAAGTGAAAACTACTTTAATCCTGGAGAGATTCCACTATTTAAAGACAGGCCAGTTAGACTTTTTCCATGACATGTTGTTCCTTTGGGAGCAGTATACATATGCAACCACATAACATACCCCCAACTCGTTAAGAGGATAGGAAGATACCGTAGCTGGGATGTAGAGGAAAGACATTCCCCCAAACTGCAACTCCTGTTGCGTATGATTCCCTGGTTTGTTTTTTGTTTTGTGTTCGTGTTTTTGTTTCAGAATGTTCAGTTCTGTCAATGTATATATGTCTCATTGTTTATGCATATCTTAGTATGCACCACCAACACATTTGGAGACCGTACTACTTCAATCCCTACCACAGTTGGACTTTTATCACCTAAATAGGACTTTTTAAATAAGTGGTGGTGTCTGGACATTTTTGCTTAAAATATATATTCATATGCGAGATATTACCTTTACACCTGCTGTAACTTGCATATCTGTTTGTTTGAAACTTTATTTGAAATAAAAAGAAATAAATAAAAAAAAATTATATACAGCTTTACATCACAATCTTTTCACTTTATCTCAGATGCATACTGTTTTTCTTTGCTTTTAGTCTAATTTATGCTATATGCTTAATATAAGCCTCTGGACGTTTACAAAGGCAGCAGATAGGGCCCAAGAGTGGCCTGTAACAGCGTTTTTAGGGGCTGAAAAATGAGGCCTATCATTGTTATTGTACATCAAAAGGATTGCTTTTGCTGTCTTTGTATGATTTGTACACATTTAATTTTTCTTTTCCTCAATAAAAAAAAATCAAATAAAAATCACATTTGCCTTAGAATTCACAACTTTAGGTAAAAATTGAAAAGAAGTCCGCAAAACTGCCTTATCCTAATGAAAAATCAGAAAAGGAGACTCACAAGAAAGAGCAGATAATTCAGAAACTCTTCTAGCAGAAGAGATGGCCAAAAGAAATAACACTTTCCAAGAAAGTAGTTTAATGTCCAAAGAATGCATAGGTTCAAATGGAGGAGCCTGTAAAGCCTTTAGAACCAAATTAAGACTCCAAGGAGGAGAAATTGACTTAATGACAGCATTAATACGAATTAAAGCCTGAACAAAACAGTGTATATCAGGAAGTATAGCAATCTTTCTGTGAAATAAAACAGAAAGAGTGGAGATTTGTCCTTTCAAGGAACTTGCAGACAAAACCCTTATCCAAACCATCCTGAAGAAACTGTAAAATTCTAGGAATTCTAAAAGAATGCCAGGAGAATTTATGAGAAGAACACCATGAAATGTAAGTCTTCCAAACTTTATAATAAATCTTTCTAGAAACAGATTTACGAGCTTGTAACATAGTATTAATCACTGAGTCAGAGAAACCTCTATGACTTAGAACTAAGCGTTCAATTTCCATACCTTCAAATTTAATGATTTGAGATCCTGATGGAAAAACGGACCTTGAGATAGTAGGTCCGGCCGTAACGGAAGTGGCCAAGGCGGGTAACTGGACATCCGAACCAGATTCGCATACCAAAACCTGTGTGGCCATGCTGGAGCCACCAGCAACACAAAGGACTGTTCCATGATGATTTTGGAGATCACTCTTGGAAGGAGAACTAGAGGCGGGAAGATGTAAGCAGGATGATAACACCAAGGAAGTGTCAACGCATCCACTGCTTCCGCCTGAACATCCCTGGACCTGGATAGATATCTGGGAAGTTTCTTGTTTAGATGAAAGGCCATGAGATCTATCTCTGGAAGACCCCACATCTGAACAATCTGAGAAAACACATCTGGATGGAGAGACCACTCCCCTGGATGTAAAGTCTGGCGGCTGAGATAATCCGCCTCCCAATTGTCTACGCCTGGGATATGCACCGCAGAGATTAGATAGGAGCTGGATTCCGCCCAAGCAAGTATCCAAGATACTTCTTTCATAGCTTGGGGGCTGTGAGTCCCACCCTGATGATTGACATAAGCCACAGTTGTGATATTGTCTGTCGGAAAACAAATGAACGGTTCTCTCTTTAGCAGAGGCCAGAACTGAAGAGCCCTGAGAATTGCACAGAGTTCTAAAATATTTATTGGTAATCTCGCCTCTTGAGATTTCCAAACCCCTTGTGCTGTCAGAGATCCCCAAACAGCTCCCCAACCTGAAAGACTTGCATCTGTTGAGATCACAGTCCAGGTTGGCCGAACAAAAGAAGCCCCTTGAAACAAACGATGGTGATCTATCCACCATGTCAGAGAGTGTTGTACATTGGGAATCAAGGATATTAATTGTGATATCTTTGTATAATCCCTGCACCATTGATTCAGCATACAAAGCTGTAGAGGTCTCATGTGAAAACGAGCAAAGGGGATCGCGTCCGATGCTGCAGTCATGAGACCTAAAACTTCCATACACATAGCCACTGCAGGGAATGACTGAGACTGAAGGTGCCGGCATGCTGCGACCAATTTTAAACGCCTCTTGTCTGTTAGAGACAGAGTCATGGACACTGAATCTATCTGGAAGCCTAAAAAGGTGACCCTTGTCTGAGGAATCAAGAAACTTTTTGGTAAATTGATCCTCCAACCATTTTTCCGAAGAAACAACACTAGTTGATTTGTGTGAGATTCTGCAGTACGTAAAGACTGAGCTAGTACCAAGATATCGTCCAAATAAGGAAACACCGCAATACCCTGTTCTCTGATTACAGATAGTAGGGCACCCAGAACCTTTGAAAAGATTCTTGGAGCTGTTGCTAGGCCAAATGGAAGAGCAACAAATTGGTAATGCTGTAGAAAAGAGAATCTCAGAAACTGATAGTGTTCTGGATGAATCGGAATATGAAGGTATGCATCCTGCAAGTCTATTGTGGACATATAATGTCCTTGCTGAACAAAAGGCAGAATAGTCCTTATAGTCACCATCTTGAAAGTTGGTACTCTTACATAACGATTCAACATTTTCAGATCCAGAACTGGTCTGAATAAATTTTCTTTCTTTGGTACAATGAATAGGTTTGAATAAAACACCAAACCTTGTTCCGGAGGAGGAACTGGCATGATTACCCCTGAAGACTCCAGGTCTGAAACACACTTCAGAAAAGCCTGAGCATTTACTGGATTTACAGGGATGCGTGAGAAAAAAATCTTTTCACAGGAGGTCTTACTCTGAATCCTATTCGATACCCTTGAGAGACAATGCTCTGAATCCAATGATTTTGGACAGATTTTATCCAAAAATCCTTGAAAAACCTTAATTTGCCCCCTACCAGCTGAGCTGGAATGAGGGCCGCACCTTCATGCAGACTTAGGGGCTGACTTTGGTTTCCTAAATGGCTTGGATTTATTCCAATTTGAGGAAGGCTTCCAATTGGAAGCAGATTCCTTGGGGGGAGGATTGAGTTTTTGACCGTTTTCGTTCCTTTCGTCAGAATAAGGGTTAGAAGCCTTAGATTTACCCTTAGGTTTTTTATCCTGAGGCAAAAAAACTCATTTTCCCCCAGTGATAGTTGAAATAATAGAATCCAACTGAGAACCAAATAAATTATTACCTTGGAAAGAAAGAGATAGTAATCTATATTTAGATGTCATATCAGCATTCCAAGACTTAAGCCACAAAGCTCTTCTAGCTAATACATCTAAAGACATGGATCTAACATCAATTTTGATAATATAAAAAATGGCATCACAAATAAAATGATTAGCATGTTGCAGTAAGCGAATAATGCTAGATATGTCAGAATCCAATTCATGTTGCGCTAAATTTTCCAACCAGAAAGTTGATGCAGCCGCAACATCAGCCAAAGAAATAGCAGGTCTGAGAAGATGACCTGAATATAAATAGGCCTTCCTTAGATAAGATTCAAGCTTCCTATCTAAAGGATCCTTAAAGGAAGTGCTATCTTCCATAGGCATAGTGGTACGTTTAGCAACAGTAGAAATAGCCCCATCAACTTTGGGGATTTTTTCCCAAAACTCTATAGATTTTGCTGGTAAAGGATACAATTTTTTAAACCTTGAAGAAGGAATAAAAGAAGTACCTGGCTTATTCCATTCCCTAGAAATCATATAAGAAATAGCCTCAGGAATGAGAAAAACCCCTGGAGAAACCACAGGAGGTTTAATAACAGCATTTAAATGTTTATTAGACTGAACGTCAATAGGACTGGTTACCTCAATATCCAAAGTAATTAACACTTCTTTTAATAAAGAACGCATATACTCTATTTTAAATAAAGAAGTAGATTTGTCAGTGTCAATGTCTGAGGAAGGATCTTCTGAATCAAATAGATCCTCATCAGAAGAGGATAAATTATTATGTTGTTGGTCATTTGAAATTTCATCAGCTAAATGAGAAGTTTTAAAAGACTTTTTACTTTTATTAGGTGGTGGAAATGCAGACAAAGCCTTCATAATAGAATCAGAAACAAATTCTTTAAAATGTACAGGTATATCATGCACATTAGAAGTTGAAGGAACTGCAACTGGCAATGTACTATTACTGATGGAAACACTATCTGCATGTAAAAGTTTATCATGACAACTATTACAAATGACATTCGGTGGAATAATTTCTACAATTTTACAACAATTGCACTTAGCTTTGGTAGAACCGATGTCAGGCAGCAATATTCAAGCAGAAACTTCTGAGGCAGGATTAGATTGGGACATCTTGCACAATGTAAGAGAAAAAACAACATATAAAGCAAAATTATCTATCTCCTTATATGACCGTTTCAGGAATGGGGAAAAATTAAATAGCATAGGCCTCTGATAGCAAAAAGCAAGAGGCAAACATACAAGGGGTATTGAAACAATGAAAAAATTTGGCCAAGTATGACGCACAACGTAACGTAAATTCTTTTTTGGCGCCAAAAATAACCGGAAATGACACACTTGCGTCACTAATGACGTCGCCGTGTGAAAGGTCTTGGCGTCACGTATGACGCCGGAAATGACAAAATTGCGTCAAACTTATTTTTTCTCGCCAAAAATGACGCAATAAAGTTTAGCATTTGACGCATCCGCGGGCCTAATACCCGGAATTGTAACAAGTAGTCAATTGAAAAAAAAGACTAAACCCCAGGTAAGAAATAAATTTCTTAAAAATGTTTACATTCCTCAAATATGAAACTGACAGTCTACAGAAGGAAATACATGAACCTGACTCATGGCAAATATAAGTACAATCCATATATTTAGAACTTTATATAAATGCATAAAGTGCCAAACCATAGCTGAGAGTGTATGAAAACATACTTACCAAAAGACACCCATCCACATATAGCAGATAGCCAAACCAGTACTAAAAACAGTTATTAGTAGGAGGTAATGGTAAATTGAAAGTATATCGTCGATCTGAAAAGGGAGGTAGGAGATGAATCTCTACGACCGATAACAGAGAACCTATGAAATAGACCCCCTTTAGGGAAATCATCGTATTCAATAAGTGATACTCCCTTCACGTCCCTCTGACATTCGCTGTACTCTGAGAGGAATTGGGCTGCAACCATGCTGAGAAGCGCATATCAACGTAGAAATCTTAGCACAAACTTACTTCACCTCCTCCATAGGAGGCAAAGTTTGTAAAACTGAATTGTGGGTGTGGTGAGGGGTGTATTTATAGGCATTTTGAGGTTTGGGAAACTTTGCCCCTCCTGGTAGGATTGTATATCCCATATGTCACTAGCTCATGGACTCTTGCCAATTACATGAAAGAAATTTTGTTTTTAAAAGGTTTTATACTGGATTTTTATATCAGTATCTGTGCATATTCATCTTTATAAAAATAGTGTCTATTACATGCAGTAATATGAAAATTAGTATATACTGTCCCTTTAAGACGGTGTCTAAAGAATGGGTAGTTAGCTCATGCGCAATGGGATTTTGGGCTTACAACAAATATGGTATTTGAATTTCTCTTTCAGTTACCTAGTATAGTCTGATTTTTTTATGGCTTAACTCCAGAGAACCACATTTCTATTGGCTACTCCTAGGCACCAGTTACAAAATTAGACATACCATTTAAAGTGACATTACACTAACATTTTGTTTTCTTATGGCTTGTTATACCAGCTGCAGAGTATTAAAACATATAGAAATTGCTCATTTAGGTTTATTTTTGTATTAGAAACATCTGGTTTTGATAACTGAAACACCCATTTAAGAGGTCTGAGTGTGTAGGAATTGCAAACCTGCTTACATTTCTATCTCTCAAAGGCCAGAACTGCCAGCTGATTCAGAAGCAAAAATAAATGTAGTGGAGTAGCTTCCAATACATTTAATACAGTACCATGTTATGCACTGAGAACAAATTACAGTACAGTGTCAGGAGACTGAATAGCTCTCATAAAAGCACAACACTATGCAGATATACAAATAAAGGACTTTTAATGGGCTGCAGAAGACGAGTTAATCTGGGGTAAGTGAATAGCATCCATGAATACAGCTCCACTAAGCTAAAATATCATCCTAAAAATGGACCATGTAAATTCAGCTACCTATATGCCTACTGAATAGGACAGAGTATGACAAACAATGTTTAGATATTTTATTCTACATATTGCATGTATTGATAATAGAGACAGGAAAACTGTCCTTTTTAACAAAGACATAGTTGAAGAGCTATGAATAAAATAAACACAAGTTATTGATATTTTCAAACCCCAAGGCAGAACATGCGTGATCTGAGATGTCATCTCAGAAAATGCAGTAAGTCTGCAGAAAGAATGGGGACATATGCAGGAACTGTTAGCTGGTTTGCTTTGCAGCGCTGCTTCGCATCAAGCTGTTCTCTTCAAACAGCGCTGTACTTTTTGCTACACTCTAAGTTTTTCATTAATGCAGTGGCAACCATACAGGGAGTGCAAAAATTATTAGGCAAGTTGTATTTTTGAGGTTTAATTTTTATTATTGAACAACAACCATGTTCTCAATGAACCCAAAAACTCATTAATATCAAAGCTGAATAGTTTTGGAAGTAGTTTTTAGTTTGTTTTTAGTTATAGCTATTTGTAGGGGGATATCTGTGTGTGCAGGTGACTATTACTGTGCATAATTTTTAGGCAACTTAACAAAAAACAAATATACTACCCATTTCAATTATTTATTTTTACCAGTGAAATCCAATATAACATCTCAACATTCACAAATATACATTTCTGACATTCAAAAACAAAACAAAAACAAATCAGTGACCAATATAGCCACCTTTCTTTGCAAGGACACTCAAAAGCCTGCCATCCATGGATTCTGTCAGTGTTTTGATCTGTTCACCATCAACATTGCGTGCAGCAGCAACCACAGCCTCCCAGACACTGTTCAGAGAGGCGTACTGTTTTCCCTCCTTGTAAATCTCACATTTGATGATGGACCACAGGTTCTCAATGGGGTTCAGATCAGGTGAACAAGGAGGCCATGTCATTAGATTTTCTTCTTTTATACCATTTCTTGCCAGCCACGCTGTGGAAGTACTTGGATGCGTGTGATGGAGCATTGTCCTGCATGAAAATCATGTTTTTCTTGAAGGATGCAGACTTCTTCTGTACCACTGCTTGAAGAAGGTGTCTTCCAAAAACTGGCAGTAGGACTGGGAGTTGAGCTTGACTCCATCCTCAACCCGAAAAGGCCCCACAAGCTCATCTTTGATGATACCAGCCCAAACCAGTACTCCACCTCCACCTTGCTGGCGTCTGAGTCGGACTGGAGCTCTCTGCCCTTTACCAATCCAGCCACGGGGCCCCATCCATCTGGCCCATCAAGACTCACTCTCATTTCATCAGTCCATAAAACCTTAGAAAAATCAGTCTTGAGATATTTCTTGGCCCAGTCTTGACGTTTCAGCTTGTGTGTCTTGTTCAGTGGGTGGTCGTCTTTCAGCCTCTTACCTTGGCCATGTCTCTGGAGTATTGCACACCTTGTGCTTTTGAGCACTCCAGTGATGTTGCAGCTCTGAAATATGGCCAAACTGGTGGCAAGTGGCATCTTGGCAGCTGCAACGCTTGACTTTTCTCAGTTCATGGGCAGTTATTTTGCGCCTTGGTTTTTTCCACACGCTTCTTGCGACCCTGTTGACTATTTTGAATGAAACGCTTGATTGTTCGATGATCACGCTTCAGAAGCTTTGCAATTTTAAGAGTGCTGCATCCCTCTGCAAGATATCTCACTATTTTTGACTTTTCTGAGCCTGTCAAGTCCTTCTTTTGACCCATTTTGCCAAAGGAAAGGAAGTTGCCTAATAATTATGCACACCTGATATAGGGTGTTGATGTCATTAGACCACACCCCTTCTCATTACAGAGATGCACATCACCTAATATGCTTAATTGGTAGTAGGCTTTCGAGCCTATACAGCTTGGAGTAAGACAACATGCATAAAGAGGATGATGTGGTCAAAATATTAATTTGCCTAATAATTCTGCACTCCCTTGTAGTGAAGCGCTGTTGAAGAGAAAAGTCAAATATTAAGCAGGACTGGCTCTCATGGATTTTTTTCAAACCCCAACCCCCTAGCCTTTCCTCGTCTGCAAATCTGTGACTCCAGAATATAAGACATTCTTATGAGCAATGCACCTTTTTATTACTACATTTTACCTTATAATTATATGGATGCTAGACCAAGAGCAAAGGAAACTCATTTATTCAAGAGACATCTTAAAAACGTAAAGTGATGGTAAATCCTAGCGTTGAAGTTTGTTGTCTGAAGAAATGAATTCCTTTTTCGGTTACTTTTCCCTGCAAGCAAGAATTTGGGTTCAGCTGAGTCCACGTCAATCTCTTCAGTAAAGTAGTGGTGGCTTTTAAGCAGTTATGAAGTTGTGAGGTAGTCCATTGCTGCCCATGGTACAGAAAGCCAGAGTTGGTTATTCTGTTCTTTCTTTTTCTACAGGTCTCTGTAAGGAGTATGTGTCCTTTTCACGCCTTGTGAACCGTCCTCCTGCCGGACAGCTAGACTGCAAGTAAGTGCTTTTGTCTTCTAGGTCTTGGAGACATGCACTTCAGAAGTATATGTCATATGCAGTAGATGGGGACAGTTTTAAAATCCTTTATACAGGATTTTCTTTGGCAGTGAGCAGGTACATTATGTATGTTGAGAATAGGGGTTAAAGGAACACTCAAGTCAAAATTAAACTTTCATTATTCAGATAAAGCATGCAATTTTAAACAAGTTTCCAATTTACTTTCATTAACAAAATCTGCAGTCTTTTTATATTTAGACTCCTACTGAGCATGTGCAAGAATTCAAAGAATAAGTGTGCATTTGTAATTGGCTGATGGCTGTCACATGGTACGTGTATGCGTTTGTGATTGGCTGATGCCTATCACATGGTACAGGGGGAGTGGAAATAGACAAAACTTAAAATTGTAAGAAAAAAAAAAATTCACTACTCATTTGAAGTTCAGAATTGCATTGTCCTTGTTATCTTGCATTTGTTGATTATGGCAAATCTACTGTGTTGATTGGTCTTTAATCTTCCCTTTATTGGGGACATTTTTCCTCTTTGGGC